>NC_143394.1:44541323-44866512 GCF_980474605.1 Leiobunum rupestre
GAGACACTTTATAAGCTTCTGGTGACACTAAAGTAAAAAGTTGTAGAGATTACATTCAACATCTGGAACTTTCCCTTTTAAAACAAATGATCAGGGCTCCCATGCTCGCGCTCACTTTGACGACGTAAGATCGTAATGGCTTAGTTTGAAATCCACTAAATCTATGGTCATTGTAGAAATTGCTCTAGTTATAAAAATTTCACACGCGTAAGACAGGGATCTGACGCTCTTATGTGTAACATCATAGACTTAGGGTATAGCATAAGCCGTATAGGGAGATAGAATACATTTATCATAAGAATTACTTCATTCACTTCGGCTTAACTTAATGTCGATTTAATTACTTTTGAATTTTTAAATTAATGTAATCATTTGAAAATTGTTTTTATTAGAATTTGCTCGGCGCCGCCATAGCGTTCGTTCTGTCCTTTTGAGTAAGTTCCCACTCGTCGCTTTGTATTCCCGACATTCCCACAAATGCCGCACCTCTATTGCGGTAGCCAGGGGGAAAATTGGGGGTTGCTAAAAGTAAAGTTATTCGCTATCCATTCTCAAGACAAAAGCTTATATGATATTATTTTGTGATCTTCAAAGAACGGCCTTGAAATTCAAGTATAGAAAAAAATTGAAAATCAAATTTCAAGCCTTAAGATTAAAGTTAAGAAACAGAAATATAATTCATTTTGGTGCCCTTATCAAGTTCGCTTCAGGATTAAATTTGGTATAAAAAGAGCCGACAGATCCAACAAGACACCACAAACCGACTTTCCCTCGAAGATTCCTCATCTAGCAAACCACACTTTCAAACTATCAAAATGTTGAGATTCGTCGCTCTCTTAGCTTTGGCCACGATGGTGAGAACCAATTCGACTAGCTTTGTTATTCCTTACGCTTAAAACCATTCTTGTCTCCCGTTTAGTGCGCCGCCCAAAAGACGTCTGGAAGCTACACCGGATACGTCGGATCGTCGTCCTCTTTGGAGATCAGGGAGCCTCTCCCCGTCGAAGTGGCCCCATACGGAAGTGCCGGAGTGTCCGCCAACTTGGCATCTGAGTCGATGGAATACCCCGCCCCGTCCTTGACCGCCAGCGCCCCCATCGTCCATCTGCCCAAAGGAGGACAGGAAGTGGTGGACATCCCTCACGCCGACATCCGCCTTCCGGGCAACTCCATCCAGAACAAGGACTTGTACTTGAACTTGCCCAGCCCCATCGTGGAAGCCCCCCAACCCATCTTCCAACAGAAGGACGTCCTCTTCCGCCTGCCCCAACCCATCTTCTACGTGCCCAGGCCCATCATCCAGCACAAGCCCATCGTCTACAAGGTGCCCCACACCCTGCGCACCCTCACCCCCATCGTCAACACTCGCCCCTACCTCTTCAAGGTGCCCAGCGCCCAAATCACCGGCAAGAGCGCGTACACCCAGCCCATGCCCTACTAGAGTACCCAAGGAAATGATACCAAAAATGTAAACCCGGAATGAATGTAAACGAATTGACGTATTATTATGAAAGAAGATGCAATAAAAATATTTTAAAATAATCTGAATTTTATGACTGGTTTTCTAATAGTTGCCTGGACTATAATGGCACAGAAGCCTGAAAGTATAGCTTCATTTTTTCTGGGAGGATTCGATTTGCATCCTTACATGGAGGTCATTTCAACCTGTCACTGCATCTCTGTGGCAAATTCTTTATTTCCGTATTGATTGTTTCGATAATTTATAAATTTCGTTTTATTTATTAAATATCTCATAAATTCTTGGTTATCGCGAAATGTATACTTAAAACCAGAAGCCTATAATAAGAGAAGCCTCTAACTCGCCCAAAACCGTGAAACGCCTCTTTTTTGAACTAGAGGTATTCGGAGGGATACAGATTTGTTAAGGCGATATGTGGCCAGAAAATATAGTCCTCTTCATATATTCATACCGAGGGACTTCAGGTGTACAAATCAGCAGTAAAATCACTGGAAATCACGTAATAACTTTAATCAATTAAATATTGAAAACACTTGACGAAAAAACGTTATCATATGACCCGTGGCGCCATCCATTATTTTTGAAAAGAAAATCTTGTTTGCCGGAAAACGCGTCTTATTTGAACGAACCAGTGAGAGATAGACGGCGCCACGGGTAGAATGATAAAGTTTTATCGCCGATTGGCAGCAGACTTGGAATTAGCGAGAGTCTTGGGCAGCCTTGGAAATAAGGTTTTATTTTAAACTGGTCCTTATGACCAGTGACCCCCTAGCATATGAATTATTAAACTGGTCCTTATGACCAGTGACCCCCTAGCTTATGAATTATTAAACTGGTCTTATATAAGATGTTCTAATGTCATTTATAAGCCTAAAAAAACCTATACTACATGTTTAGAAGTTAGATTATGTTGGTAACATTAACTTTACACGTATTCAAAATAGTTAACTTTATTTTATGAGTACCACAAGAATAGTACAATATAGTACTATCTCACCTAAGACTACTGCCATAGCTTAGAAGACACTCGTAATTTAGCGTATTATCTCTCTTTCTCTAGGCCCTGTAACTCCAGAGTCCCCGGTCCGTTACCGCGTAGCCAGGTAGCCTACCGTACTGTTTGAGGCCAGAGGGGGGTTAGACAGTTCGACTCGTTCGAGAGATGCGAGCGAAGGGACTCTACATAAAACCTCGACGTGCGGCCGCGGCGGTAGTAAGCGGAGTCGCTGTATTCCAATGAATAGGGAAATCAAAATTGATTTAAACCTTAAATTAATAGGTCATCTCCTATTATTTGGAATTATTAAACTGGTCACCTTCTGTTTTTTTGTTATTATTTTGAATTAATAAACTGGACACGGTGACCAGTGACCCCCCAAATTTTGAATAAATAAACTGGTCTGAGCAATTAATTAACTGGTCTTTGACCACCTGACCACCGTTATTTCCAAGGCTGGTCTTGGGGCCAATGGCTCTTAATAAAAATCAGTGGCCTCTTAAAATAAAACATTCGAACGGGGGTTGCGGGCCACCGGGGCTCTCAATTTAATTAAAAAATATTTATTAAACATTTTATGGAAATTTCTGGAACATATTGATTTGTACGCCGTTTTTGAAGTAAATAAAAAAGTATAGTTCTAATAGTTTTTCAAAACCAAATGTGTTTCTCTTAAGCCTAGGTTTTCATTTTCTGGTCTTCTAAGCCATGGAGTTAGTTAGTCCCCCTTACCAAAAAATAAGTTGGCTTTTAGTTTGTATTTAGTTGGTATACACATTTTAGTTGGTATTAATTTGGTTTTGAGTTGTCAGCATTTTTCAATAAACTAGTTAAAGGGGTAATAAGTGGATATTAAGTTGGCAGTATGGTTTTAGTTGGTAATAAGTTGTTTTTATGTATGGTTTTAGTTGGTATTTGTCCCAAATACAAACTTAAAACCAAGTTCCTAGACCACTTAATTTTTGGTAAGGGCCAATTGGCCATGTCTAAGCTTAGGTTTTTTCTAAGAAAACAAATTATGAAATTATAGTTATTTTCTTAATTAATTGAAAAAATTAAGTAATAATTTAACCATTAAATAATATGATATATTATATGATTAGTAAGCTTATGTTAAACTATTTTTTTTATTCTTATTAAGTTGCTCTGACCGGAATGAAGTGCTGCGTGCCTGGGGTGTAAAAATGGAGTATTAACAACTGAAAATAAATAGATATCATATCATTAATTTCGAAAGGATGAAAATTTGGCTCTCAAGATCTTTATGTTCAGCTTCAAACATTAAACATGCAAGAATACGTTCAGCTCATTTGTTAGATGACGATTTTGAAAATTCTAAACTCAAATCCGAATTTCTCCAGATAAAAACCTGTAATTATTTAAAGAAGACAGCGTAACCTAATCTAAACTTAAATGGATGTTAAAAATTACCAAAAACCAATTTAGATAATGTGTCTTGTACCAAATTCAAAACGGTAACTGACAAGTTTAACTCGGGTTATAATTTAGATAGTTAAAAGGAACCACCTATGGACTGCAGTGTAAAAGATGATAAAATTAGCGAATAATAGTCAAGATAAAGTAAAGAGTCGTGAATCCAATTCCAAATTGTAATATTTTTTAAATTGGCCTTAAAATTGATAATTTCACGTAAAATTTCTAAAAAGCTTTCATTTAATTTCATTAATGTTGTTTGTAAGTTTAAAGTTTATAATCTTAATTGATAAAATTGATTGTGATATTTAAAAGAAATGTCTTATCTGAAATGTAATATGGTATAAATGTTACTAAAAATGAATATAAAATATCCATAAGCTGAGTATTTTTCGTAACACGTATTCTGATATAAATCAGTCATAAAGTTTAAGTTTCGTCAACTTAAATGTCCGTGGAATTGAAATTAATTTAATATACTCTTAAAAGAATTGTTTTGGTATGTATGATAAGCCTACTGCTACAAGTATTTAGGAAATGTGAAAATTATTTTGAGAATAAATTTAATTCAAGGCCAATAGTAAAATGATTCTTTAAAAGTCTTATTGCCATCTTAATAATAAAAAATCATACTAAAATATATTTATATATTATAATTATTATTTCATTCAATATATTTTAATTATTGAAATTATAGGATTTACATTTAATATTATATTTACTCTATTCAGAATATTATTTTGAGTAACTTCAAATAAATGTTTTGAACTTTCAGTATCAGGAACTAAATGTCTTGCTGACATCCGCAAATCAGTATTTTATAAAGGATGATAAAATTAGCGAATAAGTAGATTAGTGATCATTAGTCCATTAAGAAAAGGGATAATAAAGTTAAACCTTAAACAAATTTGCAGAAATTTAAAAACTTACTAATAGCTGGTACCGATAGGTCTTCGAGCGAAACTCGGACGAAATAGATCTTCGAGTGCAAAACTAAATGAAATTAAATAAAATAGCCAGAAATTCCAACGGTAGACCCGTTTTGCCCTATTTGGGACTCGTCAGTTACCGTGCGGGAAATCTGGCCCGCGACTATAACACGAATAGAGAAACTAAGCCTAAACATTAAAAATTTCAAAACGAGTTGCGTAGCAACGGAAAGCCGAATAGGGATGAGAGTGGCGGAGATAAGTATATATGCAATGTTGATGGACTAATCTACTTATTCGCTAATTTTATCATCCTTTAGAATGCAGTCCTTTTAACTTAACATTCAGTATTTTATAAGCTTCCAAAAAATATGAGTCGACCACATATGACGTCATTTTCTCTTTCTGAGCCGAGACGGGAAAAGTCTCAAACTCGTTCCTTGAATGCGCCCTCTTTGGATCTAAAGCTACCTTTCAGGTTTGCCAACCGACGTTTTGAAGAGCAAACTACTTTTGCGCTACAAAAACTAGCGCTCACTAGATTTGCTAGTCCTAGGCCGCGTTAATTTCTTCTTTGCTCGGTGTCGAAAACAAGACGTTTCAAACGTTTAACGTTGGCAGTATACACTCTTTTTCGCGCCTTTATTTGACCCCTCTTACTTGCCTCCCGCTCGTCGGCCATTGCCTCTGCCCTCGGCGGGGAGTCTAGTGTTGCCGAAACTGGTACATTTTACTTTTTCAAAAAAAAATTTAAATTTTTAGGAGAATTTTAGTACGTTTCAGAATTTTGGGAAATTTTCCTTCAGGTCTTTCAAAACCGTAAAATTATGAGAAAAACGACCTTTAAGAAGCTTCTGACTAGATTAGATTAACAATAATATAAAAAATTAGGCTTTTGAGACTCACATGTTCAAAGTTACCAAAATTTACATTTCAATTTAAAATTGAAACATTTCTGGGAAAAATAAATTTAAGCGCCATCTATTAAAACTTGTTAGTAATAAAAATATACAGAAATATGTGGCGCCCTGTTTTTTATAGCAAAAGTACAAAAAGTACGTTTCCGTATTCTATAAAGGTACATTCAGAAAATAGTAAAATACCCAACATGGACGCGCCCAGGAAAATACCGCGAAAAAGAGTGTATAGGGAGTTAGAGGCTTCTCTAAAGCCACGGTCACACTAGAGCCTAAAACCCAGTTTAGGTCAGTTTGTATGCCAGTTTTGACCGCCTACGATAATTCTTAGTTCACACGTGCGAAATCGCTTCACCTCGGTTCGCTTATAGCCAAGGCTTAACGCCATTTCAAATTATGACTAGAATTTTGAAAATACTAAAATGTATCCTAAAACAATTAGTTAATCACGTTTACTATACATATTCGCCACCGAAAACTACAGCTGCGCCACCTAGTCACACTGCCTAGAACTATATTTGGGTGATACGGGTAATGGCGTTATGCGAAAATGCGCGTTTTATAACATCAATTAAAACATTTTACTAACGATTTTAGCATATTTTTTAAAGCGTGTTCGAATGTTTTGTATTAACAAAGGTGAATATACGACATTTATTTATTAATTTTGAACTGTCAATAGGTATTGAATTCGTAAATATAAGTATAAATATTCGAGTTTAATAACACTATGAGTAGGCCTTGGAGAATTCATACACGGGATCAGTTTGAAAGTTTTAAAGGTATGTAGGAAATTTATTATTATCTTCACATTAGAACAAGCCCAGATTGTTCTAATTTCATAGACTAGTAGCTTCAGCATTTTGTATAATGTATAATGTATTTTAAATAATTTTATTTGGTATATGAAGCATTTTTTAAGTATATTGGAGAGTAGTCTACTCTTGATCCATAGAATAAGGTGTGCTGATGCTTAAAACAAAAGTTAAAATTTTAAGTTGGTGATGGAAAACACAGCATTGAAAGTGTCCATTGTTCATGCAATAGTGGGTAAATATATTTTTTATTAAATCCCAATTCTTTAATGTAACCTGTTTTACTTATTATTCTAGAAATTCAGGCTTTTGCAAACATGCAGTAAATTGCTGGTCTATTTTATATATAAAGATACTGAGAGCTATCCCAACTTTCTGACTTTAGAAGTGGGGTAAAATGAAGGAAAAGAACTAACTGTGCCTTCGGTATTGTACGGTAATAAAATGGTTAGAGTTGCGAGGGTTAAATTTGGCTGGCTCAAAAAGGTTTATGTACTCTTATTTGGTCACTTAGTCTCAAAAATGTATTTCTAGCTTTTAGTCGGGATGAAATATTTGTGGAGAGTCCATTTGTAGCGAAGATAATATCAATTGAAGAGGCAGTGCTAAGTTGGAAAGGAAGGAATCTACTGGCTAACGACTGTAGAGGCTACTATGGAAAAATTCAGCTAGGCCTTTTCATTTTTTTGTCTATTCTCTCAAGGGCTATTTTTAATTGATATTAAGAGAGACTGACAATATTTGAAGAAAAACGTTGTCCAAATATATAATTTTTATTTTAGATTTTAGTTAAAGAAAAGTTAAAATTAAATTTACACTTCTAGTCAAGGAAAGTTTTATTTTTAATATGTTAAAATAGTTCCTATTTTAAATTTTGGCCAATTAGTATTTGTAGATAACAAATGAACTGAACTATTTATGTTATAAGTTAAAAGCAATTAAATTCATTGAAGAAACCACTTAATTAGAAATTACAATAGAAGTGAATAAAATGTTAAGATATGCAAATAAGTATTAAAAATAAAAACCATTTGAATTTACAGTATTATTTTTAATCATATTGGGATCTGCGGCAATAGCTCGAAATGTTATTAATCAACTCGAAAACTCATACCGAACCATCAGGGTGGCAAAGATAGGAAAATTGGGGTCCAATACCAAATAGAAAAATATGCCCTTTTAACGCATAATTTTGTGGGCCTCAATGTAATATTTTCCAGCGATAATGACAATCGAACGGCTTGACCTAAAATTAATTTAATTCATTAGCATTTCCTTATTTTGCAGTATATAATAAAACAGATTACCTTTAAAACGATTCACAAAATGTAGGGTCCTCTCTTTTTATTTAGTTACATTGGATTTGTAATAAGTCTACATGGTAAATTATTGCTCGGAATGGCACTGCATTTCATGCGTCTCTTGAATTATCTTCATCTAAATGACAGTTATTATGATATATATTTAATAATATTAACTTTAAAATCAGTAATAACAAGTAAAATTTGTGTCTCACCATTTCTTTCTAAAAAGTCTTTATCTTTAAAATGGGCGCTGCAAATCTGTGCCCACTAACTGATCTTCCCTGATTTTATATTAGTTAACCACACATTAAAAAGATTTTTGCATTTCGGAAAATTGTGAAACGATAACTCCAACGTTCTTTTCTCACCATTTACTCGAATTGTAATATTTTTAAAGGCAGTATTACTACAAAAAGGCAATTTATGCCACCTCTGCGCCTACAATCCGCCATATTAATCGTTTGTTTTGATCAACAAAGTACGCAGACAAACCAAGCTGCAGGGGTAGCGACTGTGGCGCCGCCTATACCCGTTTCGCTAGCGAATAGTAATATTATTTGACATTATTTAGAATTATATCCCCATTATTTTTGAAAATACGAGCAATTTTACTTCCCCGCCTTGTCGTTTTGAAAGCGATTCCCAGCGAACCGACTTGGACGAGTTGCTTCCCGAACCAACACGAAGCGATTTCTCACGTTGGTTTTAGAAACCAGTTATCTAAACGAAGCGAATTTAAGTGTGAACGTAGCTTTATTATAGGATTCTGTTAAAACTTATATTTTTGTCTTCTAAGAGGCTAAAATACATTTTCTTAACGATAAATGGAGCCACGTGTATGAAAGTTTGTTGGACCCGTCTGTCTCGCTATGGACGTCCGGAATGTTTGCCTAGTGTCGGCTAAGAAAATCGCTATTATTGTTTTTCGTGATCTGACAATATGAAATAACTCGTAAAATCGGTAACTGTCAAAAAGCACGTGATGGTGTAAGAATCTGCACAAATGGGTGAGAAACTTTACCGGATGAGCAACGTGACTTAGGACTTACGGTACGATTTTGGTAGTACTGCGTCAAAAAACCATCAAATTAAATATTTTTTTATTAAATAATTAAGTTTGCTAATGATGATAATATGTAACTAATCGGTACTAAAATAAAAAACAACCAATAATGTATAATGTCATAAGTAACATGATAATATATGTATGGCACTTTCTATTTTTCCAACGCTAATATTGCAATGATGAAAGGATTAGTAAAAATTCAAACACTTTTAAAACCAATCTATATATTTATTTTCCTTTTGGGGTACAAATCCGTTTTATATCACGGAGGAAACCATTATACAGTGGATTCGCAGGAATTTACATTTTTTAAAGCGATGTAATAAAAACATAATAGTTCATCACTTTAAGTCATAAGGTAACCAGAAGCAGTATATACAGGGTGTCCACTGAAAAATGAACCAGGGCGAATATCTCAAAAGCTGTTTTAGGTACGATTTTGAAATTTTCAAGTCGTATACCAGATTTAGGGGGAAACCTACGGCGAAAATGTCGATGACCTTCAACCAGGTCTTCAAGGTCATCCAAAAACTAACTCGAGAACCATAAGGGTTAGAAAGTTGGTTCTAATTAGAAAACTGTTCCACGTGACTTTTTAAGTACAAATAGCTTTGACCTGATCGGATTTGACCAATAGGAAGCCGAGAAATGCTAGATGAAAAATAAGAAGGTCGTTAAGTTGATAACGTGTCGAAAGCGAGGTTCGGGAGCTGATAACTCTAAATATCCTCGTGTTAGAGTACTGAAATTTGCTATACATTCTCATCAGGGTGGAGGGTCCATAGTTTAAAAATTTCCATGACCTTGAACCATGTCTTCAAGGTCATCCAAAAACTAACGCGAGAACCGTAAGTGTTAGAAAGTTGGTTCCAAATAGAAAAGTGTTCCACGTCACATTGTAGGTCTAATTAGCTTTGATTCGATCGAATTTGACCAATAGGAAGTCGAGGAACTGTTTTTCAAAATCACAAAAGTCGTAAAATGATAATTGAAAGAAAACGCACATAACTCGAAACCAATTCGTGTTACATCGAAATTTGCTAGACAAACTCATTAAGGCTGGAGTTTTTCAAGTTTGTAAAATTGGATGATCTTGAAGACGTGGTTTAAGCTGATTCAGTTTCAATTTATTTCTCAAGGTCATTTATGAATGTCTTTGAAGACATGGTTCAAAACTACTTTGACGAGAAAGTGGTGATTAGCAAATTTGCTATTGAAACCTAGTTTCTAAACCCAATGGATCGCGAGATAATGTTTTCACACCTTAAACCACGTCTTCAAGGTCATCCAATTTTACAAACTTGAAAAACTCCCACCTTAATGAGTTTGTCTAGCAAATTTCGATGTAACACGAATTGGTTTCGAGTTATGTGCGTTTTCTTTCAATTTTCATTTTACGACTTTTGTGATTTTGAAAAACAGTTCCTCGACTTCCTATTGGTCAAATTCGATCGAATCAAAGCTAATTATACCTACAATGTGACGTGGAACACTTTTTTAATTGGAGCCAACTTTTTAACACTTACGGTTCTCGCGTTAGTTTTTGAATGACCTTGAAGACATGGTTCAAGGTCATTGAAATTTTTTAAACTAAAGACCCTCAATCCTGTTGAGTATGTGTAGCAAATTTCAGTAGTCTAACACGAGAATCTTTAGAGTTATCAGCTCCCGAACGTCGCTTTCGACACGTTATCATCTTCACGACCTTATTGTTTTTCATCTAGCATTTCTCGGCTTCCTATTGGTCAAATCCGATCAGGTCAAAGCTAGTTGTACTTAAAAAGTCACGCGGAACACTTTTCTAATTGGAACTAACTTTCTAACCCTTACGGTTCTCGAGTTAGTTTTTGGATGACCTTGAAGACAAAGTTCAAGGTCATCGACATTTTCGCAGTAGGTTTCCCCCTACATCTGGTATGCGACTTGAAAATTTCAAAATCGTACCTAAAACAGATTTTGAGATATTCGCCCTGGTTAATTTTTTAGTGGACATCCTGTATATAATACAATAACATATTTACAAAAAGAGTTAAGGCTCTACATACATCAAAGCACTACATTAGTTTTTCTTTTTTAAACGTAAGCCACCCCATCGGCCGAGAATTCATTTCGTCACCTGAATGAATGAATGAATGACTTTAATACCGTCCATAAATTACAATGGTCCCTTTTTTAACAGGGAGGAGTCAATGACTCTACCGGTACAATATGGTAAAATACACTGAATAAAAATAAATAAAGAAAACAGTAAAATGTAAACAGAGATACGTTAGATGATGATATGATGAACTTATATACAATGGAAAAACTAGTGAATGAGCAGGGGCAACTCAAAAGAATAATAATAAGGCCACGAGAATTGTTCAGTTCAGTTCGAAGGTGTTTTTTGGATGCGGGCTTTATCCCACTCATACAAAATGTTTTTTGTGGAATTTATACGTTCCCAGTCCATCTCCGATGTCGAATAAAAACCAAGGCGCTCTTGGAATTCAGTGTCATTAGGACACTCGGGATCCAATGGGAGGCGATAACTCGCGAACGCGGGGCAATGCATAACCAGGTGGTACACGTCTTGTACAGACGAGCCGCACAATAAACATCCTGGTTCGGCTCCAAAAATATCAGCGAACCGACTAGCAGTTGGTAACGCGCCGGTTCTGGCCTGAAAGTAGAGAAGGGAGAAGACCCTTTTACAGGGGTACCGCCATTGTGTGTAAATTTTTAATAATCTACTTGTTACTAGATGGCGCCCTCAGTTCACAATCAGAAATATCAAAAATGATAAAACCCGTGAAAGTCTAATTTAAATTGTGGTTATTTAAAAGCTAAAATTTTGTATAACCATATTTTCTAAAATATTTTATATAAACTTTCAGCTTGAAATAGCACTTAAATTATTATAATTATTTAATAAATATAATATTTTTTTTTTTTTAAATTTAGAGCCGAAATATTCACGCTGGCGTCATCTAGTGTATGAATACGAAATTACTGGAAGTAGTTTTCGCGTTGTCGCTTGTATTTATCGACATCAAACTAGAATGGCATTAGTTTTGCCCAACCATTGGGGCAATGGCTAAACCAAGGGCGCGTCAAAATTCTAAGAATTATTCCCATGATAGTGACAATTCTGACTTGTCAAAATTTTGGCGGTCCTTCTCACAGGAGGTGACGTAATATCTTCTCACTCTTAAGAAGAGTGAGAATGCCTCCAAGCTCTCACTTGGTCAAAAAGGGGTGGAAATTATAAATAAAAATGTCAGCTAATATTCTAATCAGTTTACTTGATGCTGAAGAAAATAAACAGTATGATATTTTTAAGGCTTACGGTGAAGTGGTTTAAGTCCAATATGCTCAATGATTATTTGATGATGAATAAAAGTACGTTAAATTTGCATATTTATTTTTAAAATAAATATGCAAATTTAACGTAGTGTTATTCATCATCAAATAATTATGATATTTTTGTGGACGAAAATGAATTTCAGAGAAAACCGAATGTTAAGTTAATTTATCATGAAATATTTCATTTTAAATTTTAAATAAAATGTTTTCTTCCTTCATATATTGTCGTGAAATCGTGTAAAAATAATATTTATTGTCAAAGGCTTAGATTACAACGTTCCTGGCATTATCGTAAGTCGCCATCTTTAGAAGAATGATTTTACATTTGACGCTTTTTAGCGAGTTTTCACGTTGAGAAAAATTCTCACGAAGAACTCTTCTCAAGAGAAGAATTCCTTCTTAAAATTTGGACGCGCCCCATATATTGCGAGCCGGAAGTATAACGAGCTTCCTGTTGCTAAACGATTACGCAAACGCTCTGCTACAGTCTATCATTAACGAAAATCTTTTAGATTCTACTTACCTGATTTATGTTACTTGTGATAATATAACAAAGGCCATTGAATTTTAAAATAATATTAAGTCTAAATGAAACAATTTAAATAGGCGTCACTGCATCGATCGTCACTCATCGGAAAACTGGTTCTTGCAGTCAATGACTTCTTTGAGCTGCCGTTGAAACCGGAAACGTGAACAACTGGAATCTACATCTGCATAACAATGAGTCCGTTGAGCGTTACTGAACGCAACCCGTATTAAAATAAATAAATATTTATAAATAATAAATAAATAAAATTGAACCACGTTAATTTTACTAATTTCTTTACGCTTACCAATTTTACTCTGGGACCATTATTCTAAAATCACAAATTATATTTAATTGTCCTAAACTTGGATGTCGTTTCTTAGCGTCTTAAAATTGGATCTCCTTCTTGGCGTCTTAAACTTGGATCTCGTTTCTTAGCGTCTTAAACTTGTATCTCCTTTCTTGGCGTCTTATACTTGGATCTCGTTTCTTAGCTTCTTAAAATTGGATCTCCTTTCTTGGCGTCTTAAACTTGGATCTCGTTTCTTAGCGTCTTAAAATTGGATCTCCTTTCTTGGCGTCTTAAACTTGGATGCCATTTCTTATCGTCTTTAACTTGGATCTCGTTTATTAGCGTCTTAAACTTGGATCTCGTTTATTAGCGTCTTAAACTTGGATCTCGTTTCTTAGCGTCTTAAACTTGGATCTCGTTTCTTAGCGTCTATATATTGGATCTCATTTCTTGGCGTCTTAAACTTGGATCTCGTTTCTTAGCGTCTTAAACTTGTATCTCGTTTCTTAGCGTCTTAATCTTGGATCTCGTTTCTTAGCGTCTTAAACTTTCGTTTTTGGATTGAATTTCAAAACGTCTTCCGAATTTGCATTGTGTCTTAAACTGTTATTTCTCTAAAATTATAGGAATACGATCAACTTAACTAAACGGAGGACGAGCTAGTTAAATTTATAAAGAACAACATCAGTTTGGAGATTTTAAATGGGGGGACTGAAGTGACCCTGTAAACCATGATATCAATGTTTTTCCTTGTCAGGAAGTAGTTCATTCAATAGCCTAAAGAGGGCGCAACTGTAGATAAACACGATTTTTAATGTTAATTTTCATGTTAATAAATAAAATTAACTAAGGATTTTATCGTGTTTAGAGTCGGAAAATATTTTCTTTAAGGTAACCTAAAGTAGAAGTCTGAAAAAAGTGTGGTAATTGAGGAAATGACTCTCATTCAAAATTTAACTTACGTAACATAAGGAACTGACACACTTATGTGAAATATTATAGTCTTATGGTATAACAATAGCAGTATAGGGAAATTATTATTTTTCTGGTTAGGAATATTTTATATACTTCTGTTATACTTAATGTCAAACTGATTACTTAAATTTCGCAATTTAGAAACAAATTAGCTCTCCTTTGGTTTTATATGGGGTCCTACAGATTCTTTAATTTGAAAATTTGCTAGGCGAAGATATTTCTGATATCATTTTTTGACTTTTAAAGACCAACCTTGAAAAAGGAACAGATAAATGTTTAAAGGATACCATCCGGGAGATTATTTCTAATCCAAAATTCAAGTACAGCAAGGAATCCAAATTTCAATTTTAATAGTCGGAAGATTAAGGTTGAGAAATATAAATGTTGGGAAAAATAATTCGTTCTGGTGCCCTTATCCAGGACTTCATTCGGTATAAATAGAGCCGACAGATCCGACAAGACACCACAAACAGACTTTCTCCCGAAGATTCCTCATCTAGCAAACCACACTTTTCAAACTATCAAAATGTTGAGATTCGTCGCTCTCTTAGCTTTGGCCACGATGGTGAGAATCAATTCGACCAGCTTTGTTATTCCTTACGCTTAAAACCTTTCTTGTCTCCCGTTTAGTGCGCCGCCCAAAAGTCGACCGGAAGCTACACCGGATACGTCGGATCGTCGTCCTCTTTGGAGATCAGGGAGCCTCTCCCCGTCGAAGTGGCGCCATACGGAAGTGCCGGAGTGTCCGCCAACTTGGGATCCGAGACGATGGAATACCCCGCCCCCGCCTTGACCGCCAGCGCCCCCATCGTCCATCTGCCCAAAGGAGGACAGGAAGTGGTGGACATCCCTCACGCCGACATCCGCCTTCCGGGCAACTCCATCCAAAACAAGGACTTGTACTTGAACTTGCCCAGCCCCATCGTGGAAGCCCCCCAACCCATCTTCCAACAGAAGGACGTCCTCTTCCGCCTGCCCCAACCCATCTTCTACGTGCCCAGGCCCATCGTCCAGCACAAGCCCATCGTCTACAAGGTGCCCCACACTCTGCGTACCCTCACCCCCATCGTCAACACTCCCCCCTACCTCTTCAAGGTGCCCAGCGCCCAAATCACCGGAAAGAGCGCCTACACCCAACCCATGCCCTACTAGAGTACCCAAGTATATGATATCAAAAATTCAAACACGGAATGAATGCGAATTAATTTACAAATTGTAAATAGAAAGCTGCTTCCAATAAAAATATTTCGAAATAAACTAAATTTTACGATTTATTTTCTAATAGCTGGCATATAACTGTACAAAAGTTAGTATAATAGTACATAAGTTGCTATATAATGGTACAGAAGTAGCTTTACAATGGTACAAAAGTTGCTATATAATGGTATAAAAGTTTCTATATAATGGTACAAAACTTGCTATATAATGGTACAAAAGTTCCTATATAATGGTAAAAATGTTGCTATATAATGGTACAAAAGTTGCTATACAATGGTACAAATGTTGCTATATAATGGTAAAACTCGGTAAAATGTTTGAAACATTTTAAATTTCGCAGAGAAGATAAGCTGGTTGTAAAGTACCCTTCTGTTTTTATTGGATAGTTTCATCGCTAATTTATCGCGTAAAACGTGCGTAGGCTGGCTTTTAGGTCCCAAAAAGGGGCCCATTGTCTTTTATACTTAACCGTAAGACAGTTCCCAACGGAGACGTAAAAACTACAGGATACAATAAAGCCCTCTTCCGCGTGGACCTCTTTCGAAACGGGTTTCTTATCTTAGAAAGGACCTCCAACAAAACGCGCGCGCGAAACCAATTGCCTTTTTTGCGTTTTTTCCTGCCCAAATCTTGGGCACAATAGAACGCGGTGACTCCCAGGAAGAAACGGAGAACCTAACTAAGAAGCTTCTAACTAAATTAAAGCGTGGTAACTACAATGATGGCGCCCTTTTTTCCAAGTCTTTTCGGTTTTTTCCGTTTTATTATACAAAGCGAAATAGTCGAGGGAATTCCGCAAAAGTCGACCTTCTGCCTTTCACGCTGTTATATAAAGTTTGACCATATGGAAGTCATTTATCAAGTTTGAGATTTCTCAAGGGAGAATACTGATAAATAAATTATATTTTTTTAATTGTAATATTATAGTACTTAAAAATATAATTGTATTAAATACGAGAGGTCACGTGATTACGTTAGATTCATCCATAGAAATAAGAAATTTATATAAAGGTCTAGATAAATTTCGCGGCGTCTAAATACGGAATTAGCACCTAGCAGACACCGAGGGAGGCACGTGACCAAGAGCGCGAGCTCTATTAGCATTTTAGTACTAACGAAGGAGACTACCCGAGGTGATAATCACCGATTTGGTTGAAACTAGGTGGGTATGTAGACCTTATGGTAACATGAAATTTCACCAAGGGAAAAATTGCAATGGGCATTAGTTTTGCCATGGCAACCGAAAATGTTTTTGACAACACAGTACGTATATTTTATACCTAAATGCGAGCCTAAATGTCAAATGTATAAATATTAAGAAAAAAAATTTCAGATCAGCAGGCCTTTCAATAAACAATTTCTACGTGCTTTCATTGTTTTTTCTACGTCACACACCACCAATTTCGATAAAACTAAACAATAAGTTGGCTGTACTTTTTGCATTTTCCGGTAAGATTTCTGGGATTCGTGGGACACGTTTTATTTGAGTAGGTGAATTAGCCTTAAGTTTCAACTTTATCCAATCGTGTTGGCGCCATCTGTTTCTATAAGCAGACACTTTTGCAAAATATATTAAGGTAATAGTAATAATAATAATATTATTATTATTATTATTATTATTATTAAGGTTTGGTTTTCCAATAACAGGATAGATAGATTTAGCCACTTGATGAATCGTTGCAATTCCCTTTAACGTTTGTCACGTAAGAGAGCAAATCAAAACTTAGGTCAAAAATCTGATTTATTTCTGTTATAAATTTCAAGAAAGAATTGGTTGGTACAATTACATTCCCAAAAGAAGTCTTTCGCTGTTTTTTTACCTTTAAAGCTAGGAGCAACAAACACAACACCCCACACAAGGAGAACGCAACCCGTCAAAAGTCGTGGATTTTCTTGTTTACGTTTTTCATTGGCTAGACGCTTTAGCAAACATAAAATACATTTTCTCTCTCTCTCTCTACATCGTGTAGTTCTACAAACATTACGTAAAGTTGCTTCATATTTAAGATAAAAATTTCTATACCGCCGTCAATTCGCCGAAATAGATTTCAACTGAAAAATGTTTTCGATAAGGTAGTGCTCGCGACTACTGAAATAAATATAAAAAAGATGCTGGACCAAACTAAATTAGTATTAACAATCATAGATGGCGATAGCTGTTTCATAAAATAATGTAGTTTACGCAAGACTAAGAAATATAATTAATGAAGTTTTACTATCAGAATTAAATGAACATGAGTTATTGAAATTGGCTGAAAAACTGGAATGCATTTCCCTTATCGAAAACATTTTTCAGTTGAAATCTATTTCGGCGAATTGACGGCGGTATAGAAATTTTTATCTTATGTATGAAGCAACTTTATGTTGTTTGTAGAGCTACACGATGTAGAGAGAGAGTAATTTTATCTTATGTTTGCAACAACTTTACGTTGTGTTCGTATTCTGAGCGCGAATGAGTGAAAGTCGAATTTTGTCCGGTTTGGCGTGCCATAGAATAGCTCTCAGTAAATCTTTTGCATGAGAAGAATATGAAGTGTCACACTTATGTAATACTATTATACACTTATGGTGCTACCCATAAAAATAGAATTGAGACTAGAACCACTGCGCTATCGGGTAATCTCAAGGAAATCGGGCAAGCTAGAAGGCTTCCATGAGAGTGGAATCGCTACTAATCCACGCTGGAGTGCGCCATCTACTAAAAAAAATTGAAACTTTAATTTGTTTTAAATAGATGGCCAGGCCCCTCTTTCCCACCTTGCCTCTTTCTCACTGGGCCCCGCGATCGATAGGGGCAGCCTAGTTCCTGCCAGATCATCAAACGATAACAGATATTTATTACCGAATAACATTTATTTCGAAAAAAGCAAAAGAGAATGACTGACTACAATACCTACTTGCTTATTAGCTCTACTCTCGCCCGAAAATCAGGCTTTCCGATTTAAGTTTAAGCTGATGAAACTTAGTTTGTAGAGTAAAAGTATTCTGAAAAATTAATCATTTCTTAACAAAATTCCAAATGGAACTGGTAGTTTCGTCTAATATAAAATATAGCGATATAGTTCCGTCTAATATAAAATATAGCGATATAGTTCCGTCTTCGGTTCCGTGACATTCTTACTTTACACAAGTTCTGACTTTTCGTCTTTAAGGAGCTTTGTCAAAACTTTCATTCGAAACATTAATATATTGTTTGGGTAAGTTTTATATTGTATTTATATTACTTAATTTAGTAACACGGTTTATAATTGTTTAATGAGTTTTAAGTTTGTTTTTATTAATTAACGATTTTGCCCATCTCAAATCTAGAAGGGCACCTCTTCAATCAACATAGATTTTTAAGCACTAGCCTGTGAATGCTAAAAGAGTTACTTTTGTGGATTATATTATATTAACTATTCATTTAATGTGACTGTAAAGAAATAAAAATAAATCTAGAACTTTGCTTATCTACTTTCTTTGTCTATAAAGACTTGGTCATATTTTTCTCCCCACGATAAAAACTATTGAAAAAAAACTGTGACGTAGCACTGTCAAGTCCCTATTCTAACAAAATATTGCTCTGTCAAGGTCATAGGGTCCCCATTATCCTAATGTACCCAGGGCCTCCAATAGGTTAAAGACGGCCCTGTAGATGGCGTGCTCCCACAAAGAATACTGGCATTCCACTCTCGTGGCAGCCTTCTTACTCGTACATCTCACCACAGTCTAATCTTGCTTCTAGTCTCATTTCTATTTCTATGGTATTGCCTCGGAGAAGCTAGCACCGTTACGTCACCTAGACTCGTTTCGGTCGCGAATTAAAAAGTTAACAAGTAATACATTATACCAGGAAACTATATAGGTATACACTTGGAATGTCTAAGGAAGATTTTTACGGCCGTGATGAAGCTCGTAGAAAAGGGCGTGTCTTAAAGCGGGAAAACTCACGGGAAAAACTCTCGCGCCTCGCTACCCTCATTCGACGAAAACTCGTCATTAAGCCTAGTCATGGTTATTATATTATTAGCTTACCTGATTATCTCTTTAATAACCATACAAATACCTGAAATTAGGTATCACTACACTTCTTTCGCGAAGAACATTATAATTACTTCAAAATATTAAGTACGATAACAATTTGAGGTTTTTAAATCCATTGTTTTATAAGCCTATTCAGGGGCGTAGGAACGTTCTAGAAGTTGGAGGGGGCAAAGAGAAACTAAAATTGGTCTGGAGAATGGTTTTGAATTTTTAATAGAGTGCATGTGTACTTTTTACTACTGTGTAAATTGACGGGAAGATCGCCTTAGTTCGCCTATTTGTTACCATGACGACGCATTCTTTTCGCGTCAAACCTCGAGCCATGAATTAGAAATGTCGTAGTTAAGCCCCGCCTTTTTCTCGACGCGCTTTCGTATCACCGTTCCAATCTAACCTTAAACATTCCAAGTGTATACCTCTATAGTTTCCTGATTATACCTACTTCGGTTTCAAATAATTAGATAAAAAATAAGAAAAATTATATTTGTTTTTGTTAAAAGCAAACCAAGTCTATAAACAAATCGCGTTAGCAGTATTCGGATTCTCGGAAACCATCGCAGCAGACAAGACCATAGATAAAATAACTTCGTATATAGATACGAAACTTCATGTTGTAGTGACGCCAGAATTTTGGCCGACATCTGGTGGCGGCACCCGAATAATATTATTTGGTGAAGTTCGCACTACTCGAAGTACGTACTAGAACCTTGGTGTAGGTGTAACGCAATCCCAATTGCAAAGGCTTAAGCGAGCTATATGTATTAAAAGTAGTTTTTCTTGAACTGAGAGCAAATTTTAAAAAATAGCACTAAAGAAATAGCATTCAGTAAAGATTTCAAGTTTGTTTTAAACGCTATTTCTGGTATATTTGAAGACATTTACCTTGCAAAATACGTTTATACCCGAGGGGCTGATCACTCCGCGTAATCGGTGTACAGAGCCGTACCTTTGACTGTACTAATGGGATTACGCGTAATCTTTGAAGTCCCTGCCTTTGGCAGTGGTAATATAAGCGTAATCCGGCGTAATCAGTGTACAGATTTTCTAAGAGTGGTTAGCCCCTCGTTTATTCCCAAAACTCCGACCTCAAAGGACACCGCACACGGCCTATGGAAAAAAAACTTTCGGCCAATTTTGTTGAAATTTAAAAATGATGTACTACCGACCACGGTGAACTAATATACGTTTGGATCATTGAACAAAACTTATTTGTTTTGCCGCTAGGTACCTTCGAAAAAACCGATTTTGCCATTGAAAAACATACTGTTAAGTTTCCACGATTAGTATCATCTAAATGTTGAAAGATTTATTAGAGTCCATGGAAAATAATAATTTAAAAAAATTTTAACGGAGGAAACACATGAATGTAAAAATTGTTTTATTTCAATTTAAAAATTAATAAAAACTAACCCATTCATAGGTTGAGCTTTCGACCCGAGGGTCTTTGTCAAAACTAAGGAAACACAATTGATAACAATACATTTATATACCAAATAGGGTAGATATAGTTAGCAAAGCGACACATTAATATGGCACGTAATCAAGTACAAATATTGATTGGACTATACTAAGGTTAATGGTTAATTTCCAGTAGTGTAGTCTATATACTATTGTGCGGTGTGGTCGTTTATTCGTTTCTACCCAAGTATACTAGCTGTGGTTTATTTCACTCTATTCCCTCCGTGTAGTGACGTTCTATGGTTCAGATTTCAGAATAATAGAAGGTTCTCAATTGGCATTATTCCTATTTCCCTCAAGCGGCGGTTTTCGGAAGCTTTCATATGGAAAATTTATCGCAACCCTGTTTCTGGAAAACAGGGCTGCCATACATTTTCCATATGAATGCTTCCGAAAACCGCCGCTTGAGGGAAATAGGAATAATGCTCAATACACCATATTAGTTTCGCTAAGAAATAAAGACCAAACTAAGGTGATTGGAAATTCAACTTCGATTTACTTTTTATATCAATGTAATTTATAGTTATTCAAACCAAGTTTTCCAATTTACCAAACGTCAGTGTGGCCCGTGTGGACCCTTAAGCTCATTTTAAAGTAGTCTTAAACTCATAGGTCTTTGGAAACAAATTTATTTTTAAGGGTGCCCCTTAGGAATTTGTTGGGCCCCCTCAACTGAAAAATCCTGGCAACGGGCCTCTGAAATAGACTGTTTGCGGAACCTAATCTTGAAATCGACTGCCGCTAGGTTAAGCGTTACCATAGTAATAAAGGGAAAACAAACCTCTCATGATTCCTGCATTTGAAAAAGCAGACGACGCGTGAATAAAAAAAAAAAGTCAAAGGCTTAGGGAATATTTTATGATACAAAAAAGATTTGTTTGATAAATATATATAAAAAATAAATAAAATTTAGATTAAATGTAAGAATTATATTTTTTTGTCAAAATAAGAAGAAGTTTATTATTGGTGTATGTGGAAACTTTTTAAATAACTCTACTGGAAACACAGATGGCGCTGTAGCTCAATTCGCCAGCGGTTAAAAATTTAAACGAATTTGCTCAAAACAATTTTGAACCAAGGTCCAAAATTTGGACTACACATAATTCAAAATTAAAATTCAAAATATTTAACACAGTTTAACAAACGCACTCAAAAAATTAATTTAAATACTGAAAAATGTATCGTTCCTAGTTTTAATTAGTATCTCGATTTTAGCCAAAGCTAAAGTTTCTATTCCTTATCTATAATTTCCTCGCGTTTATTGAGCAAATGCTTCTAGAATGTGGCGCCACCTATCTCAAGCTATTTAATTAAATTTTTAAATAGCTAGAGCTTAACGGCTTTAATAGGGTTTTAAATAATTGAAAATGCAGGGTATTTAGAAGCGGAGGAGATCAATGAAAAATAAATTCAAATTAACCTTTTTTTCGGGCACCGATTAAATTAAAACTTAAATTGTGAGAAAGTTGGAGAAGGCTGCTATTTCTAGCTCGAAAAAATTGAAAAGAGTGCCGCACAGAACGCAAAATTTATCCGTAAAATTGACAAGAGAGAGATGTTCACTTTTTTACTATTTCTTTCAAATTCTTTGCCGAGACTTTGCCAAATTTATTGGTTCGATTTATTTCGAAAGAAATGGAATGGCTTAATTTCGAGGCCTGCTTTGGCAAAACCCATTCTCCGCTAAAGAAAACCATTTTGAGGGGGGGGGGGGGGGTTGTGAAAATAATAAAACTTGCCGTTCTAGGAAAACGCATTCAAAATGAGAGCGATGTTGGCTTCCTGGCCAGACACCCGGGTATTGTGGTTTCAGCATACCCAAAAATGCCAAGGGGTAAAAAAGGGATCGGTAAAATTATATCAAAAATGAATCTATTAATATTTATGATTGAATAAAAGCCACGAATTCCTTCACGTTAAATCAATACTTATTATATTATATTTATTTTTCTTATATAAATAAAAGACAGGCAGGAACAGGCTGCGGAAAAGCTTTTGTTATTTCTAAATGGACGAAAATAGTTATGCCGGAGGTGGGAATATTTTCGAAATATCGGAAATCTTTGAGAAATATCGGAAATCATTGGGAAATATCGGAAATCTTTGAGAAATATCGAAAATCTTTGAGAAATATCCGAAATCTTTGAGAAATATCGAAAATCTTTGAGAAATATCGAAAATATTTGAGAAATTTCGAAAATCTTTGAGAAATATCGGAAAAAATCTCCGGAAATCTTTGAGAAATATCGAAAGAAATATCGAAAATCTTTGAGAAATATCGGAAGAAATCTCCCGAAATCTTGGAGAAAAATCGGAAATTTGAGAAAAATTGGAAATTTGAGAAATATCGGAAATCTTTGAGAAATATCGAAAATCTTTGAGAAAAATCGAAAATCTTTAAGAAATATCAGAAGAAATCTCCGGAAATCTTTGAGAAATATCGGAAATCATTGGGAAATGTCGGAAATCTTTGAGAAATATCGGAAATCATTGGGAAATGTCGGAAATCTTTGAGAAATATCGGAAATCATTGGGAAATATCGGAAATCTTTGAGAAATATCGGAAATCATTGGGAAATGTCGGAAATCTTTGAGAAATGTCGGAAATCTTTGAGAAATATCGGAAATCATTGGGAAATATCGGAAATCTTTGAGAAAAATCGAAAATCTTTAAGAAATATCAGAAGAAATCTCCGGAAATCTTTGAGAAATATCGGAAATCATTGGGAAATGTCGGAAATCTTTGAGAAATATCGGAAATCATTGGGAAATGTCGGAAATCTTTGAGAAATATCGGAAATCATTGGGAAATATCGGAAATCTTTGAGAAATATCGGAAATCATTGGGAAATGTCGGAAATCTTTGAGAAATGTCGGAAATCTTTGAGAAATGTCGGAAATCTTTGAGAAATATCGGAAATCATTGGGAAATATCGGAAATCTTTGAGAAATATCGGAAATCATTGGGAAATATCGGAAATCTTTGAGAAATATCGGAAATCATTGGGAAATATCGGAAATCATTGGGAAATGTCGGAAATCTTTGAGAAATATCGGAAATCAATGATAAATATCGGAAATCTTTGAGAAATATCGGAAATCATTGGGAAATATCGGAAATCTTTGAGAAATATCGGAAATCATTGGGAAATATCGGAAATCTTTGAGAAATATCGAAAATCATTGGGAAATATCGGAAATCTTTGAGAAATATCGGAAGAAATCTCCGGAAATCTTTGAGAAATATCGGAAATCATTGGGAAATGTCGGAAATCTTTGAGAAATATCGGAAATCATTGGGAAATTCGGAAATCTTTGAGAAATATCGGAAATCATTGGGAAATATCGGAAATCTTTGAGAAATATCGGAAATCATTGGGAAATATCGGAAATCTTTGAGAAATATCGGAAGAAATCTCCGGAAATCTTTGAGAAATATCGGAAATCATTGGGAAATGTCGGAAATCTTTGAGAAATATCGGAAGAAATCTCCGGAAATCTTTGAGAAATATCGGAAATCATTGGGAAATGTCGGAAATCTTTGAGAAATATCGGAAATCATTGGGAAATGTCGGAAATCTTTGAGAAATATCGGAAGAAATCTCCGGAAATCTTTGAGAAATATCGGAAATCATTGGAAAATGTCGGAAATCTTTGAGAAATATCGGAAATCATTGGGAAATGTCGGAAATCTTTGAGAAATATCGGAAATCATTGGGAAATGTCGGAAATCTTTGAGAAATATCGGAAATCATTGGGAAATATCGGAAATCTTTGAGAAATATCGGAAATCATTGGGAAATATCGGAAATCTTTGAGAAATATCGGAAATCATTGGGAAATATCGGAAATCTTTGAGAAATATCGGAAATCATTGGGAAATATCGGAAATCATTGGGAAATGTCGGAAATCTTTGAGAAATATCTCAAATCATTGGGAAATATCGGAAATATTTGAGAAATATCGGAAATGATTGGGAAATATCGGAAATCTTTGAGAAATATCGGAAGAAATCTCCGGAAATCTTTGAGAAATATCGGAAATCATTGGGAAATGTCGGAAATCTTTGAGAAATATCGGAAATCATTGGGAAATGTCGGAAATCTTTGAGAAATATCGGAAATCATTGAAAAATATCGGAAATACTGAGTAAGATCGGTAGAAATCTCAGGAAATATCGGAAAATACAAAAATACAAAAATAGAATGGAAATATGAGAAAGATTTGGAAATCAGTGATCAGGGGTCCGATTCTACAACCCTCCTTAGGATTCGTAAAGATCAGAAATTGTCCTCAAAACTTGAAATTACCCTTCTACCCGAAATTTCGTATTCTACTCTTATCCTTGATAAAAATGGTCTTTAGTAGGGAGCGAAAATAATCCTTAAGATAAAGTGAGGGCAAAACCTCTCCATAGAGGTGGAAGGACCAAAAATGATCCTTATTTGGCTGAAATTGGCGCTTATTTGAAGATGGTCGCCATGATAAATATTCAAATTTTATATTTAGCGGCTATAGCGATTTTCAGATAATAAATAATTTCAAAATTATTTAATTATTGACTATTCTTTTTAAAATATTTGTTCCCGTAAATAAAGGTATAGTGTATTTAACAGAAATTAAATTTGTTACAATATCTCCTTTAAAATAATTTAACTTTAGGCCACGTGGTCAAGTTTCGTTTTTCCCCTGACAGATCATAAGTTAAGGAAAGGACTCCCCATAAGGACAATAGAAGTTTTTTAAATTTAAGCGCCTCTAGCGGTACTTACAGAATACGAATTTTCGCCAAAATATTGATTTGTCTTACGTAAAGAATCGTTATTTTTAAGAAGAGTTCTAGAATCGTACCCCTGAAAGAATACTTTTATAGTATAAAAACTTGTTGAGGTTAACGGTAATAGTTAGTGTAGGGAGCTGTTGGCTCGCGTGGCATGCAGGGCTTGCCACCACCCTCCTACGCATTAACCCGGCCACCTGAATTGAAGGCTTCAAAAGTCGCTTGATGACTTTGGCCTAAGGTGGGGCCTTGGGTATTAGCCTAGCTAATTATTATTATTATTATTATTATTATTATAGACGCTTCAATAAATCATCCTCCCAGGAAATCGCCAAGAAGTAATATTTCACTGTTTACATAGTGCTTGTTAAAATAATGGAAATTTTTCACCCTTACGGCAGCAACAAGCGTTACCTTTTAACCAGGTAGCTTTATGGACATATTAAGGCTTGGCAAAAACACGACGTTTCCATTATTTCAACAAGCATTATATAAAAATAGATTAATTAACTAATTAATAATTAGTTAATTAATCCATGATATAAACAATGTCTTGCGGGTCCTGGCTCTCGGAAATATTACTTCTTAGGAGGATGATTTATTTTAGCACCTATTTTGCCACTAACAATTTATTAAACGTTTTCAGCTATAAATTAAATCGGGAATATCAAAAACATTATCAAAGAAAATAGTTTTTCCTATGATTTGGGTACATTTGTTCGAATTTCATTCGTCCGAATGGTGGTACAAATGTCCGAATTATCATTTGTCCGAATGCCGAATGTCGTATGTCCGAAAACGTATTTCATTTGCCCGAAAAATGTATCACAACTTTTGTTGGCGATTTAGTCGTTCAATTTATGTTAACTTTACTGGCGAATTTCATTTGTCCGAATAATCGTTTGTCCGTTTATTCGAACATTAGGAATTGGTTGTTTTTTTTTTAATATTGTTAATATAAGAAAATAGTAACATTAACGTGAGCCTAACCTAACCTAAAATATCCACAACATTCAACGCAATTCCCACTTACTAACAAACAACGATATTTACAATGTAGTTTTTTATTTTTAATTCTTGCACTAAAAAAAAATCCGGACCCAAAAAAACAGCAATAAGAAATACTAATTTAGCTACAGAATTCGGACAAGTGATGCTACCGATTCGGACGAATGAAACAAACAAGTTGTCCAATTCGAACAATTGAAACATTTGTTATTTCGGCGGTTCGGACGATTGAAATTCGAAAAAATGTAAATACCTCTTTCCTACAGGGTCCACATTTCTATGGACCTTTCGTTATTCTTTGACTTTCAATGCATCCAAAAATAAGTAAGGCATTTTCGGACACTAATAATATATGCAGGGAAGCTAGCCCGCGTACGAAATCAATGTCAAAAAAAAATCAATGCTTTGGCGAAATTCTCGAAAACGGTCGAAATAAGCGATACTTCCACTCCCCCAAAAACGTCGAGGTAGAAAAATAATAGAACCTCAGGTGTATAGAAAAAGGGAAAAATACAATTTAAAGGATATTACGTTTCGAGTGGTCTCGATTCTACGGAGGTAACAAAAAGACGAGGCCAATGCAACTTCCAAACGGGTACAATTTGCGTAAAAAACGGTCTAACGTGTCGAAGTTAAATCCTTACTAGAGAGGTTAAGCGATAACCGCGTAGATATTTTAAAGATACTTTCGCGACGCTTCGACATCGCTGCCAAGTTAACTCGGCGAAACGTCTGGCGTCGAGGGGTCGGAAATTCATTAAAAAACGATTTGTGGATTTTGTATTGGATTTGTGGATTTTTGAAAAATCCAACGGTATTTGTATTTTTTGCTGGATTTGTGGATTTTTCTCTTGGATTTTGTGGATTTAGCTCTTGGATTTTGTGGATTTGCGGATTTAGCTCTTGGATTTTGTGGATATGTGGATTTTCTACTGGATTTGTGGATTTTGGAAAATACAATTGTATTTTTTAAAGATCCTTGAATTGGTATTTTTTGCTGGATTTGTGGATTTTTCTCTTGGATTTTGGGGATTTTTTGGATTTGTGAAAATCCTGGATATTTAAAAAAACCAAAATGATTTGAAGAATTTTCCGTGGATATTCGATTTTTCTGTGGATTTGTGGATTTTTCTCTTGGATTTTGTGGATTTGTAGATTTATTCTATAGATTTTGTGGATTTGTTGATTTATTCTATGGATTTTGTGGATTTGTAGATTTATTCTATGGATTTTGTGGATTTGTGGATTTATTCTATGGATTTTGTGGATTTGTGGATTTATTCTATGGATTTTGTGGATTTGTTAAAGGGAATATAACCTCAGGTATTTGGTGTGGAACACCAACGCTTGCAGCTCTGGCCGCTCATGCCTTTGGCTTTAAAAATGTTTGGCGCCACTGTACAGGGACATTTGAAAAATTGAAGGGGTCTTCCATAATGATTGCTTTGCAGGTTATATACCCTTTAACAAATACAAAATCTTTTCCGGATTTTTCGCGGATTTTGGATTTTTCTGTGGATTTTTCGTTGAGCGTACGGGATTTTTCTGAATGTCCGACCCCTCGTCTGGCGTACATTGATGAAGCTTAGAGGTACCCGTTGCGAGCGCTTAACCTCATCCGTTTCGCTCTGAACGTTACGTATTTGAAGAATAGGCTGTTTGGGGCGAGACGGAGTGGGCGAGTTAAAGAAAGGCTGTTTCAAATCTTTCCCGTTCAACTTGACCTATGGCTTCGCAGTCTAATCGAAAATCGAAAGATATCGGCCCTTTTTTGCCGAATTTTCAGCTTTTTTTTATTGTTCAAAATACTATATGCGCGGGGAAACTTATTTTTGCCCTCGTGAATAAAAAGTTGCCTTGGCCTCGTCCAAAGACTATATAAGCTAAATTTTAAAATTTTCATAGCTAAAGTTAAATTTAAAAATTTATAATAATAGAGACTAAATGTTTTTTTAATTAAAGGGGAACGGCCAAGCTTTTCCAAATATTGCCTTATTTGCATATCAAAAGATCAACAAGACGTTCAATATACTTACACCAATAACGTATATATGTATAAGGACGTTGAACAAAAGGCATCGCTTGGGCCATGATGCAATCGGTTTGAGAATAACTCCGCCCGAAAATCCGCGTGCAGCGCGCTTGAACTAGAAACGGTTTTAAACTTTAGCGCGTGCCGCACGTGGTTTTTTGGGCGGAGTTATTCTGTAACCGATTGAATCGTGGCACCAGGTGCCAATTTGATCGTTCAACATATATACGTTCTTGCTTACACCTAGGAGCAACAAACACAACACTCCACACAAGGAGAACGCAACCCGTCGAAAGTCGTGGATTTTCTTGCGTACGTTTTTCATTGGCTAGACGCTTTAGCGCCTGCTGCCGTCGGAAGGGGAAAATTCGGAAATTGTCTTCCCCCCGCCCGTAAAACGTTCAGCGTAAAGGCTCGTGACGCTCGTCCAATGAAATTCGTACACAACCCTTCGTTAGCGTGTTTAAAGGCTAGCTGCGTTCTCCTTGTGTTTGTTGCTCCTAGCTTACACCGAGGGGCTAACCACTCTTAGAAAGTCTGTACACCGATTACGCCGGATTACGCTTAGATTAGCACTGCCAAAGGCAGGGACTTCAAAGATTACGCGTAATCCTATTAGTACAGTCAAAGGTACGGCTCTGTACACCGATTACGCGGAGTGATCAGCCCCTCGGCTTACACGAACCTTACCTAGAACACACATACGTAAAAATCGAACGGAAAGCCAAACTGAAACGTAAACGCAAAATTTAATTATGTTGCGTTTCTGTTTACGTTTCCAGTTTTGACACACACTTCAAAACGTATTTTGTTTTTTTTCGGCCACCGTGGCGCCATCTCCAATGCTAAACTTCAAACCAGAATAAATGATTTGATAATGGCGTCCAAAAAACATTTAACTGTCATTAAGCCAAGGCTTAAATTCTACGTGGATCCAGTGGCTTGCCAATTTTTTTTTTTAATATTGTATCCTTATAGAGATATTTCTCTTGTATAGGGGTCTACATCACCAATGCTTTTTCGTATTGAGAAACCCGCTCAAAATGGCGACCATTACACTGCCAAAGCTAGGGAAAGCAGACGACATGAAATATCTCTATAATTAGGATTTTTTTGTCAAAAAGGCAAGGGTAGTTCCTTACTATTAGGCGATATTATAAAGTCAGATATGCTTGCTCAACTTGTTAAAATGGGATTACGAAATAGTACAGTTAAAGCCTACGGATAAATTCATAGGCTCTTTGGTGGGAAAGCTAATGGAAGCATAGTGGAAGGTAGCCTTTCCCATCAAAACAAGAAGGCCACGTTACTTTATTATATCGCCAATTCTTTTCTATTCAGAGCTTTCTTTGATTCAGCCATATTTTATCACGGAGAGCGACGGTGTACGAGACCGACTGCCTATAGAGTAGTTTCAGTTCGTAGCTTTGGCTATGGCCGCCATTTTGTGCGGGATTTTTTATCTATGGGAAAAACCATGGGTGACGTCGTGTCACGTGATACTGAAATCACTGTATTGGCTGGCTGATAACGTACAATATTTTGCGGCGCAACAAGTTGAACATCGTTCAACTCTCTTTTCCGTCGCGATTCCGTCCCAATTTTGCGTATTTTTTTGCGTTTGCGTTTCAGTTTGGTTTTCCGTTCGATTTTTACGTATGTGTGTTCTAGGCTTAGGTGTATCGCCAGCGCCAGCAGCACCTTAGTGAGCGATTTGCGAACTATCCTAACTTTTAAAATCGCGCAATTTAGGCTTAGGTCTCGACCTCGTATAACCTTGGAGTAGAGAAGTTGACAACTTCTCTACTCCAAGTTATAACCATAGACAATATTGTCTATGGAGACTATGGTATAACTGGAACGCGCGTTCAAAACAAATCTTTCGCGTCTTCACCAGCGCGCGCTTTTACGTTGTTTTTCTGTCTCACCGATTTCTCACCAGGTGTCGCAGCGGACGCGCGCTTTTCAATTTTCCGAAATTTCTTTAAAAATTAACCGCTTAATATTTTTTTATGTGGTTTTCGACATAAATTTTAGTTTTTAACGGGCTATAGGGCTATCTAAATGGTTAAAGCTTGACCGTTCCCCTTTAAAATAACAAAATTATAACATCATAATTATATTTAATTTTAAAAATGGCGAGCTTTCGAACCGAGGTTCCTTTTCAAGCCGTTGTTTCATACCTATGACGTCACAATGGGCAAATCTAAAAAATTCCGCTACTCTATACTACTTTTTGCTCACAAAAAACTAGGGATGCACCGATAGGGGTACAGCCGATAATATCGGCCGATTTTATCGGCCTAGGATAGCCGATATATCGGCCGATATTAACAAAGTTACCTATCACAATATTATGCTTTTTTTGTTTACTCTCGTAACCACCTGTTAAAAAATGATATGATCTATGGCTTTTGGAGTCTAAAAACCACTTATGATTCCTGACCGTTTTGGACGCGAATAATTATTTCCTACAACAGCGATCAAAAAGAAACACTAGATTGTTTTATTTGTTTACACTCTTAACCCCCTGTAAAAAAAAATGGTATGATCTAGCGTGAGATCATGCACCGAAGGAATCAAAGGTCGTTTTTACTTTTTAAGTTAAGAAATAGACTAAAGCCGAGTGTTGTGGAAGAACTGGCCTTTTTAAAAGTAAATGTAAGGTTGTGGCAATAAATGTTTTCCATTAATTAGTTAGTTGAGTATCGCCTTTTTTTAAAGTTTTTCCTGAAAACGTTTTTCTAATACCAGAAGTATCGGCTAATATCGGCCTCGCTTAAGCCGATATTGGCCGATACCGATATTTGAAAAATTAGCCGATATATCGGTGCATCCCTACAAAAAACTCGGGGTTAGGTAGACCTTATAGTAGTATGAAAATTACCAAAGGGAAAAGTTGCAATGAATTATTTTGAAATAATATTTAAATCGGTATTTTAATTGTCAATTTTTGTAGTATAAATAATCTAATAAAAGTTTAATTGCAAATTTGTTAACGTTTTTTCTATATTAATTTTCCGGAAAAATAAAATGCGAAAAATTTTCCGCAAATCGTAAAAATAAGAAATTGAAACATAAATTACTTTTTAAGTTTTTATCGATATAAAATGTCTACTATCAGTAAACATAATACAAAACATTAATAGTGTTACATTGTTAATCAGTTTAAACTAGTCTAGAGGTTTAGTTTTACTTTCAGATTCGAAAAAATGAGGCGAAAATGCCGCTTTATTTAAATTTGCCAACAATATTAGACTAATCACGGAATGAAAACTTTTTTTTATTTTTTTCGGAAAAATACGGAAAATTTTCCGGAAAAAAGGTCTCGGTCATTTTCCGAGCGGGAAACTTTCCAACTCCTTGATTAAACTAAATATTGTTGATTTATTAAAATTTACCGTTATTCACCAATTTACCGTTATTTACCAGTTGTTTTCACATTATTATAAAAAGGTGGTATTTTAGGACCACTGCAGAGTTTACTACATTAGGGAACTGCATGCTTTTAAATATTTCACTATTATTAGATTAAGTGAAGATACATTTTAAAATACATTTCGAAAATAATTTTATATCCGCGTAATTTGATTGATTGGGAGTGGATCATGTGGATGTAGTTAACATCTACCATAGAAATAACTAACTAAAACAATTTTGGAAATTTGGCCGCGCGCTGATTATAGAAATTCCGATTTCTATGGTATCGACTAGCGAGTGATCTGGCAACACTTGAACGTGGGCTTAATATTTCGTCGCCTGAAAGTAAAACCTACGTAACTTTAACTATACTTTTAATTAATAAAGGTACGTGGTTTTTGCTTTCAGGTGATGATTTTATGTACAGTTAATAAGAAATTCTTATTATTTTAGTACTAAAAAAAATGTAAACATAAAAATAGTACCATTTTAGTACAATAGGTATATGTTACATTTTGGTTCTATATAGTACGATCTCAAAATAATAGTACCATTTATAATATGATGCAAAATTATGGTATTTGTACCATAATTATAGTAAGTATGGCAACACTGTAGTGGACTGTGACCAAAAATAATTTTTTTGCCATTAGAACAAGGAGGCCCAAACAGAAGTATAATTATGTCTATTATTTACGAGAGCCCACTTCAGTAGAAACCTACAGGGCCCACCTGGCATCGGTCAAAGCCAATCTACGTTCAGTCCACCACTGTGCTCTAGTAATAACAAGGAAGTAACAAACTGAAAATTTCTTTGATAACAACCTTCTACGCTTAGACTAAAGCCCAGTTCACAATATACAATTAATTTGACCACTTAACTGTAACCAACTAATTGTAAGCAAGAAAATTATCTTTGTTACACCTATCTTCAAAATACATGCTGTGCGGCTACCGCGCAGGGGTAAAATACGAAGACTGTCTTTTTAATTCTCACTTTACTACATAGATGGCAGAAGTGGTTGAAATTCAAATAAATATATCAAAATTCGTCTGCTACAATTTTTCTAAACAGTAAACTTTGCATTCCGTCGGTTTCATTGGTTGTCTAAAAATTGAACATGTAGCACGAAAATGAGAGCTCCACGTTACATTTTCACGCTCCATATAGGCTTCGAGCTTAGAAACGATAGCGCCATCTACTTTAATACCTGCCAACTAAATTTGTGAAGAAATAGCAGACGACTTTTGAATGCCCATGATCGGCCCTCCTTACTTCATGGCCTGGATCCGCTCCTGCCCCTCGCTCCATGGTGGTTTCTAAAATTCTAAATGTTTGTCTCCCTGTATGTAATATACGAATTGGTATTTTACTTATGGTAAAATTCTACTGTCGAAAATCTACAGTACTACATTTGGTACGGTAGTTGACGCATGGGCCAAATAATGATTAGCGCTGTTGGACGGGTTTTTCGCATAGAGTCATGTCCTGGATTTATCATTATTTGGCCCATGGTTGACGTACAGGACCCTACTAAATAACATATACTTTACGACAGTAGATTACAATACGGTTAAAAACGGGTCCCGAAAAATGGAACATTAAAAATCCCCTTAATTTAAGAACTTTCCACTCCATAAAATTCGCATTAAAGGAACGTAGAAATAAAACACAAATCATTTCCCAATTTAATATCTGGGGGGGGGGGGGGGTAATTTCCTTCCCCGTTTGTGACATCCAATTTCGACGAAACGCAAATATCCCTGCATTCTACATTTCGACTACGAAAGAAAATTTACAAAATTGAAGGGATAAAAAAGAGAAAAACATGATTGAATGCGAATTTCTTTATCATTTTGAAAGTGCAGGGAATCATGATCACCCATTATATATATATATATAAAGAGAAATAAGCCATAATAAAAAATATCTGAGCCAAAAGGGGTGAAAGAGATAGAACGAAGAATCGTAAGGGAAATGGTTTGAATTGGACGTATAAATCTTGGCCCCAGCCCCCTCTGGCGAGCGAATAAGGACTTGCTAGAGTCAGTCCCTTTTCTTTTGAATGGGAGAATTGACGGGCGAAGGGGTCGGAGGATGGTACGGCGTCGCCAGCTGCGAACGAGGGCCTAAAAACCAGTGTGTTTGAAGCCCAGAGTCGAAATAGGCGGAATTCCTACAAAATACGTCTTTTTTTTTGAAAAATCGGACCGTTTTTTGCCCCTCACGTACGGAGCCTACTTTGGGGCATTACGAGCTTTACTCTTCGGAGATGGGAGAACAGACTGTACCCAGTTATCCCCTTCTGTCCGTTGTCCCAAGTTAGACCACTTTTACTTTCTTTCAACACTTTTTCGCGCCTGCCGAAAAGTCTAGAAATAGTGGGGGGAGGGGGGGGTTTCCCCACATACCAATGATAGCGAAGATGGTGAGAAGCGGGGAGTGCCAAAAACTTTCTTTGGCCCAGAGGAGCCGAGAAAAGAATCCTGGGATTTCCATTTTTAAACGTTTGTACTGGCCTGGAAAAATACTTTCTATTTGGGGGGGAGGCACCGTTATTTTTGGGTTGTATTGTATATTTGAAATCTCTTATCTGATAGACCTACCTTGATAAGAAACTTATTCTAAGTTACACGTATCCCGAAGCTAAAATTTTAAAAGTTAATTAGGTTACATTAATATAACGATTTATTAAAATAAAGATTTGCTTAATTTTTTTTATATATTTCATTGGGGAACACGAAAAAAAATCAAATATATTCTTAACTTCCAAAAAAAATGTGGTACCGTTTTCAATTTTTTACAGGGTGGGTTGCCACAAAATTTTCAGATTCAAATTCAATGACCATTCCCGGTTTTTAACTGAAAAAAAGTTTTATTTTAAATTTTATATTTTACTTTTACCAGAAGTTAATAAATTTAAATGGACTTATATTTTAGTGAAAACCATTTTAAGAGATTTTCCCTGAAAAAATTTTCATTTTAAATTTTATATTTTACTTTTACCAGAAGTTAATAAATTTAAATGGACTTATATTTTAGTGAAAACCATTTTAAGAGATTTTCCCTGAAAAAAGTTTTATTTTAAATTTTATATTTTACTTTTACCAGAAGTTAATAAATTTAAATGGACTTATATTTTAGTGAAAACCATTTTAAGAGATTTTCCCTGAAAAAAAGTTTTATTTTAAATTTTATATTTTACTTTTACCAGAAGTTAATAAATTTAAATGGACTTATATTTTAGTGAAAAGGTTATCGCAATGTTGAAAAAATTAGCAAAACTTTCAAGGAAATAAATGATAATCATAGAATTTGTCATAGATTTATAGTAAAATTACCTTCAAAAAGTGTCAAGATAAAAATGAATTCCCTGACTTTTCCATGACTTTTTACAAATTTTTAAAATTCCCTGACTTCTTAGGCCCACTTTTAGATTTCCTGACTTTTCCCTGATTTCCCTTTCGTGTGGCAACCCTGTTTTAACTTAATAAAATATTGAATATTAACATTTTTAATCAACCTATATAATATTGTTCTTTGGACAAATTGAAATTAACTCTGGACATCATATTCGAAATTCCGAGGGGCTAACCACTCTTAGAAAGTCTGTACACCTGATTACGCTTAGATTAGCACTGCCAAAGGCAGGGACTACAAAGATTACGCGTAATCCCATTAGTACAGTCAAAGGTACGGCTCTGTACACCGATTACGCGGAGTGATCAGCCCCTCGCGAAATTCAATAAATACTTTGATATGTATTTTAAATATTTTAATATTGAAAGTAGCTAGCTGACTTGAGCAAATGTTGGTGCCTAGCTTGACATTTCCCTTAAATTTCTATGCTTAAATACAGTTACAAGCGGATTCACGAAACTATAAAAGGCTATTTGTGGGGTTTTAAGCATTTTGCTCATTGAGTATAATACGAAAGAGGGCTGTTGGCGGGTGATACGCTTTGGTAAATCTGCCCAAATCTAAAAATAGTAGAGCCGCTCTGCCCGAGATAAATATATGATGATGACGGTTTTCCTTCGTAATAAAAGTTTTATGCAAATTTACTAAATCCACGCCACTATATATCGTCCCACCGGGGTACAGAAAATCCCTCATCCCAAAACGCGCTCCCGTTATTATATAAATTGTAAAAGATCTATCATACCAAAAATCTTCTTTTAAAAGTGGCTAACCCCGGTTATACCTGTCAATACGCTATAAGGCGGGGTGAAGGTAAAGTCAGCGAGGCGTTAGGGATAGCCCGTTCCTACCCTCTTAACGGAGCTTTTGGAAGGCGCAGCGCCAGGTTTTGGCAAAAGAGGTTTTCATTAACGATAGTGGGGGCACTTCTCAACTCTTTTCCGGGGATTTTCCCACAGATAAAACATCATTTTCTCGCGGCCACTCCAAACACCCCTTTCACGAAATACAGCGTCCAAATCTCTTACAAAAATGTTCTTTCGACATTTACTTTTAAATCGACGATCTTATAAAACTATAATAATATAGAGAGATTAAGCGTACGGAATAAAACTTGTAGGGAGAACGCGAAGATTAATTTAACAGGGGAAAGGCTCTTAAGGAATCAGCTGTACAAATTTTGTAGAATCACGGCAATCACTTTGGAAAATCAATAAAAATATTCGACCAGTTTTAAGAAATCCATGGAAGTTAGCGAAAAATAGAAATAACTGGGAATTAGCGAAAAATAGTTAGAAATCACCGGAAATTAGCCCAAAATAGTTAGAAATCACCGGAAATTTGCCAAAAAAAGTTAGAAATCACCGGAAATTTGCCAAAAAAAGTTAGAAATCACCGGAAATTTGCCAAAAATATAAATCAATGGAAATTTGCGAAAAATAGTTAAAAATCACTGGAAATTAGCAAAAAATAGAAATAACTTGAAAATAGTTAGAAATCAGTGGATATCACAGACAGAGCCGTACCTAGACCAAATGGCGCCCTGGGCAAAACATCAAAATGGCGCCCTCATAACCTTAGTTAGAAATATTTTACGAAAAACTAATGCTCAGAGAAAAATATTTATTTTAAAATAACATTTATTTTTACATACTCATACATATATTTCATTATTTTCGAGTTTTAGTGAAATATTTTCAATTTATTTTTAATAAAATTTTAAATTTTTCAATATCTTATTTAAATAAAAATCTTCAATTTTGCGCCCCTAGAATTTTTGCGCCCTGGGCCGCTGCCCCGCTCGCCCTACCCAAGGGACGGTGCTGATCACAGAAAAAGTGTGAGACCTCGTTGGAAAGCACCGAATGTATTTCGAAAATCAATAATCAATAGTTTTACGAGTGACTATCCTCTCGCGAATTTATCAAAATATTTTAACATAAATTATGCTTCAATGACTGACAAAGGACGAAATATTAGTAATACAATCAATCATTCATTTAATGAAATTTATTCCCTACGACTCTGAATGTAAGCAGTTAAGCTCCCGTAACATCGATAGTTACAAAACAATTTCTTCACCTTTTTCCTGACCCTGAGCATCTTAAGTCCTATTTCAAGCTATAATTTTTTTGGGACTGAATGTAAAATATTGGTAGTGGGGTAGCTCCGGACAACTTAGGCCAGTTTTTACCTGGGTATAAAGATATACCCAGTAACGTTGCTTATTTTATTGTGAGAAATTCAGAACAGACATTTTGCGTACAATTTAAAAACAAACCGTTTTCCAAAGGGAAATTTATGATTAATCAGAAACAAACCGAAATAGAAACACAAAAACGAGCATTCTGGTAACAATATTTTTCATGGTCCTAGCTCTCACTGTAATCATAAGTAATGTAATAATAGTAAGGATAATACTTGGTAAATTTTGTACAACATCTTTTCTACACAGTGACGGAAAAAATTACGAAATAGCGCCACCCAGTAGCGACTTAATGAACTATGTTTCCGTAATAACTTTTTTAAAGGTTTTAAAAAAATGTAAAACGATTTAAATATGAAAACTAATGCCACCCTAGAGCTTTCAAAATCTTTATAAATATTCTTAGTATTAACGCATTGGTTTAATTTGTATTTGTTTCATCAATAAGAAACACGCACAGACTACTCAATTTCTTGATTATGAATTTGCTTCAAGTAATAGACCCATAACAAAAGAGGCTTAAGTGAGACCTCTGGACGGAACATCCTGTTTGTGACGTTTTGAACCACGTGACCGCCATTGAAATATACAGGCGGAAGTAAGGAAACGGATGTTCCGTCCAAATGCTGAGTCGCCAGGTAAAAATGTTAATTTTCGCCCCCCCAACTTTCATCATGGGTCTATTGGTCAGTGCATGGCTATGAAAAATAGGCATGGACAAGACTGTCATACTTAAAGTTATTATGTAACTTCTGCTTTTATGTAAATTGTAATCTTAGGTGAACAAGCCGTAAAAAATGTATCTTGCAACAAATTATTTTTATGACTAAAAATTATAACAAAAAATGCCTATATTTTTGTTGCGACTTGAGGGGAACCGTTGGGATTTTTGTATTTTTTCAGAATTGGAAATAAAATATGACTCACGGGAAAATTTCTTTCGGTAAAGAAACACATCTTCCCCCGCGATATTTGACCTTTATAAATACTAAGCACACCTTCACATAATTTATTTAGCTCCTCGATTTCGAAAGCACAGTCAGAAACTTCGTAAAAATTTAAACAAAATTAAGAGGGTGAAGATTACAAGTAGCCCCTACCAAAATGAATTTAGTTCTGTTTGTGTTGGTCTCTATATTTTCCATCGCGATGTGTGATGTAAGTTTACGCTTTAAAACCTCTTTTCTACTTGTTTTGGTATGAAGTATCGAATTTAGTTTTATTAAATTTAATTTTCAGGTGGAAGTCATAAGCGAGTCCATAACGGGTTACCCCAGGAATCCAGACATACAGAACACTTCTTTCGCGTGTTCCGATAAACCAGGTGATGGATTTTACGCGGATGTCGAAGCCAAATGCCAGGTAAAATTATTAAAAAAATTACAATCCGCCGGTTTATTAACGGCAATAATTTAATATTCTTTAATAAATTTATTTTTATAGTCTTTCCACATGTGCCAAGGAGATAAATTTGAAAGTTTTCTGTGCCCGACTGGGACAACCTTCAGCCAGAAAGGACAGGTTTGTGATTTTTGGTACAACGTCGATTGCTCAACTACTTCAGCGTACTACAACCAGCCGGCGTCCGTCAACGTGGACAGTTTGGATACGGTGGTCGACTACCAAACCATTCACGAAGACGGTTTCGTGGTACCTCCCAAGCCCATCACCGAATCCGAATCGGTTGTTGAGGATTTCTTCGAACCAGTACCTGTAACGATCGAACCCGGAACCAACCACATCAACTTGGTACCTGTAATTCCCTTAGTGGAACCGCCAATTGAGGTACTTGAAACCGGAGTTCCAGTCATCCAACCAATTGAAGCGATCGCCAAGCCTACCGAAATACCCGTTATTCAGCCCGCAGAGGTACCTACCGTCGGAAACTACGAAGCTATGTCAATTGGAGGTCACCAGGTCCAACCAATACCAATCCCAACCATCGAAAGCAATGAGGAAGCGTCAATTGGTAGTCACGAGGTCCAACCAGTACAGATCCCAACCATCGAAACCAATGGGAACACGTTAATTGAAGGTCAAGAGGTAGAACCAGTGCAGATCCCAACCATTGAAAGCAATGGGGGCACGTCAATTGAACGTCACGAGGTCCAACCATTAGAGATTCCAACCATTCAAAGCAATGGGGATACTTCAATAGCAGATCAAGAGGTCCAACCAGTAGATATCCCGACCAATGTGGAAGCGTCAATTAAAGGCCCAGAGGTACAATTGGTAGATATGTCAACCATGGAAACTAACGGACAAACGTCAATTGATAGTCAAGAAGCCCAATCGGTACAAATGGCAACCGTCGGAACCGACCAAGTAACATCACACGAAAGTGAAGAACGCAATCCTTGCGAAGGAAAGATTCCAGAACCCATCGTGGAGGATGGATCGTTGTTGGAGGACAACGACCAAATTACCTTCCCGGAGAATGACGACACTCCATTCTTCGATCCAATCGATCACCGAGCCAGTGACATCGCCTACCCCTCATCGGATATCGACCAGGAGAAAGCGGATCACTACGTCTTCACCCTTCCACCCATCGAGTTCTTGCAGCACGCCGAAATTGACGTAGCCAAACCACTACCTTCGATGGAAGGTGTTAGGTCTTTACCGGTGGCTTACCACGGCGTCCCCCAACCTCGCGTCTCCCTATTCGGACAGGAAGTCAAGGCGACCAAGAGGACATCACGAATCTTCGACGTACCCCAACCAAAAATGAATATACCAGGAGACGAGATAATTCCGGGTGACGTTAGACTATCGGTACCAATACCGGAAGTCGAGGCGCCCCACCCAATCGTACAATCGAAGTCGCAATTATTTAGAGTGCCCCAGCCCATCGTCAGCCACGCTAAACCGTTCATCGAATACAAACCGATTCTTTACAAAATGGGTCACACTTTGCGTCTACTCAAACCGATAATTAAAGCTCTTCCTTTTCTGTACAAAGTTCCCTCCGCTGCCATTGGCAACAAGAGCGCGCTAACCCAATCCTCTCCGGTTCCTCAATGATCGTTCGTGGCGATTTGCGTAGATTTAGCTATTTTATTATTAGTTTGATGATTGTTTAGAAATCATCTGTTTTTTAAAAAAATGAATGTAATATTGTGTAAATATTTTTCTACAATTTCAATCCATATAAAGTATTTTTATAAACTGCTATTCTAGTCCTTACTTTACTTTTAAGTATTAAATACGGTAATCTATCACCTGAACTACTTCTTCAGAAAAATTAATACACAAATTAAAATAATTTTTTCTACAGAGCAAAATTAATATCATAAGTGATGTAATAGATAAAGTATGGCACTTCCTATTCTCCCGACGAAATTTTTAATGGTAGTGTTTTTGCCCGTGATATTTTTGCTTGAGGTAGGTTTATATGATTCCACATGTTAAATTGGAGACAAATAAATAAATATAAAAAAATTTTATAAATAGAATTGTTCAAACATTTACTGAAAGAGTTGATAAACGACAGGTACAGCTAATATTTAATTTTCAATAAACGTTTCCCATATAATTTGGTGAGCCCCTCTTCCCATGAATTATTTATTTTGAGAGTCGTAACTCGTGGACTCTCCCTGTTTTTAAGTCTGCCATTGACCATATAAATCATTACCTGGCCAACAACTGATAATTCAGTCTATTGGAAGTTTCAGGTAATGGTGCCCGAGAAATAGCCGTTGACAGCCGCTGAAACTTATTGAACACTGAAACGCCTTCAACAGTAAAAATGACGTTTATTTTCGCCAAATAATGATAAATTACTGAATAGGAAAGTTAAAGATTTATTATGCGTTTTCACCATTAAAGCTATCCTGGCAGCAATTTTAAGAAAACCGAAACTGTTATGTTACTTATGAAATTATGTAACGTGTATTTAATAAAGATGTAGTGGGGCAAGCGTATTTAAGCTGGCCTACATTAAAACTTAAGGCCATATAAATTCCACGATAATTAATTTAAAATTTTTATTTAAATCCATCCCCGTGTACGCTACGATTTTGACTCTTAAATAGTTTAATATTGAACATTATTAAAGATATCGTATTTAATGAATTTACATCGATAATAAAATAATTATTATTTTTAGAAACCAATATCTCGTTTTTACCGATAATCGATTTAGTATTAAAATAAACCCTTATCAATAAACCGATACGGAAAATTACTGACATTACAGCTTACAAGTAACCAGATATCTATTAAGTATTATCATAAGTATATATTATTCATACGAAACATATAGTTTGTAAATAAATATCGCTAAGCAATGTAATTGTTACGTTTTACATTATTAAGCGGAGGTATATTTTCAGCCGTGATTCGGTTTCGGAGGAAAATCACGCGCATCAGGCCCGTACTCAGCCGCCAAAACTCGGGGGCGCTCAAATTCTTTTTGGGGGTGCCAATACCTTGAGTAATTTTTATCTCCCCACCTATGAAATTAGTAAATATACTAATCCGGTTGTAGCCCTAAAATATCCGTCAAAACATTTTTGATAAGCTGGCTCAATATTTCTACAATTGAAAAGTTTTTCTGGTGCAGTGAGACGCGCGAAAGCAATTTTCAAAAACTTTAGTAAAATGGTTTCAAATATTTACTGACACTAGCTCTCTAGTAAAAGTAATTTTCCTTTTTGATTAATATACAAATATTTTAGATCATATCTTTCGGTAATTAAGCAATCGATTTTTTTTGGGTCAGTCGGATTGGGGATTCTCAAGTACTCATTTGGGAGCGCTGAGCATCCCCTGGCGCCCCCCCCCCCCCATGTACGAGCCTGACGCGCATTGAAAAATGCCTGGAGGCTACATGTACGTCTGGAATTTTTAATACAAAGGTGGATACTTCTATCGTAAGGAGTATGTTATAGACTTCTGGTAATACTGTTATGATTTTCAAGATATGCCTAAAGCTACATTTATCGTTTTTTGAGAGACTGACCTATATGTATCCGTTCATGTTCTAATAGGAAGCATATGCAAAACTCTGAAACTAACGTCGTAAGTTAGAAAGGTTTGCAAAACGATCTTTCAAAAATATGTGTAATAAAAACCACATTTAAGAATTAAAAAGCTAAAACTACATAAGTGGCTAATTAAAATAAATTTATTTTTTCAAAGATAAATAAATAACAATAATCCTAACTTAAATTGTGGATTAAATAATTTCCCGTAAATGGTGAAATGATTATTTACGCAAGATAAATAATTAAAGTGAGTATAGCTTTATCATGGATTAAATAAAAAATATCTACCATGATTCTAACTACAGAAATTACAAAAGTTGCTTGCCAGTATTATTAAAAGCATTAAATTAAATTAAATTAAATATATTATTTTCTACCCTTCATTTGACAAAAAAATGTTTTATCTAAAAAATACTCAAATGGATATACAGATTAAAATTAAAATCATATCATTTCACTCTCAATTTTGATAATATTTAAGGGACGTGTGCAAAAAAAACCCAGTATAACTTTAGCATGGATTAATTAAAAAAATATCCGCCATGATTCTGCAATTTAACTACAGGAATTACAAAAGTTACTTGTCAATATTATTAAAAGCATTAAATTAAATTAAATTAAATATATTATTTTCTACCCTTCATTCGACAAAAAATGTTTTATCTAAAAAATACTCAAACGGATATCGAGAGTGTTCGTATCATTTCACTCTCAATTTTGATATTTTTTTAGGGACGTATGCAAAGAAAAACCCAAAATAAATATTTTCAGATAACGAAAATAGTTGACAAAGGATGTTTTCAAAGAATAGACCAAAAGGGGCGGAAAGGCGTTGGTCGAAATACCTTCTCAAGGTCAAGAGCGCCGTAAAAGGACGCTTGACAAAAAAGGGTGGGCCGCCAAACAGAAAGGGGGAACGAAAGGAACCTTTAACCTGTATTATTTTTGTGCACACCGAACTTTGGGGTTTTTTGGACTGAGGCGATTTACGCGCGAAATTTAGGTCCCGGGCTACCTCATAAATACGCCCCCCCTTTCTCAAACATCTTCACTGTTCGACTTCCATCTCCTCAGAGCAGTCTTTACCAGATACCGCTGCAGTTGACCACACAAGTAGTTCGCTAAAGATTGTCAACCAAAGATGTTCAAGCTCGTAGCCGTCTTAGTTTTAGTCGCTCTAGTAAGTAAAATGTTAACTAAATATTGGTACTTAAGGTTCCCGATATTTACGTAAAATAGTAATTTATTTACGAAGTATTTAATTTAGGGTTAAAACGTTAGCGTTTCTAGCAGACTTGAAGTTATTCTTAAAAGTTAGCGGCGAAATTGTAGTTTAGGGTTATTCAAAAGCCACTATATATTCGAATTTTAAAAGAGTTCATGAAGATTATTTTTCTATTTTCAGTGCGCTGGCCAGAAGTCCATCGATGTCGCCGGTGGTCTCGACTCGGTCCGAATTGAAGCTCCCGCGCCAGTCGAATACGCTCAATCTGGACCAGCCCTTTCCCCAGCTTTCGACGCCGCTCCAGCTGCCGAATTCTTGGACGTTTCAGGCGCCGACGTACCCTTGGACGTTTCAGCCGCTCTTCCCGTCGAAGTAGCCCAACCCGCCCTCGACCTGGGCCCCGTGGATCTCGGCGTTGGTGGTACCATCGACGTACCAGCTCCCGGCGTGGACGTCGTCAACCCGGTAGTCCATCTGCCCAAAGGAACCCCGGAAATCATCGACATTCCTCACACCCCGATCGTCATGGAGGGCAACAAGGTCGAAGAGCAGGAAATCGAAATCAACGTGCCGTCGCCCATCATCGAATCCCCTCGACCCATCATCCAAGAGAAGCCCACCATCTTCAGAGTTCCGCAACCCATCATTCAGGTACTTAAAACGTCATTTGTAACCAATTATCCGTTGTTTTCCCACTTACTGCCGCGTATCCTCTAATAGTCGTTATATATCTTATCTCTGTTCAGGTACCCAAACCCATCATCCAACACCATCCAGTTTACTACAGAGTTCCCCACGGAGTGCGTTATCCCAACCAGTACTTGCAAGCCAGCCCTTACGTCGCTAGCGGACCGTCGTACGTTCCCCACGTTTACACCGGCGGACGTCGTTATATCAACGCCGGAAGTGGCCTTTCTAAGGGAGTCTCTGTGGCCAAAGGAGCCGGAGTGGGTGTCGGTTTCAACAGCGGAGCCTACGTTAGCAAGCCCATTGCTAAACACCTCTCGTTCTCGCTGAGTTTCCCTCCAGTGCCATCGTCCGGAAAGACCCTCGTTAAACATTTCTCTTTCGGAAAGAAATAACTTCTATGACTTTCTTGTAAAAATACGCTTTTTAATCGAATGTACATTTTTCACTTTTTAATCTCGAGGGAAGTTTAATAAAATGATAAACTTGTTTTCATAATATCACTTTTTCTCTTATTCCAAAATAAGCATACTTTATAAGTTCTTAAGCTAACATTTTAAGTAATATCAAAATATTTTCCCGAAAAATTTATATTACCTAATGATAATATTATTTTGCAACAATGTTATATTTTCTTTTAAAAACCGGCAAGGGCCGTAGTCTTATTAAGCTAGATCATACCAATTTTTAAACTAGGGTTAATAGGGTAAACAAATAAAAACCAACGATTTTCGATTTGTGGTAGAGAAAACATTCAGATATGCTCTTGTAAACTGTTTTTAATGAAAAATTAGAATAAAATATATGGCAGGGCACTGAACCGTCTTTTATAATGATTTTATCATGTACACTTTTGTTATGATAGGTAACTTGGTTTATATCTGCTGTTTCCATATCGGTGCATCCTTAGTTCTGTATGTAAGTTATCATTTTATTTTAACTCTTAATGATACACTCAGTCTTAAGCCTATAATTATTTAATCCTTCACATGGGGAGATAAAAATTTGTTAAAATAATATAAACATTATGTTTAATTAAATTTAATTAAATTTACGATTAATTTTGAGAACGCTAATTCCTATTTTAAATAATAATACGTTATTGTCAGGATAGAGAAAGTGAAAAATTGGGCTCCTGAGTACGCACTTATATTACGTACACCAAGCATTCAAAAGCAATATTAATACAAAACAAGATTACCAACACAGGACAGAGATATAGATAAAAAATAAACAAAGGGGGGCAAGGGGTAATGAGACGGGAAATAATGTGGATAGTAAGAAAACTAAGCGGAACAGTATAAAAATTATGTATTGGGGAAGCTAAAGAGATTAAGCGGTACATAATTCAACACACTATACAATAATATAAAACCAATTCAGATATTTACAAGGGGGAAATGGGGAATGACTAGCCGCGAAACTTGTCCAAACGTGAGTTAAAAGAGCCAACCGAGCATTTAGTTTTGACGGCAGAGGGGAGCTCATTCCAGTGGTTAATAATACGTTGAGTGAAAAATAATATAAATATTGTGTTTCATTACATTTACGATTAATTTTGAGAAGGCTAATTACTATTTTAAAATAATACAAATATTGTGTTTCATTACATCTTCGATTAATTTTGGGAACTCTAATTTACTATTTTAAGCATATGTCAATAATACTTAAGTATCCACGATCGAAACGAGTATACGTGGCGTAACGGCGCTAGCTTCTCGGAGGTGGCGCTTATGATCTAGCGTCTGCTACAAACAAAATAAAAATTCATAAGAATGTTTTTTCTTATAAACTTATCAAAATATAAGCAAACGATGCAAATATTATATTAATATGAAAGTATCATTATTTATAAAGTCAAATTTACGAATAACGATAAGGAAAAACTAATAGCGTCTGCTTTAACCACTACCTATCGAGCTTTCAATGGCGCACCCAAGGGGGCGTAGCGATAGTTTTCGTCACGAATAATATTTTACATTCATGTAAAGTTATTACTGTGTGTTTAGGCGTCTTACCTTTGATAGTGCTTCGCTATAGGACAATTTTTCCACGAGATGACGTCACTCTTAAGGATTTCCCAGGTTAGGCTTATTGAAATATACAGATATCTGATTAAAAATTACTATACTATTTTTGTTGTATTCGCGAGTAGGGCGTAACCAAGTTATTTGACCATTAGAAAAATTATTCCCAATAAAAATTAAAATATCACGTTTTAAATAAACATTGTATTTATTAAAATAAATCACATTTTGCAATATTTATGATTTGTTTGTTGATGTATATAATTTACACATAGTTTATTTTCCATCATTGTTGATAAATAAAAGGCTGTAACTAACTTAAACCAAATTTTTATTGACGGGAAAAAAAGTTTAATGGTTAAATCAGGGGAGCCCAAAGGGCGATGTTAAGTAAAAGGGGAACCTCCAAATTATATTAAAATAAGTTCAATAAACTAGGCCTTCAAAATGGTTATCTTTTAAAAGTTTACTAATTGTTTAAAAAGACTGATAACTCGTGGATTTAAAAAAATTGTTTATCTAAACCACTTTCAGACAGAACTTTCTATCTTTAAAAAAAAAATAGATATATACTGATCTTTTAAAATTGGTCCACTTCTGGGTTATCTAATTACATATCCTAATAAATTAGCCACTCTCTATGCATCTATGCTTTATTTTTTTGTAAATATTGTAAATACTTTTTGTAAAATTGTACACCCGAAATTTCATTTTTTGAGAAGTTACGTACATTGGTATGTCAGAGAGCACATAAATATTCATTAAATTATTTTATCATCGTAGTCAGGTGACAAAACGTGTTTACTGAAAAAGAATGACACTTTCAGGGTAGCTTACTGAAATGACGAAAGTCGATTTTTTAAAGTAGGCCATCTTCGAAGAAAAAAGACGGCGAGTGTAGGTATCTATTAAAACGATTATATCTCCGCCATTTATTGTTCAATTTTGTTCATTTTAACATCAAACTAACGGGTAGAAGCTATTCTTACTTAATGCGTCGTCGTATGTTTGACTAAATTAAATTTTAATTACTTAAAATTAAATTTAGTATTTTTGAAATAAAAAATGGCGTGGTTTATTGTTGGTTACTCGTAAAGTGTTAGTCATAAATATTATGAAAATAATGAAATAATAAACACATTTTTTAACCTTTTAAATGATAAATTAATTGTGAAACACCAACTAAAGATATTTAACCTTAGAGAAACGTTTCTCGAGCCTCAAATCGCTACAGCAATAGAATTTATATTGCTGTTCGCGGGAATTTTCTTTTGGTTCTCTGGAAATATGGGCATTTTTGCACCACGCTACTGATTAAATTAATTTATTAAATTGCTGAAAGTTAAAATAAATCATTTTTGAAATAAACCGTATCGAGGTTTTTCATAAAATGTAAGTCATACAAGTACTACATTAAGAAACACGCATTCTAACCTTTCAAACTATTTTTTAATTATGAAAATCGTTTATTTACCATTAAAGATATATTGCGTTTTAAACAAGTTGCTCAAGCTAAGAGAGATTTTTTGTTGTGGTTTATACAAAGAATATAAAGCTTTATATTCTTTGGTTTATACACTCTTTTTTTGGGGAATTTGCTGGGCGCGGTCATGTTGAGTTGGGAGAGTTTCGTTTGGCCGACTTCTCATTTGGCCGACTTCTCATTTGGCCGACCACAAAATACACGTTACGCCGACTGTCCATTTGGCCGACTGCACATTTGTCCGACTGAGAAGTCGGTCATATGGACAGTCGGCCAAATGGACTGCTCATTTGACCGACTGAACATTTGTCCGACTGTCCATTTGGCCGACTGAGAATTCGGCCAAATGGGCAGTCGGCCAAATGGACAGTGCATTAGACCGACTGCTCATTTTTCCGACTACTCATTTAGCCGACTGCTCGTTTGACCGACTGCTCGTTTGGCCGACTGCTCGTTTGGCCGACTACTCGTTTGGCCGACTACTCATTTGGCCGACTACTCATTTCGCCGACTGCTCATATGTCATTTAGACGATACTAGGTGCGTTTGGCTAGGTACTGTCCTCTAGGTCGCGTTTTAGAAGGCCCAGCTTGGTTATAAAGAACGGGGCTGGGGGGGCGCCGGTCCGGCCCCCCAGCGCTCGAGCGAAGTGAGTGCGCGGCGCCGTCAGGCGCCAATACTTAGAATACATTGCCCGTTCTATAAGTCAACCTAACACTAAAGACATAGATAAGGACAGGCTATAGTATAAGAGTCAGTGAAATGGGCAGTCGGTCAAATGAGCAGTCGTTCAAATGAGCAGTCGGCCAAATGAGCAGTCGGTCAAATGAGTAGTCGGCCAAACGAGCAGTCGGCCAAACGAGCAGTCGGTCAAACGAGCAGTTGGCCAAACGAGCAGTCGGTCAAATGAGTAGTCGGACAAATGAGCAGTCGGTCAAACGGGCTGCTCATTTGGCCGACCAGAATTTCAGCTAAAAGAGTAGTCGGCCAAATGAGTAGTCGGCCTAATGAGTAGTCGGCCATATGGTCTGCTCATTTGGCCGACCGAAAAGTCGACCAAATGAGCTGTCGGCCAAATGCGCATTCGGACATATGAGCAGTCGGCCAAATGAAAAGTCGGTCAAATGAGGAGTCGGCCAAATGCGGAGTCGGCCAAATGCACCCCACCCGTTGAGTTTACCCCCTTTAACCCCCATTCTCCATATCCTGGGACCAAAGACCCAAGCCTAGACCCCAGTGGCGCACTGGGTCTAATATTTTGGGCTGCCAGAAGGCAAAGGGCCCCAGTTTTAACAACTATAACTCTATCATGTTTGAGGGGCCCACTTCATGAACGGTCCGTGGGGCCCACGTGCCATCGGGCAGGTTCACTCTATGGCCAGTCCGCCACTGCTAGACCCCCACCGGTGGTTCCAGGTATTGGCCGACTAGCCGGCGGCCAAAAAGAGGGGTCGAAAAGACCGCGAAAAAATAAACGTTCGAAATATTTGTCACAATATTTTAGCACTGCACTAATGATTATAACCTACTCTTTCTTAATTGTGCGCCTAATTATATTAATTCAATTAAATAGCTTAAAGTTAAGATATTTTTTTTAATAAAAACCAACTGTTTTTTTTATTTATCATAAAATGTAAGCCAAAAAATAAATAATTATTACATTGGATAGTACCAAAAGTGAATGAACCAAAATTATCAGACTGCTATACTCCCCATGTTGGAGTCGTTTTCCTTATGAAGTTACATTTTGACCTCGAATTTGAAATTTTGCGCGCTCCTAGGCCCCAAAAAAGAACGTTTTGGTTTTTATGAAACCATTTTTTATACATAGAAATAGCTTTACTCGCAATTCCCAAGTGCAATTTATCGCGTCAAAAGACGTGGACGGAAATTAGATTTTGTTTGACTCGATTTTTTATCATCATTTTCATAAGGAAAACGCCCTCCGATTCTGAGCGCTATTTCGATAACTTCGGTTCATTTACTTCTAGTAGTACACGTCTCAGCCTTTGAAATTATATATTAATTATTAAAATCGGTTAATTAATATTAAAGAAAAGTTATAATACTCTACGTTACGTAATAAAGTTGCAGAGTACTTTAAGGCGAGCCTGGGTTCTATCAAAATGAGTTGAAGCTTCTCAGTAGAGACTGGAATTATCTACAAACATTTCGATTATACACAGATAACTTCATAATTTTAATTAATTTAAAGAGGTCAATTTTGGATTAATTTTATTGATGACGTTGTAATTGTAAATAAAAAAATATCTAAATATCTTCATATCGCAAAGATCTTAATCAATTTAAAAGTGTTCCTTAGCTTTTGATTACTTTATCGACGGTAGACTAGATACATTTTAATCGAGGATATTAATTCAGAATTATTATTAATCATAAAATAAGAATAACTGATATCGCCAATAAATTTTATTCCTATTTATGGCCTCGGGTAATCTGTATTTCCGAAAAGTTAGGCCAAATATTGTTTATTACCTTTTACAGTGCCGTCACCAGGATTTACAAACTGGTGGCGCTTAAGCCGTAAGCACTGGTTAAGGCCATCCCATTGAGTGATATGGGGGAGGGGGGGCTTTCAAAAAGGTTTGTAAAGCTTAAACATTGAAGCCGGCTAGGAAAAATGAAATTTTTGATGCCCATTTTTAAGTTCGAAGAAACTTTTCGCCAAGTAAATTGTAAAAATTCTGAATTTTAGGAGGCGCTTTTCGGAAATTTGAGGTGGCGCTTCAGAAATTTTACAGGTGGCTCAAGCGCCGCCTAAAACACCCTAACGACGCCACTGACCTTTTAATTACATTTATTTTATTATTTGTGTAGTTAATCTGTGCGAAATGTTGCTGGCGTATTCTTCATTGCATATTATGCACAATAAATTACAGGATTACTAAAATAACTAATTCACCATTAAATAGTTGTAGAGTATAAAAAAAACTATACATTCAAACGTCCCAAATTTCTTTGAGCATTTTTATCCGCTCAAATAATTTTATATTGTGAATACGGAATTAAGTAAGAGTAGGTTCGATTGTTCTAATATTTAGTATATAACTATATTTCTATATAACGAATAGATATTTCAAACTCAGATAAACAAGATGCACCAACCTGTTTCCAACGCTATGTATATTTAATTGTAATTAAGTGGTTTTCATAATAAATATATAATTGGAAAGGACAGAATTGTGCTTCTTAATGTATCATTTTTATAAATTATATTTTATAAGAAACAAAGAAAAACCTCGATATTTCTAATTTTAAAAATATCCATTTTAATTTTAAGCAATTAAAATTAATTAATTATTTTAAATAATTAGTCGTGCAACTAAGAAAAATTAGATTCTAGTCTGTAGCGTGGTGCTAGACTGACCTTAAAGACCGAAAATAGTGAGATTGATTATAGTTTAACGAAAGAGAATTGATAAAATAATTTAAAAACCAGATAACTCTACCTAAGAGCAAAAATCAAACAAGTCAGAGATACGTTACTTTTGAAAGAAATTCGACATAAGATTCCTGAAGAGAGTTTAAATAAAAATGTTTAAATATTTATTTTATTTCACTTTTTTGGTGAATTTCCATGAATGTTAGTTTACTAGTTTTGGTATTCTAGATTAGATTACGAGTTAGGTTACTACTTTTATTATTCCAGATGTAAAACCAAAAAAGTTTTTTTTAATCAAATTAGAGTTTACGACTGGTTTGACTTTCTCTCCGAGAGCATAAAGAGCTAAATTTGTCGAATTATCCCTTGCTAAATTAAACAATTATAGTTATTCTGAATGAGGTCTCTTTGAGACTCGAGAAACCCTAAAAAACTTTATATTACAGTCAATAGTTCTGGGTTTTAATAAGGTCAGCGTTAGAGTAATTACCATCTGCATCGTAAATTCGAGGAAAGTTCACGGTAATTTTAAAAAACTGTGAAACATAAATAAAAAAGTTTTATTGTTATAGAAAAAAAAAGGAATATTAATTTACATACGCTATAGTTTCCACGCAGCACACAGACGGGTTAAGCTACCCCCCTAAAACGTGAACGGGGAACTTGTAGCTGTGTTCCCATAAGTTCCCGTTACACGTTTTCGAGGGGTAGCCTAACCTGTCTAATATTTTCTTGCCACCAATTTTCTGTTACCCAAGTTTCCCATATCGCTAATTTCTGTAACTACTTTTAAAATTAAAATATAAAAATTTTATTGATAATTTTTAAAACAGAAAAACTAAGAAATGAATGTGATATTATTTTAATTCCAAATATTTACTATCTAAAATCGAAAACGTGTAAAATTATTATTTAAAACTAGCCCACACTCAATAGGTTTTTCTATAAAATTACGTGGCCTTCTTGTTTATATGTTGATCTTACGTCACAGTTCCTTACTTTTACAAGTCCAAGATCTCGCGCTACAATCACGAGGAACATAGTTCTTTTCATGGCGCGTGCAAATCGCGCGTGCGAAGAATACACTAATAAAGCCGCGTCTTGCGACGTAAGAGCAACATATTACATTTGTTAAGTTCTTATTCATTTTATTCCTTACGCTTGGAATCGATAGAACTATTTACTGAAAAAACTACAATTATTTAAAAGAAAAAGTAGTTGTAACTCCAACAATTCCAATTTAACCCAATTTCTCAATTTTTTCGTACCATCTATAAAATTCGAAATGACTTGTAACGAATTCGGCGACCAAATTGATATTTTCTCGTGTAAATACCAAGACATTTTAAAACTTGAAAAATTATGATTCAAAATGTATATATATAACTAAGTTTATTTTTTGTTATTTATGAATATTTAAATATTGTGCTATTTGTTGTGTATATTTGTACTGTTGATTAATCTCATTTAATTTCACATCTTCCAAAGAGTTTTAAATTTATATTAATATTTTTTAAATTACAAATTACGAAATATTAATTTAATATTAAATAATAATAAATAATTTTCCAAAATAATGTTAAGATGGTAAGATTTCAAATAGTATGTTGAATAAGAATATTTCCAAACATGGCCATTGGAAAAATTAGGCCTAAACTTGAAGGGTACTTTCTTTTGTTGGAAAGACGGGTGACGGTGGTTGCCACACAAGGGGAAATCCACCTTGCGAAAAACAAGCTGGAAGGTTTTTTCCACAAACTTACACAGCTGCCGTGCCCGGTAGAAGCGAATTACAAAAGCCCCACCCTCGGGAGGGGGGAGGGGGGGATTCGACGTGGCCCGTACCTATCGTACTTACAAAACGCTTGTTACTTTGAAAAACGGAAATTTTGCGGGGAGGCACTGGAAACTTGGAAAGTAGCAACGCGTCGAGTGAGGGGGGCGGGGGGCGGGGAAGCTGGGGCCAGGGGTTAATCCCCGAGCTACGAGGAAAGAGAACGTTCGTGACGTGAAAGGGAAGAAGCTTATCGTGATTGGTCAGATTGGGGTTTTGCCAAAGGTGAAGCGAAGTCCGCTGGTCCGAGATGGCAAAACCCCGGTATAAAAGGGCAGTCCACTCTGGGACCAAATCACAAATAACCCATCTTCTCCAGTCTCAACAACTCTAGAAAGAGGTCTACAAAACTCAGCTTCCAAGATGTTCCAGATCGCATTCGCTCTCTTCGCTTTGGTGTCGGTGGTAAGCATTCAACATTTTTAGCCGTCTGTAATAACGTAGAAAGTATTTGCGCTCCTTCCCGAAGGACATAGTCTCGATTCTCATATCCCTTAAAACGTATCTTCTGGAAATAAATTTTTAAACTTCTTCGAATATAATATATTTTGTTTATTTCATTACAGTGCTTTGGCAAATCTATCGATTACGCCCCAGCTGGTAAAGCTATCGACGTTGGCGTTTCAGTCGGCTCCGGCCCAGCCCTCGTTGAAGAGAACTTCGTTGAACCATCCGGAATCGCCGTCGAAGCCGCCCCCGCTTTGGACATTGCCGCACCCGCTTTGGACATTGCCGCACCCGCTTTGGACATTGCTGGACCCGCTTTGGACATCGGTGCCCCCGCAATTTTTGAAAACGGACCCGCTGGACCTTTGACCGCCGAGACCGTTTTCGGAGGAGCTCCTTCAGTCGGCATCGAGCAAGGCGCCATCGCCATCCAAGAACCCTTTCCCGTCGAAGAGGCCCGACCCGGTTTGGTCGCTGACGTCCGTACCGAACTCGCCAAGGAGACCATCGACTTCTCCGCCCCGTCCGTCAGCCTAACCGCCCCGATCATCGATCTGCCCAAGGGTGCCCGAGAAGTCGTCGACGTACCCCACGCCCACATCCAATTGCCCGGAAACAGCCTACTCAACCAGAATGTCCACCTCAACTTGCCATCTCCCGTGGTCGAAGCTCCCCGACCCATCATCCGCAACAAGGAAGTCCTTTTCCGACTCCCGCAGCCAGTCTTCTACATCCCTCGGCCTATCGTCCAGCACAAGCCCATGGTCTACCGTCTCGGACACACTCTTCGAGCCATTACTCCCATCGTCAGTGCCCAATCGTACATCTTCCGAGTTCCCCAAGCCCAAATCTCTGGAAAGAGCGCTTACACTCAGCCCATCCCGTCTGGGAAGAGCATTCTCTAAACGCTTCATCAATTCCTTCAAATATAAAAAAATGTAGTTTTTAAAGTGAAATCTAGTGAACATTTTGTAATAAACTTTTTTGTAATAATAAACTTTGAATACTTCTAGTAAACATTTTGTAATAATAAACTTTGAATACTTCTAGTAAACATTTTGTAATAATAAACTTTGAATACTTCTAGTAAACATTTTGTAATAATAAACTTTGAATACTTCTAGTAAACATTTTGTAATAATAAACTTTGAATACTTCTAGTAAACATTTTGTAATAATAAACTTTGAATACTTCTAGTAAACATTTTGTAATAATAAACTTTGAATACTTTTGAGCATTTATCTTCGCATCCTTGACTTCGAGCCTACAAAAATCATATACCATATTCGTAGAAATTATATTAAGAAATAGTTCCTTTAAACCTTAAACCGTTCTCTGGGATTAGATTCAATTTTATCATTCCGATTTTGCAATGAAATCGCGAAATAAAATGGGTATATATAGCGAAGAACGCACCATGGCATTTAGAACCGGCGAAGTGTCTTCAAAATGTTTAAATTTCTATCACTTTTAGCGTTACTTTCAGTTGTAAGCCAAGCCATTGAAAAATTCGTATTTTGGGGGCTAAAAAAAATTACTTTTTCAGTGCGCCAGCCAACGGGACTCGGTGAAGATCCTGGCTCCTCTGCCCGTGGAATTCGCTCCCATTAAAGGAGGATCCACCGTCAAATTGCCTGGCGAGACTGTGTCTGTGCCGGCCCCGACTGTCACCTTCACCGGACAATACATCAAGGAACCAGCGACGGGTGTCGAAATTGTTGAAATCCCATCCCTTCCGTTTTACTGGCTCGAAGATCCCATTAATGGAGGATTTGTTCAAGCGATGCGCGTCAAACGATATTTGAAATATGTCTAAATATTAAAATAAATATCATCTGAATTTATAATTGCCGTTTAACTTCATACAAGCACCGTAATAAGTAATAACTTTTTATCATAAGTAAAAAAATCCCCAAATTCCGTAAGTTCGTAATGGTTATGTATAAGGCGAGGGGCAGGTCACTTCCATTTTTGGTGCGTCTTAATCATGGTAAAATGATTAAATCAGGGTAATCAAGATTTAAAAATCTAATCAAGATTTAAACGAGATTTAATCATTACAATCATGATCTAATCTTTTTAATTATATTTAATAATTTTATTTAGATTTAATCATATTAATCACGATTTAATCAATATAATCGGTCGAATCGAGAATTTATCATTAAAATCAAAACTAAAGTACGATTTTATCATACTAATCACGATATAATTTTTTTAATCAGGATTTAATCATTTTAAACAGATTTAATAATTTTAATAAGATTTAATCATTTAATCATGATTAAATCATATTTAAACATTCTAATCATGATTAAACGTGATTTAATCAACTTAATCGTGATTAAATTGAATTTAATCAAAATAATCACGATTAAATCGGATTTAATCTTTTGAGGGGTGCGTCGTTAATCAAGGAAGTGACCTGCCCCTCGGTATAAGGCCATGTAGAACATCAGGGTAAATGGGTAATTGGTCCGATAACGTAATCCTACGCGTAATAGGCCAAGGTAATGGTTCACGTGATAGTGCTTACAATTTAGCAGCGGAGCGAACTGAACGGGAACGTCAAAACATTGAGAATTTCCCGTATAAACGTCTACAGGGGTTTGCTTAATCTCTAACTGGCAAAAACCAGCCATAATCAATAATCAGTTGTGTGTGACTCATTAAGGCTATATATTACAATATTACAAAACTCAAGCTTGAGTGGACAATCGTGCGTTTAAGTATATTGGAGAAATTAGGCCCGAGCAATAAAACGTGAACGGGGAACGCGTAACTGGGCTTATTTGTAAACTACGAATTAATAAAATCATTCCATTTTACAGAAGACGCGAAATTTCAATGATCTGTAATAGCAGAAGTTTATAAAAAAATTTACGCTGTGAATGCAGAAAATTGAAACACGTACCTCCTCAGGCTCGAGGGGAAAAAGTAACGCGTGTATTACTCCGCCTAATGTTGAAAATTACCAAAATTATATTGACAAAGGATATTTAATTATAAACAATTTATTTTAATGTATCTAGTATTTCGCTACGCACATTTTGGTTTTAAGAAACGTACTTGATAATAACATTATCAGCATATGTAATTACTCATAAGTATGCGTCTGTAAAATATTATTATAGAAAAAAATTCAATGAGACCTTGTTTCACACGGAACATACAACTTGCAGAGTTGCCAGATGCGCAGTTTTCCCGGCCGATTGGGCTCCTTTTCAAATCGCTTGGCGGGAAAAAGGCATGGGCGAGAGGCGGATTTTTGGGCTTGTTTATGGAATAATTATACCGTAAAATGTTTAAAACGAAGAGAAAGTTGATTGAAAGTCCAGGGGGTAGAGAGTACGCGTGACTACCCTAATAATAGACGGCAATTCTACTAAAACAAATATTACACTTGTTTTAGTTTTATTATTATTCATATATAGTAATTATTTCACCGAAAAATTTCCACTGTATTTTGGCTAAAATTTGGGCTATTTTTCGAAAAAACATTTTTGACAGTGGGAGTTTTTTTGGACTAGTTAAGTTTTTGATTGGGCTGCAAGACGTCATTTATATCTGGCAACTGGGAAATTCTTATAATCCTTGGGCTATTGAAAAGGTTACCATGGAAACGAAATCACGTGGCCCGCCGGGAATTCTTCACTAACTTCCATTTCCCACCAGTGAAGGTGATGGCGCGTTTTTGGTATACTTACGAGTCAGTGGCGTAGCCAGGGGGGGCACAGGGGGCACATGCCCCCCCCCGAAACGTATGGTCGTACGTACAAATATTTTTATTTTTTTACTTTTTTTTCCAAGTTGTGCCCCCCCCCCCCCCCGAAACAAAATCCTGGCTACGCTACTGTTACGAGTGAATATGTTACATATTCAATAATTAGAATGAATACCAATGTTTCACTGTACACTATAAAAATTTTAATATAAATCAAAAAAGTTTCGAAATATTTTTGATTTATATTAAAAGTTGGTATTCATTCTAGTTTTTGGAGTTTTGTTTTATCGCATATGTTACATATATATTATTAGTAATATTAGAGTTATATTATATACTGCTGTTCTTAAGTACTATATAACCATTCTATATCGTTGGGTTTAAAACAAGGGTATGCATTCAAAATAACATATTTTGACCCAAAAAAAGGTCAGGGAAAATTTATAAAAGTGGTCAGAGAATTTGGAACGGAATTATTTGTGGCAACTCTGGTATGGTGGATTTGAAAAACGCCTCCAAGATAACTTTACTCTCACGCCTTTAAATTATTTTTACTAGCTGTGTGCTGAGTGAGGTAGGATTTGCGTCATGCCGAAAACGATAAGTTATTCTAGCGATAAAAATATGCAACATAAACATTTACTGGTAAATTTACCAATTACTTTCATAAAGCAAAAACACCCAAAAAAATTTTATTAAACTTCAAATACAAGAAGAAACAATTACATTTTACATTGGACCAGAAAACCAAATCATTTTCCTAAAGACTCCGAATTCCCGGCACTGTGATTTTACGTTCCATACATTTAAATGTATTTCTAAGGGGTTATCTAGCAGGTTTCTCTAACAAGTTTAATGTAACCTAAGGCTATGGTCAAATTAAAATATTATTTTAATAATTATTGTGACATCAAACCGAGGGGCAGGTCACTTCCTTGATTAACGACGCACCCCTCGAAAGATTAAATCCGATTTAATCGTGATTATTTGGTTTAAATTCAATTTAATCACAATTATGTTGATTAAATGACGTTTAATCATGATTAGAATGTTTAAATCTGATTTAAACATAATTTAATGATTAAATCGGATTAAAATGATTAAATCCTTTTTGAAAGGATTAAATCGCGATTAGAAATTAGAACGATAATCAGAATGATTATAATTGTGCGTGATTAGAACGAGCGGATTAGAATAATTTAATATGAAAAAAGGAAGTTACCATTACAATGGTATTTTAATTCCTAAGCTGTGATAACTCGTGTTACAAACTTACAAAGCTGTGAGGTTTTCGGATGTTTTCAATTAAATGTGATAAGTTATTTCTTCAATCGTTTAAATCAATATAACCATCAATATTATTAATTAATAATAAATTGCCGTACTTTAGTTTTGGTTTTAATTTTAAAATCTCGATTCAACCGATTAAATTGACTAAATCATGATTAAAATGATTAAATCTGATTAAAATTATTAAAACGTGATTAAATCTGATTAAAATGATTAAATCCTGATTAAAATGATTAAATTTCGTTTAAATCGCGATCAGATTGATTAAATCGTGAGTAGATTTTCTAATCTTGATTACCCTGATTTAATCACGATTACCCTGATTTAATCATTTTACTATGATTAAGACGCACTCAAAATGAAAGTGACCTGCCCCTCGCATCAAACCATTATTTTGATTAAATAAAAAGGTTAATGGTAAATTTACCGGTAATTTTCCCAGTAATTTTACCGGTAAATTTACCGTTTTTATTTTCACCGGTAAATTTACATCACTACTTCCGTGTCAAAAATGATCATTAAAACTATAAGAAGTTTCATACTTATTGTTATTATGTTACTTATGCATATAATGATAATGGTATTCACTTGAAACATGTTCTGGGAAATAGTGCATGGTAAATTTGTTGTTATTAAGATTTTCTAAGATAGGGTTTATAAATAAGTAAATATCAATTAATAGCGTAATTTTTGAATCGAAGCTTCCTTACAAGTTATAACCAACTCAAATCGCGAAATGTGCGTTAGTTAATTAGCTCCCACCGTAGACATAGTAAACGTTAACTAATTTGGATGAAATTTTGTTCCGTGTTCTGAAAAAAAATTAGAGGTCAAAGTTGATGACACGCAAGTCTATGACAACCTGTGACCGCGTAAAAAATCACCAATCAGCGTGCGTTAAATATTAAATAGGCGGCTTCAATGATGCGAGTGTTATTCATAAAATAATTGGGAATCAGATTCTATTAGAATTGTTCATTTTCCAAAAAAAATTAAATGCGGAAAAATTTCGAAAAAAATTAAATGCGGAAAAATTTCCAAAAAAATTAAATGCGGAAAAATTTCCAAAAAAATTAAATGCGGAAAAATGTTCCAGAATTTTTCCGGATTGCAAAAAAACTTTCTGCAAATCGAAAATTTAAAAAATTTAAACATATTACTTTTTAAGAGATATTAGTCTATTTACATTCGAAAACATGAGGCTAAAATGCCGCGAAATCTAAATTTGCGAACAATATTATAGGTTATAATCATGTAATTAAAACTTTTTTTAATATTTTTTCGTGAAAATACGGAAAAGTTTCCGATTTACAACTCTAGACCGGGAGTAGTGGCTCACTCCTGTAATCCCAGGCGTCCGGGAGGCAGAGTTTGTGGATGGCCGTGTGAGGATGACCACCAATCCCCCATACTTCCGCCACGGGTGTCCCCACCCCTGTCCCCACGTATCCCCCCGTTGGCGTGGCCGTTACACATATCTTGCCCTGATTAATCAGATGGTGTCTTCGCCGGGCTCGCGGTCTTCTCAGACTCAAATCAGCCCTTTCTTCTTTGAATAAAAAAAAAATTTACAACTCTAGATTCGATTGACTTTCGTTGTAATACGAAAAATGCAAATATTAATTTATAATAAAGGATTATGTAACTAAACAACTCGATGAGTAGCAGACATAATTTACGAACCAATTTTAATTGACCCTAGGATATTTAAATTTTTATATGGCTAATTTATTGCCAATTTTACAGTTAGCTGTAAGATTTTATTATTTTAATGGGGAAGACTATAGTGGCCATTGTCTACTTTCGCGCTAATTCAAGCTGAACTCTTTTAATTTTGTATTTTAACTTATAACTCTTTTAATTTTGTATTTTAACTTATAAAATTAATATTTCAGTGTAGAACAGCCTCTTGTAAAGTAATTAAGTTATTACGTTTTAATTCGGACCCCCGGAGCTAAACAAGTTGAACAAGCACCCAAGCGACCCTTTAATTAGGACCTTATATCTCGTTAATTATTAATATTAGAATTATCAAAATTATTTTAAGCACTAGAGGAAGGTTCAGACTAATAGGAAAAATATAATTGTATTATGTAATTGTTAAAATAGAAACGTTAAGCTTGAACAAAAAAGAGGCTTTTACTGTATTCTTCCCCCTTAACAAAACGTTTGCGCCCCAATGTGCCGCGCCCTAGGCTACAGCCTAATCAGCCTAATAGTTAATCCGGCCCTGACTTTTTCTAATCAGTTACCCGTACATATGCATATTAGTTAAGTTTGGGGGCTACAGCGATCAAACCCGATGCCTACGCTACTATAAAGGCTCGGGCAAGGGGGTGGGGTGCATTTGACCGACTCCTCATTTGACGGACTGCTCATTTGGCCGACTCTTCATTGACCGACTGCTCATTTGACCGACTGCTCATTTGACCGACTCCTCATTTGACCGACTGATCATTTGACCGACTGCTCATTTGTCCGACTACTCATTAGGCCGACTACTCATTTGAACGACTGTTAATTTGGCCGATTGCTCAGTCAGTCAAATCATTTGACCGACTGTTATACTATAGCCTGTCCTATACTATGTCTTTAGTGTTAAGTTGACTTATAGAACGGGCAATGTATTCTAAGTATTGGCGCCCCCCCCCCCCAGTCTAGTTCTTTATAACCAAGCTGGGCCTTCTAAAACGCGACCTAGAGGACAGTACCTAGCCAAACGCACCTATCGTCCAACCACCAAATGCGCAGTCGGCTAAATGAGCAGTCGTTCAAATGAGCAGTCGTTCAAATGAGCAGTCGGCTAAATGAGCAGTCGGTCTACGCGTGGTCTCCTTTTTGACCCAAAATTCGAATTTTATCGAATTCTCTGAACGCTATAACTCCTTGAGAATTTACAATTATAGCTGATGTTATACTTGTTAATAGCAAGTAAATTATTAGATTTAAAATGACCATCTAAACCGGTTATTAGCTTACGTTTTTCAGGCAAGTAATACACGCGGAAACCTTTCGAGTATTAAAGGGCTCCGGAATCACGTGTTTCGAGAAATGGGTGCGTAGAGCTACCTGAAATTCGGCTTGAATTTTTCAAACGATTCTGTGATCCTTTAAGAGAAAGTCCACTAAAAATATGTGGTCATTCTAGTGAAACGTTTACACGGTGAAAATAGATAACATACAGAATTATAAACTTATGGTATAACATTACTTGTATAGGAAAATGGATCCTTCTCTCGTAAGAGATATTTATATACTTCTGGTAATAATAATATAAAATTTCTTACTTAGATTTTCCATTTTAGAAATAAAATGGGCGCTGCAAAATGAAACGTAAAAGAATTTGTAATATATTGAAAGTGTTGATTTTATAACCGAATGTTGCACTAATAGCCCTCATAAAATAAGTACAGTACCCATCTATTCAAGACCAGCCTTGAAATGGGAACAAATATATGTATCTGTTGAGAAATACAACTTTTAGGAAATGTAATTATTTCTTGTGCGCTTATCCAGTTCGATGGACGATTTGTGTAGGTATAAAAAGAGCCCAAAGATCCGACCAAGCATCACAAACAGACTTTCCCTCGAAGACTCCTCATCTAGCAAACCACACTTTCAAACTATCAAAATGTTGAGATTCGTCGCTCTCCTAGCTTTGGCCACGATGGTGAGAACCAATTCGACCAGCTTTGAAATTCTTTAAAACCATTCTTGTCTCCCGTTTAGTGCGCCGCCCAAACGTCCGGAAGCTACTCCGGGTACGTCGGGTCGTCGTCCTCTTTGGAGATCCTTGAGCCCCTCCCCGTCGAAGTGGCGCCATACAAAAGTGCCGGAGTGTCCGCCAACTTGGGATCCGAGACGATGGAATACCCCGCCCCGGTCTTGACCACCAGCGCCCCCATCGTCCATCTGCCCAAAGGAGGACAGGAAGTGGTGGACATCCCTCACGCCAATATCCGCCTTCCGGGCAACTCCATCCAGAACAAGGACTTGTACTTGAACTTGCCCAGCCCCATCGTGGAAGCCCCCCAACCCATCTTCCAACAGAAGTACGTCCTCTTCCGCCTGCCCCAACCCATCTTCTACGTGCCCAGACCCATCGTCCAGCACAAGCCCATCGTCTACAAGGTGCCCCACACCCTGCGCACCATCACCCCCATCGTCAACACTCGCCCCTACCTCTTCAAGGTGCCCAGCGCCCAAATCACCGGAAAGAGCGCCTACACCCAACCCATACCCTACTAGAGTACCCAAGTAAATGATACCAAAAATACAAACTCAGAATGAATGTAAACGAATTTATGATGCTTATAATAAAAATGTATCATTAAATTTACTCATTCTTTAGTAATTATAAATTATTTGAAAAATAAAAAATAAAAATATGTGTATCATAGCAAGAATCAAGCAATAAATTCGAAATAAGAATCCTGGAGTATTTTTACATTTGACTGACCATAATTCTATAATATTGTTCCATAAGTTTATCACTTTGGGGAATATATTACTGAGGGCTAGTAACGGAGTGACGTCATCACAAGAAGAAAATCTCCCCCTAGCGAGGCACTGTCACAGGTTTCGTGTGACGCGTTCGCAAGCGGACGCAAAACGGCGACGAAGCCCGTAATGCAGTCTGTCTTGTGAATAGCTCTCAGTAAAACTTTTGAATGTGAAGAATAGGAAGTGTCACACTTATGTTACAATATTATACACTTATGAACTGACTCATAACATAACTTTCAATGCTTCTTTAACCTCCGTTTTAGTATATTTCAATTATTCAAATTAGTTTTTTGGACTTGCTTGAAATAGGCAATAACCCTTTGATTTAAGAATTGTAGCATTTTGCGAAGTATTACTTTGGTTTACTTACAAACTTCCGCGCGCACTTTCTTTCGATAAATACCACGACGTACTTGAGTACATATTGATATCTTCGAAAGATTTAACATTTGAAGCAAAAGATAAATTTACAACAGCGGCTTAATTTTCCATATGATAGTCGGATTAACAAACAAACCATCCTAAAATAAAGATCAACAGTATCTGTCCAAAGGGGAGGTTTTGGTACCTCACGATATGGAATTTGAACTTTATCAACGTTGGGTTGTTCAAAAGCTGGTAAATACCAATCTTTCCACTTATCTGAATTGAACCATTCTTAAACTAATTATACAGAGATAATGAAAATCATCCAGTATAAAAGGGACGGAAAATTCTAGTTAGCTTCACAGAACCTTCCACATCTCCAAACTGAAGATCCCTCAGTTACTAAAAGGAAAAATGTTCAAATTCACCATCCTCGCTTTGGCTCTGTTCGCCTTGGTAAGTTGTCTTTCAAATTACTCAAATATTTAACCAAGTATTATAAATATAATGCTAAATAAGAATTTGTAGTTCGCATTGTAGAAATTAATTTAGCTTTTGAAAAATCTGACAATATATCTTTATTCCAACAGTGCGCCGCCCAAGTAGAAGTCGACGTTGACGCCGAACCCTCGGTCATCGACATTGAAGCTCCCGCTTCAGTTGACATTCCCGCCGGAGAACTAGAATTAGACGAAGCTATCGAAATCCCCAACCCAGGCCTTTCCGCCAGCGAACTTTTCGGAGCCCCCGCCGGAGCCGTCTCCGCCGGAGTCGGCGTTGAGAAGAACATCGGCGCTAACATCGAAATCGGAGCCCCTCTCCCCGTCGAAGTCGCCCCATCCGCCGGAGCCATCGAAACCGGAGTCGGCGCCCTTCCCGCCGAGACATTCGACTACCCAGTTCCATCCGTCGGCGTGAGCTCTCCCGTCATCAACCTCCCCAAGGGTGGCCAAGAAGTGGTCGATATCCCTCACGCTCACATCCAATTGCCCGGAAACGCCGCTGAGAACCGAGACATCTACCTCAACTTGCCCAGTCCCGTCGTCGAAGCTCCCCGACCCATCATCCGCAACAAGGAAGTCCTCTTCCGTCTCCCGCAACCCATCTTCTACGTGCCCAGACCCATCGTCCAACACAAGCCCATCGTCTACCGCGTAGGACATACTTTCCGCTCTCTCCGACCAGTCGTCAATACCAGGCCCTACGTTTTCCAGGTGCCCCAGGCTACCATCACCGGCAAGAGCGCCTACAACCAGCCCATTCCCACCAAATTCTTCGGAAAAGCTTTGTAAGCGGCGATATTATAGTTATAATGTAATATATTATGATTTAATAAAGAATATTTGAACATTAACCAAGTTTCCATTATTTCTACTATTTGATTTAGGCATAAGCCTTTGTATCTATCTTTTAGTCAAATCCATAGAGATAGAAAAGAAATAGAGGGAAGATTAACGCGATAAGGTACCCCGGTTTTTGACCGGGAAAATTCATCCCCCTCCGCGCATGCATGAAAACGAAGATGGGCAGAGTTTGCAACGCCATCTATCCTTCTTTTGTTTACATCAAATGACAGTTGATTTTCAGAAAGGCATAATATATTTCATTTCACCGCGCGTCGATGGCGCCACGTAATCTGCCCATCTCATGGCGTCCTACATTGGCGAAAAGGGGGTCGGCACTCGCGGTCAACTTCGCCAGATACAATAGTGCCTCTATTTCTTTTCTATCTCTATGGTCAAATCATGGGCATTCTATTATCGAGACGGGGAAATTTATTGAGTCGTCAATGTTAATATTTTACTATTTATTTGTTGAAAATTCTGGCAGCGTTGTAAATTTTAATCAGGCAGCCCCAACCAATGAGGTAGAATAAATAGAGATCCAAATCCGCCTTCCAGGACCTACCGTTTAGCGGGACAGTATTTGTTGAGTTGGAGAGTTAGGCCCATAGATATAAGAAATGTATATAAAGATCTAGATAAATTTCGGGGCATCTAAGCCTAACATAAAATACGGAATTGATACCTAGCAGACACCGAGGAAGGCACGTGACCAAGAGCGCGAGCTCTCTTAGCATTTTAGTACTAAGTGCTTGACCTTTCCGCAGGCCGTAGTCTTTAGATACCATCTGTTGGTGACTTTTAGTATAATTTTTAAGCAATAGACAATGGCTCTCGCGACGATAGCACGAGCTTTCTTACCGATAGATAGCGCCTTATAAGGATAGCCTGCAGAAATTACGTGTTTCTGCTAGCTGTCACCTCGGTATTCACTCCCTTTGAAATATTTTATCTAGACCTTTATATACGTTTCCTATATCTATGGTTAGGTCTAGGAAATGAACTTATTCAAATCGTGTTGGCGCCATCAGAGAGCATATAATAGGCTCTCTGGCGCCATCTATAGTGTTATTGTAAAACTAAACCTTAACATATTTTGTTAGGGTGTCTTGCTTATAGAAACAGATGGCGCCAACACGATAGGATAAAGTTGAAACTTAAGCCTAATTATCCTACTCAAATAAAACGTGTCCCGCGAATCTCAGATTTGTTTGGATCTCTATTTATTCTACCTCATTGGCCGCAGCCGTCGATGTAAGCCAACAAAATGGCGGATCCGAGGGTTAAACCCGTGGCATAGACATAATAAAGAAATAGACCCAAGATTCTACGGGTTGTTAATACGAAGGCGACGCCAAGCAGACAATCCGTAGTTGTTAAAAGTTTTTACCCGCCCCATTGAAATTAATGTAAAGTTGGCGATAATTAAACGTTAATTAACCTACCAAATGATATAAGAAATATTCCACTGACAATTTTTCCCGTTTATATGAACTTAAATGTAATATTAAATCGTCTTGAAAAATCGTTTATTGCTTTATAACATTCAAAAATAATATTTTTAACGCGCCATGTAGATAATTGAACATCTGTTCGTCTAGGTAAAGTCAGTAGAATATTTCTTATATCATTTGGTAGGTTAATTAACGTTTAATTATCGCCAACTTTACATTTAATTTCAATGGGGCGGGGGAAAACCTTTAACCAAATTACGCGCGAGCGCGCCTCTAGAGGCAGCGCAGATGGCGTTACTGTCGTTTTAGCCAAGAATCTAATCGGTGCCTTGTCAGCCATTCGATTAAGCGTTCTAGTTTGTTATCCGATTTCTATGGTCAAAACTGGCCGTTTTGTTGGCTTTCATCCACTGCTGTAGCTGCCTGATAAAAATTTACAACGCTGCCAGAATTGACGACTCAATAAATTCCCCCGTCCCGATAATAGAATGCCCATGATTTGACAAAGGCTTATGCCTAAATCAAATAGTAGAAATAATGGAAACTTGGTTAATGTTCAAATATTCTTTATTAAATCATAATATATTACATTATAACTATAATATCGCCGCTTACAAAGCTTTTCCGAAGAATTTGGTGGGAATGGGCTGGTTGTAGGCGCTCTTGCCGGTGATGGTAGCCTGGGGCACCTGGAAAACGTAGGGCCTGGTATTGACGACTGGTCGGAGAGAGCGGAAAGTATGTCCTACGCGGTAGACGATGGGCTTGTGTTGGACGATGGGTCTGGGCACGTAGAAGATGGGTTGCGGGAGACGGAAGAGGACTTCCTTGTTGCGGATGATGGGTCGGGGAGCTTCGACGACGGGACTGGGCAAGTTGAGGTAGATGTCTCGGTTCTCAGCGGCGTTTCCGGGCAATTGGATGTGAGCGTGAGGGATATCGACCACTTCTTGGCCACCCTTGGGGAGGTTGATGACGGGAGAGCTCACGCCGACGGATGGAACTGGGTAGTCGAATGTCTCGGCGGGAAGGGCGCCGACTCCGGTTTCGATGGCTCCGGCGGATGGGGCGACTTCGACGGGGAGAGGGGCTCCGATTTCGATGTTAGCGCCGATGTTCTTCTCAACGCCGACTCCGGCGGAGACGGCTCCGGCGGGGGCTCCGAAAAGTTCGCTGGCGGAAAGGCCTGGGTTGGGGATTTCGATAGCTTCGTCTAATTCTAGTCCTCCGGCGTCAACGTCGACTTCTACTTGGGCGGCGCACTGTTGGAATAAAGATATATGGTCAGATTTTTCAATGTTAAACTTTGGAAATTAATTTCTACAATGCGAACTACAAATTCTTATTTATAATACTTGGTTAAATATTTGAGTAATTTGAAAGACAACTTACCAAGGCGAACAGAGCCAAAGCGAGGATGGTGAATTTGAACATTTTTCCTTTTAGTAACTGAGGGATCTTCAGTTTGGAGACGTGGAAGGTTCTGTGAAGCTAACTAGAATTTTCCGTCCCTTTTATACTGGATGATTTTCATTATCTCTGTATAATTAGTTTAAGAATGGTTCAATTAAGATAAGTGGAAAGATTGGTATTTACCAGCTTTTGAACCACCCAACGTTGATAAAGTTCAAATTCCATATCGTGAGGTACCAAAACTTCCCCTTTAGACAGATACTGTTGATTTATATTTTAAGATGGTTTATTTGCTAATCCGACTATCATATGGAAAATTAAGCCGCTGTCGTAAATTTATCTTTTGCTTCAAATGTTAAATCTTTCGCAGATATCAATATGTACTCAAGTACGTCGTGGTATTTATGGAAAGGAAGTGCGCGCGGAAGTTTGTAAGTAAACCAAAGTAATACTTCGCAAAATGCTACAATTCTTAAATCAAAGGGTGGAATTGTTATTGCCAATTTCAAGCAATTCCAAAAAACACATTTTAATAATTGAAATATCCAAAAAAGGAGGTTAAAGTTGCATTGAAAATTAAGTGATGAGTCAATCCATAAGTGTATAATATTGTAACATAAGTGTGACACTTCCTATTCTTCACATACAAAAGTTTTACTGAGAGCTAGTCACGAGACAGACTGCATTACGAGCTTCGTCTACGTTTTGCGGCCGCTTGCAAACGCGTCATACGTAGCCCTTGACAGCGCCTCGCTAGGGGGAGATTTTCTTCTTGTGAGGACGTCACTCACAAGGAGACGACCCGAGGTGTAACCCACCGATTTTGCTTAAACTCGGTGAATTAGTTGACCTTAACGTAACTTCAAAATTCCCAAAGGGAAAAGTTACGCTGGGCTTTCGTTTGGACATGGCAACCGAAAAGGTTTTTGACAACACGAAATCCTAAAAATATATAAATTGGTCCAGTTTAGTCGAATTTATCTGCATATTTTGTTAATTCATTCACAACTACTTCTACTTACCTCCATTTATGAGCGTTTACTCGCTCGCGTTTACGCAGAAGAATTCACCCAATAATAGTATCTTTAACCCAAAAATACTAAAATGTTCCCAATTTATATATTTTTAGGTTTTCATCTTATCGAATTTAACTGGCATTTACCTAAAGTAATATTTTTTTAATTTAATAGTATTTACCCAATTTAATCGTCTTGTCCAATTTAGACAAATTTACTTAAATTAGTCGTAACTTACCGAACTTTACTATCTCTTAACGAATTCAACTCGGATTTTCCGTAATATATTAACATTACCTTAAATTATCAGTATTTACCCAATTTAATCGACATTGTCCAATACAGACAAATTAACTCAAATTAATTAAAGTTTACACATTATTACTTATATTGCCGAATATAAATATACCAAAATTTATTGTGTTTTTCGGGTTTACCCAATTTTTTTAAATTGGTCCAATTTAGTCGAATTTATCTAAATAAATTTATATTTTGTTAGTTTAATTAGCAATTATTCACAAATATTTGAATTTACCACAATTTACTCTACCTCGCTCGCTGTTACCCAACGACGTACCCATTCACCCAAAAATAGTCTCTCTTACCCAAAAATACAAAAAGTTTCCCAATATACATATTTTTTTTAAATTTTAATGTTTTGAAATTTATTTGTTTTTTTTTTCATAGGCACGAGTAGGCACGTGCCTACGTGGAAAATTAGAGGGGGCCCCAAATTTATTAAAAAAAGGGGCCCTATTTTTTCATATTGGTAAATTTTCCTTAACCGAATTAATAGAGAAATTGCTGAAAAAAAAATTTCCTGCTTCGTGGGTGCGTGCTTACAGCAGCCTACTTCCAGGGGTAGTAGGTCAAACTTTGAAGCCCTCTAGCGCTCTTTAAACTCGTCGCAGAGAAACGCGACAAAAACCTGCATACTTCTCAGCTCATCCCCTACCACCACCAGAAATTTCAGAACTGACTATTGAATCACCCTGTATATAAGTTGACAAAGTAACTTTGTTAGTTATAGTAGTAGCATAGAAGCTTAGTGTATGGTAGTAGTATAGTTTCAGATGGTTATTCATACCAGCGAAAACACTTTTTTTAAATTCGAAAATAACTAGCTAATGTTTAATGTTTATAATAGTTATTTTATCTCCTGATATAATAATGCATAAATATTTTCCAACAAAGTAAGCGTTATTTACATTTTTGAAAGCATTTCAATTTTTTTGGGCCTTGGCTGTATCACTCGGCGATTTCCAAAGACTAAGAGGAATTCGCCGAGAGTTATTAGTCTTTAGTCACTTAATAATTTACGTTGTCAATGGCGAAACAGACCATTATTAAAAAAATGCATTAGGTAAATAGGTAGTGTTGATTATGTTACTTATGTTTTAAGTAAATATATTAAAAATTGGTGGGCAATAGGGGGCCCCAAATTGTAGTGCCTACGTGGGAAAAAAATCCTGGCGGCGCCACTGGGGGGAACCCTTGAAATATGTGATTTTCCCATGTTAAATCACATAAAGAAATTAGGATTTGGTGTTGTCAAAAACCTTTTCGGTTGCCATGGCAAAACGAAAGCCCCGCGTAACTGTTCCCTTTGGGAATTTTCAAGTTACGTTAAGGTCTATTAATTCACCAAGTTTAAGCAAAATCGGTGGGTTACACCTCGGGTCGTCTCCTTGTCAGTAAAATATTCCCAAAATGGGAAACTTAATAAACCATATTATAGACTTATGCTACAACCAATTCAATACAAAGAGTTAAAGTATAAAGAAAGATAAACAAGACGTACGACGGTCGGAATACACACAATCCTTCTAATGTGTTAAGTTTGTTTGAGCTATTCACAGCAACCTGCAACGCCGGTATCGCAACCAAAATATATCCACGGTCACACATATAAACATATTTACACTTATTTGTTACTTCTAGTCATACTTTGAAAGCATCGAAAATTTCTTCGATCAGTGTCACTTTTATTTTTTACTTCTGATCACACTTATTTGTTACTATTAGTCAGCTGTTGAGTGTCACACTTATTTCTTCTAGTAACTTATTAGTTACTTCTGATCACACTTATTTTTTCTAGTAACTTATTAGTTACTTCTGATCACATTTATTAGTTAATTTTGATCACACTTATTTGTTACTTCTGGTCATACGCCGAAGACAAGGCCGATCAGTGTCATACTTAATTGTTACTTCTGTCCATACGTTGAAAGCGCGGCCCACTCTGAACGGCCTTGAAAAACGCCAGAGGGAAACGGGCGCGTAGACCTCTATAAACACGCGGATTTACAATGTTGGAAATTGCGGGGGTCCGTATACGCTGCCCAAAAAACCTTACTTAGAATTAAATTTAAGGAACGTATTTGCAATTCTAGGTTAAGTGTAAACCACAGCTATTCAAAAATATTACTTTCATGAAAATCGCTCCATGGTTTGCGCCTTACCGCAATCGATGAAGCCCGATTTTTCTGAGGTCACGTGCTGGAAAAGGGTAAACGCTTCCTAACAAAACCGCCAATGGGAAAGCTCTCAGTATTCGAATCTAGGGTACTCTTACATATTATTTAAGTTGTACACAAAGTGATAGAATTCGGCGTTTGCAACATTTTTTAAAAATGAGTTATGTGGAGTTTTTGAGAAGACGCGTTTTGGAGAAGATAGTTGTCCTGGAGAATCCTTTATCTTTTTACGAAAAACCAGACTTGAAAATAGAGGCAGTCCGGTAGTCATTGACTCCCAAGACAAATGCTGGTATCCTCTTATTTAATTATATAAAAAATATAAATTAACCATTTGAATGTCTGCGAAAACTCTTTAGCTAGAACACTATCGCCATCTATAAAATTTTAGATTTATTATTCGACCCATTTCTATTTAGATACTGTTGCCATCTATATCATAAAAAATTAAATATTTTATATTGAAATGTCTTGGCGAAGTTAGCGATCTGATTGGCTGCACTTTAAAAAAATTAAAATGGCCGACCGATTAACGCAACTTCAAGATGCAGTAAATGCAGTTAGTATTTTTATTATATTTAGCTTGAATAACTTAAATAAATTTTAATGTTACAGAATAATACACAAAACTAGTTTTTGCATATAATAATATAATTTAACGTTTAATGTCTGCCTAGTACCTACTGCTCAATATAACTTGGCAGACTAAGGCTAAATTATATTTTTTCCCCTAGCAAGCAGAAAATTTATGTAATAGTATTGGAATACTGCAGCAATATTCATATCCAAGTGGTTTCTCAGAATTCGAAAAATCTGCATCAAAACCACCACCAGCTCCGCAAGAAGGTTAACTTGTATAATCTTATGCAATTTTTCCTTTTTAACAAAAACTTTTTTCATAAAACAGATTATGCACAGCTGTTTGCTTCTTTAATCGCAAGAACGGCAAAAGATATAGACGTCCTTATTGAATCTCTACCAAGTGAAGAATCATCTCCAGAATTACAAGTAAAACAAACTCATATCTTCATTTAACAAGCAGTTATTAATGTATTTAAATTATAGTCAGCTAGTTTAAAAAGACTCGAACAAGAAAACCAAGACGCTGCTAAAAGACTCGAAGAAGTAGTTCAAAGGGGTGAAGCTTTACTCGAACAGATTCAACAAGCCTTAAATGACATAGCCCAATCCCAACTTGATATCCAAAAACTACAAGGAAATTGTACGCTTAAATAATACCAAAATATAAACGTTTTTGTATATTTAAGTCCAGATACTTTATTAATATTAATTCAATTGTATAATGATAAATGCACAAGAAATACATTTAATAATATTAGTAGCTTCGACCAAACAAAGTGTAATAGCGAGGGGTTTTAGAACAGGAAGGATGAATGCATTTCATTTGACCATTAATTTCTGCGGGTTGTTTAAAAGGAATGCAAAGACTTTTTGCTCCCATTGAAGGAGCCCCAGCTTCAATTAGTTGATCCGCATCCCTGGCACTGTCCTTTTTAATGGCATCTTCGCATGGAATTTCACCACAAAAAGGGGCTTGAATGATGCAATTTTGATCAAGTTGGTTAGTGAATTCATCCCAGGTATGGGCAACTTTGAGATGGCTCTCCAAATCATTTAGAGCTCTGTGATAGAGATTATCTTGTATAGATGTCAAAAGTTTATCAATTTCTTCTTTGTTGTTTGCATTCTTGATGGTAAGCTTCTCACCCGTATCGCGTCTGACTGCTACAAACTGTTGCTGTTTGATATCGCGAGGTCCAATTTCAACCCGGATTGGAACACCCTTTAATTCCCAGTGGTTAAATTTCCAACCTGGAGAGTAATTATCTCGGTAGTCTCCTTTGCAACGTACACCCTTGTTGGTCAAATCTTGTTCGAACGCTTTGCAACTGACCAAAAGTTTATCTTTGTCAGCCTCACTAAGAGATGCTGTGATTCCACAAGGGACTATAACCACTTGATGACAAGCTACATTAGGTGGGAGTATAAGTCCAGTGTTATCTCCATGAATCATCACCATGACTCCTATAGTACGGGTGGTTAATCCCCACGAATTTTGATAAACATAGCTTTTTTCAGTTGTTTCGGGGTCTTCTATGATAATATCAAACATCTTGGAGAAATTTTGGCCCAAATGATGAGACGTTGCTCCTTGAATAGCTCTTCCACTGGCTGATATAAAAGCTTCTACTGTAGTTGTGAAATCCCCTCCCGCAAACTTTTCCTTTTCAGTTTTCCTGCCTCTAACAACGGGAATAGCTAGAAGTTTCTCGTAAACTTCAGCGTAGAACTCTAGAATGGTATAAACCTCTTTAACAGCTTCATCTTTAGACGCAAATGCAGTGTGACCTTCTTGCCAAAGAAATTCTCTGGTTCTTAAAAATGGTTGAGGGTGCTTGAACTCCCAACGAACAACATTACACCACTGATTCAACTGCAGCGGAAGATCTCTGTGGGACTTGATCCATTTTGCGTAAGTTGGATACATGACTGTTTCGCTGGTTGGTCTAATTGCAATTGGTTCAGCCAAGTCTGTATTTCCTGATTTTGTAACCCAAGCAACTTCAGGAGCAAAGTCTTCAATATGAGTTTTCTCTTTTTCCAAAGCGTGACTTGAGACGAACATTGGAAAATAACAGTTCTGAACACCAATGCTTTTAATTCTAGAGTCAAACAGGTCTTTAATAGACTCCCAAATGGAATATGCCCATGGTCTTAAAATGTAGCATCCACTGATATCGTAGTATTCGATCAATTCGGCTTTTGTGATGACTTGAGAATACCAGTCTGCCAAATTTTCTTCTTTGCTAGCTTCCATACCCAGTCTTGTTATTTTTTTCAAAGCAGGGTTAGTAGAAGCTTCTGTTGCGAGAGTTTCTTTAGGCTGTTCCTTTTTCTTGGGTTCTTGTTTTGCCTGTCCCTTCTTTTTATTTCCTCCTCCTTGAGCGGCCAAATCTTCGCCAGTCAATTTTTTATACTCCTCTTTCAGCGCTAGAAGAATTTTCACTTCAGCATCTACCTCAGCTTTTGCTGTGCCAGATGACTTGATACTCCTAACTTTTTCTCCCTGAGCATCAATTTTAGATTTCAAAGCAGCAGCTGCGGGGTTTTCAGAGCTTGCTGAGGAAGATTTAACTGGACTTGGTTCTTTCTTGTTAGTATTTTGAGCTGGTGCTGGTTTCCAGTCTTTCCCCGTAGCCTTCTTGTACTCTTCCTTCAAACTGAGAAGTTTCTTAATTTCAGGGTCCAAAGCATCTTTAGGAGCTTTAGTAGACTTCATATCCCTAATTTTTTTCCCTTGTTCAGTGATTTTTCCATCCAAATCATTGGATTGGGCATTATTACTTGGATTTTGGGCTTGAGGTGGGCTGGTGTCAGGTTTCCAATCACTTCCAGTTAAACTCTTATATTCTTGCTTCAAACTCAATAATTTTTTTATTTCTGGGTCTAGCTGATCTTTGCTAGCTTTGGCCGCTTTCATGTCCCTAATCTTATTTCCTTGCGAGGTGATTTCTTGAGACATTTGACCCTTTGGAGGAGATTGCTTTGCTAATTCGGGTTTCCATTCTTTCCCGCTAACAGCTTTAAATCTAGTTTTGAGTTCCAACAACTGCTTCACTTCAATATCAATCAACTCCTTGCTGGCCTTTTGACTTTTCAGATTTCGAATAACATTACCCTTTTCAGTGATCTTTCCAATTAATGCATCTTCGGTTAGACTGTCCAATAATGATGTATTTTCCACTTTGGGTGATTTTTCAGCGGCTTTTCCTTTGGCACTTTGAGCTTTTTCCTTGGAGCTTTCTCCTTTTAATTTCAATACCACTCGTGGAAGGGTACTAGTATCTGCTGATCCATCAGGAATTGAAATTAAAACTATTGGACTCTCTTTACCAGTGTGACGAATAGAAGAGGCATCATAAGGGCTGTCGCAAATGAAAAAGCCTTTTCTCTGAACTTGAATGATATCAGACTTCTTCAGATTAGCTAGCTCTGGATCTCCAACCATTTCTACCGAAATTTTGGTTTTTTCTGAGATAAAGTTCTTGAAATCATCATCTTTATCCAGTACAGGTTTGGAGATCAAATGATCATAGTAGACACAAACGCAAGGAATCAAAGGTGCTGTGTTAGATTTAGCCAACCAAGTTACTTTCAATGTTTTCTTGTAATCTTTGTTATCTATGTTTGGAGTTGCTACTATGCTTTCCACTTTGTTGTCTTTATTTCTAGAGACAGATTTGATCAAAAGATTTCCCCAGTTGATGAAAGTGACATTTTCCCCTTCTTTAAAAAGTTCAGCATCCGCAGAATCAATAATTATATGAGGTCCAACCCAGACCTTTTTGGTGCCAATTTCAGGATTTTTAGGATGTTTTTGAACAGTTAGACCTTCTTCTTTAGCACCCTCAACTTTAACATGGACAAGCCCTTCAGTTTCAACTGCATTATAGCGAGGAGCAATTGGATCTATAACTTTCCTATTAAAAGACCAAATTTTATCCCAGTCCATGACAACAACAGATCGCGATGAACCTTGTGCAATTATAAACTGTTTCAATCCTTCAACGGTCATTCCTTTACGCAGCACTCCTCTAACAGTAGGCATTCTTGGATCGTCCCATCCAGTCACAATACCTTGTTCAACAAACCAGGTTAGCTTCCTCTTTGATAGAACTGTGTTCATCATATTCAGTCTCGAATATTCATAGATGTAAGGTTTTCTTAAACCTAGAGCCTCAATGAACCAATAAAATTGAGGATCTCTGTCATGATATTCCGTTGTTCTTAATGAATGAGTTACTCCTTCAACACTGTCCACAATTGGGCAAGCAAAATCGTAAGTTGGATACACGTTGTATTTGTTACCAACCCTTGGGTGGATTTCTTTCTTGCATCTATACATTGTAGGATCTCTCATACAGCCATTATCAGAGTTCATATCAAGTTTAGCTCTCACGCAGCACTTCTGACCATATTCCGTTCCTTTTTTCATGTCTTCCCACATCTTAAGATTCTTTTCTACCAAATTATTACGGTTTTTTGACTCTACCCGCTGCTCTCTTTCGTTTTTCATAGTTTCTTGATCAGTGTCATCTACATAGGCTTTCCCATTTTTGAGTAGCTCTTCGCATTTCTTCAGTATTAATTCAAAATGATCCGAAGTATAAGTAAAAATATCAGGCTTAATTTGCAGCAGGGCTACATCTTCCAAAATAACTTTCTCAAAATCTTCTTTTTCTTTAGCAGGGTTGGTATCATCAAATCTCATAATTAACTTGCCATTGAAGCTTTTTTGATAATATTGGTTCAGAAGAGCTGCCTTGGCGTGTCCAATATGCAGAAATCCACTGGCTTCAGGTGGGAATCTGACAATTACTTTTCCCATCGCGGCTCCGGGAAGATCCACAAACTTTCCTTGTTCTTTACTCATAGCTGCTTGCCCGCTTTCTGACGCAGTTGCAGATTTAGTCACAGTAGATTTCTCTAAATTTGTTTTCACCTCAGTTGGAAGTTTTTTCAAAGCTGTGATAAACTGATCTTGGTTCTTCAGAAATTGAAACCAACGAGAGACGTTGTCAGGAGCATTCGCTTCGTTCCAACAGCTGTGAGAATGTAGAGCTCCCCAGACTACAGCATCAGCAATTGTAAGATTTTGACCAACAAGAAAAGTAGTTGAGGCCAATGACGAATTCAAGTAGTTAATAAATGACGAGAAATCTTCTGTTGATGTTTTGACGGTTTCTATCTTCTGACCAAAAGTTATCCAATGATCGACTTCTGTCAGTTGAAGAGCAGTCGAGCCATACAAGTTCTTTCCTATAGCAAGTCTAGCCAAATACCGGCAAACAGTCGCGCTGTTATTGAAATGAGAATGATCCAACTCTTCTCCCGCACGTATAGTTTTGACGTTAAAAATCGGTTCTTTTTTCCATTCAATTTGCACCCTCACTTCCTGGTTCAAGAATTCTGCAATAATTAGTGCGGATAAGGGAGCGTTGTTATAATCGCATGATATCTTGATGCATCTGGTATTTGACATTTTGGTGTATAAATTGAATAAATAAGCGTATCGTTTAGTTTAATTCACCTTTTAATTCGACTATTATCTAAATAACGCCCTTATTTAGCAAGCTGAAACCATGATGCAACTAGATGAAATTGGAAAACCTACGGTGTCGGTCGGGTAAGATCCAATGATAACAGCTGGGAATTTTGCCAAATCGTCAAAAGAATAGTTTTAGTTTCGTATTCCAGATGTCGCCGGCAGACTCTACCTAAGAGCAAAAGTCAAGCAAGTCGAAATCATAAATTTACTAAATATATTTAGAGTGAGAATTGTCGAGTGTTTTTGTAAAAGGCTGACTTGTTTTTGCTTTGCTTTTACATATTTTGTTCACCTGTAAGGAGCGTAATGCTTGTACCTCGCGCCGTGTTTTCTTCATACAGCGAGCTGTAAACTCATGGAATGCCCTCCCTTCCCTAATTAAGATTAAATCCTCTAGTTCTGCATTTAAGAGTCGGCCCGACAAGTTTTACGGGCGGTAAATATCTTTCATGTATATAGTTGTATAAAACGAAAAAAAAAATTATATCTTACTTTACCTTATGCCATATCCATCGCCATTCCTTTGTCATTGCTGTAACTGTGTAACTTTTATGATATTTAATATTATCTCCATTCCCTACTAAAGCAGGGCGCAATAAGTGTAAACTTTCTTTTCCTTTTCAATAAACTTTATTATTATCAGATTATTATTGTTATTATTCTGTATATCAAATAAAAATTAGTTTTTCTCAAATTATAGTTACATACTTTTGCTTTCAAGTAACAAAGGAGTAGCGTCACTCTAAGGAATTTCCTCCCACCCCGATAAAAATGACAGTTTAGTTTTAGTTAAGGAAGCCATATCTATCATATATTGCTTGATTTAAGCTGATGAAATAAGGTGGCTTGTTGCGTGGTTTGCTTTTCTACGATTCACCGAAGAAAATTATGACTTTTTTAATAACAATTAAATCATAGAAAATCTGTTTAGAGATAAAAGGTTATCAGAGCGAGGGGCAGGTCACTTCCATGATTAACGGCGCATCCCTCGAAAGATTAAATTCAATTTAATCACGATTATATTGATTAAACCACGTTTAATGATTATAATTTTTAAATCTGATTAAATGATTAAAATTATTAAATCCTGATTGAAACGAATAAATCGTGATTAGTATGATCATAAGTAACATAATAACAATAAGTATGACAATTCCTATTGCTTTAATGCTAATTTTCTAACCGAACCTTTTTTCGGCACTGATACTCTCTTCAAGCTATGATTTGGACTCCTTCGTAGAGTGCAGAAGTAATCAAGGTTAAAAATTTAATCGGATTAAATTTAGTACAGCCAAAGCTACAGACATTAAATTTAATCGGATTAAATTTAATACAGCCAAAGCTACAGACATCAGATTTAATCAGATTTAATCAACCAAGAGTGCAGATTTAATCATGGGAGTGAACTGCCCCTCGCTCGCGACTTACGGTCTTACCGTTTCGTATGACTACTTTTTGATAAAAATTTTGCCTAATATCGGAGAGCACGTTCTGGAGTCGCGAGGAGCTTGGCTTTGTTTTGAAGCCCGCGTGCGAATAATGCGTGATAAAAAAACATGAGCTCGTGGCGCCGATAAAAACTTTTTTAATTTTTATCATTTTAGCCTAATATTCCGCCTATCTATCGGAAACCAGATATTTTGGCTTAGTAGAAGTCTCGTATATTTTAGACACTAGAGGGCTCTGTGCTGATAAAACATCTTGATTACGCAAAAGCTCTGAAAATCAGTTTGGTTGTAAATCTCGTTAATTGTCATACTTATTGTTAATATGTTACTTATGGTATGATTAAATCGCGATTAGAAATTAGAACACAATTGCGATAGAACCACCAATATTAATAATTTAGTTTTGATTTTAATTATAAAATTTCGATTCGACCGATTATATTGATTAAATCGTGATTAAAATGATTAAAATGGTTAAATCTGATTAAAATTATTAAATCTAATTAAAATGGTTTAATCTGATTAAAATTATTAAATCTAATCAAAATGGTTAAATCTGATTAAAATGATTAAATCTAATTAAAATGGTTAAATCTGATTAAAATAATTAAATTTAATTAAAATGGTTAAATCTGATTTAAAAGATTAGTTCATGATTAGAATATTTAAATCTCGTTTAAATCGTGATTAGATTTTTTAATCTTGATTACCCTGATTTAATCACAATTACCCAAATTTAATCATTTTACTATGATTAAGACGCACCCAAAATGGAAGTGACCTGCCCCTCGGATCAGAGTCAGCCAATTCCATAGCGTCACAAAGCCTTTTGTCAAAACTCCTTTTTTACTGAAATTTTTCTCCTAGGCCACAATTTCACCAGTTTCCCCGACTAGTCTTCAAAAATAGGGCAGGTAAGATCTAAAATAATTATAATCGGATCTGTAATCACGAGGTAAGGGAAATAGTTCCTTAAATTCGGGTTCAATTTTTCAATGGCTCTTTAAAGGGAATATAACCTCCAGTAATTCATTCGTCCTGAAGGGTTCCAATGTTGTTCGTTCCAAGTGGTTTATTGCATTAAAATTATTTGGATCTTCTGTAAAGAACGTTTTGAAGTTTACATTCCCCATTTAATTAACTAAAAGTTAAAAACACCTAAAGGTAAAATCATCAAAACACTCAAATTCAGCAATAAAAAAACACAAAAAATTCCGTAATCAACATAACAGTCAAATTCAGCAATCAACAAAATTGTCAAATTCAGTAATCAACAAAACAGTCACATTCAGTAATAAACAAAACACTCAAATTCGGTAATCAAAAAAACACTCAAATTCCGTAATCAAAAAACCGTCCAAAAGCATTAACCAGTGGCGTAGCCAGGATTTTGTTTCGGGGGGGGGGGGGGCACGCCATTGAAAAAAAAAGTAAAAAATAAAATATTTTTACGTACGACCATACGTTTCGGGGGGGGGGGCATGTGCCCCCTGTGCCCCCTGGCTACGCCACTGGCATTAACCAGCATGATCAAATTACCAAATTCCAAAACTACGTAAATTTCAGTAACTGCCCAAAAGTCAAAAACCGACAAATGTTCAAATATTGATACGTATATCCAGGGCCGTTTTAAACTTTCCGTAGGCCTTAGGAAAAAATCTCTCATTTACCGTCTTTTGGAACCTTCGTAGGCCCTATTATATGGAATCGTAGCCTTTCGTAGGCCCTAATGTATCCTAAATTTTTCGTAGGCCCTAGGCACTTTGCCTAGTCTGTCTGCCTTATGGATAAGGCGGCCCTGCATATATCATTCTCAATTTTGGTCAAATTATTTCAGAGAAATGAAATACACAATTTTATGGGCCCACGATAACCCAATGTTACCCAAACATTTTCAGAGAAATCTAATTTCCAATTAAATGGATATCGCATTTAAGCACTGTAAATTAAATGCCAAATTTTATCGACCCACGATAACCCAATTTTCCCCGCAAACATTTTCAGAGAAATTAACAATTTTATGGACCGACAATAACCCAATTTTGCCGAAACATTTTCAGAGAAATTCAATCCCCAATTTTTTGGCTATCGAATTTAAGCACTGTAATGGTTAGATTGAATAATCTAATTATTCTAATACCATAGTTAACATAATACCTCTAAGTATGACACTTGTAGCCTTGCTCATGCATTTTTTCTTACTACATCTTTCTTCACCAAAGATATATCAGCCACTCTGTAACTGGGAAGCATAGGTCGGCAAAATTTTTCGGTCTCCAGTCTCCACTGGAAGGTTGGGCCAGAGATCCTGGCAGTTATAGAGATGCGAAACTCCCTATACCCTAAGCAAACCAGTTTTTTTCAAATTTTTGCCGATCGCAGCGACGCCTGTACGTGGGGAGTAATCGCAGAGATCCTAGGATTGTTACCGTTGTTTACAATTTTTGCGTCTCTCGGCTTGAAACGGGCGCTTCCTTCCGTCCGAAGGGCGGCGCTGATGCTTGCATTTTTTTTCTCAGGTTTTCGACGGAGTTTCGCATCTCTATAACTGCCAGGATCTCTGGGCGTGCCATAGGCCTCCATCATGGACTAATTAATGTATACACAGGGACGGTCCGCACAACGCCACTCTCTCATAAAATCGGCGACTAAGTCTTGTTAATGCTGTTCCCTCTTTTCCTCCCCCCTTAAGCAAAGTTAGCCGAGTCAAAACGTCATCAAACGGAAAAACGATGCTGCCCTCTATCTGCAAGTCTTGGAGTCTATCGATGTTGGCGTCTTCTTATAATTTGAATAATAAACGGTTTTTTTCGTTCATTTGAATAAGGTGTATGATTTAAGAGCTTTAATTTATTTAAGTAGTTTTACAAATTAATTATGAGTAAAAAGCTGTGTGTTTACCCTTCGTGTAAAAGTGATTCGAAGTATTGTCATAAAGAACACACGAAAGATTTCTTTATACCTTTCCTGTTCATCTTTTTCTAAGCCTTGTCCAAAAAAAATCTTTGATTTACCATTATCGGAATCACTTAAATCCACTTTTTTAATTTTCTTTTTGTCTGGAGAAATTGAGAATAACGTCTCGAATGTATGGGCCGAAAAATTAATATCAATCAATTTAATTGTTAATATAAATGAATTCATTTACCAAACGCACGTGGAGCTTACAACATCGCCGGCAAGGCGACTGCTTTTTTTTTTGTACCCTTAAACCTTTCCTCCCGTTTCCATCCCCCTTGACTCAGTTTGTCGTTAGTTCGCACAATCGCCGCTCGAGGGCACATTTAGCAATCGCTAGCCGCTAAATTTCCTATGCGGACCGTCCCTGTGTATACATTAATTAGTCCATGCCTCCATTCTCCGGTCCAAGAGTCTCTTTCGCGACTACAGGCCTCCGGTCTCCAGTAACCATCGCGACTAGAGGTCTCCAATCACCATCACCACTAAGGGTTTCCAGTCTCCATAGAAATTGCAGGCGATTGCAGGTTTCCGGTCTCGGATACCGGAGCCACCGATGCCAGGAGTGGGTCAAAATTCTAAGAAGTAATTATTTCTCCCCCTGTGAACTCGCTAAAAAGCGTCAAATTTAAAAAGATAATTATATTTTACAAGGAAAAACTGCTAAGCTAAATAAGCTTGTAGGCAGTCATACAGGATAAAAGAAAAAGAAAAAATGAATAATAAAAATGTTGAAAATGATAATAAAAAGGTAAGAAAGGTGATACAGTACATCAGAGGAGGGCAAAAACATAAGATTAACAAAATTAAGAATTAGCGAAGGGTTCATAGGAGATGTTGGCGAAACGTCTTCACTGGGGCGTAGTACACTCAAATGTTTGTACAGGGAGATAATTCCAGTTAGAGATACAGCGGAAGGAAAAGTGGCGCTGTCGAAGTTTCGTTTTGACACGAGGTTTGTTGATTTTAGCACAATGACCCCGGATACGGCGTAGAGAGTCCAACTGAAATAGGGTCGAGGGGCTGATGACCGATTTGCCTGACCAGATGTTCCAAACCTGGACAAGATCGTTCACGGCATGTCAGAGAAGCGGCGGGTCAACTTAAGATCGAGGTGGTTGTTGCGGTCGTCACGGGTTAGGTTGTCAATACCCCTGGTAAGTTTGGTGAAACGGTTGTGGGCAGTGGCGTAGCGTACACGGGGTTTCCCAGACAGGTTTCCCTGGGCCACATCGCGATAGCGAACAAGAAGAGGTGGCCCGCGTGGGAATCAATGCAGGTGGCAAAAAATTAGGGTAAAAATAATTATTTAAACTATTTATTTTTGATTTAAGTAATTGTTTTTATGTTTTATAAGATATCTTCAAACTTAAAGTAAAGTGGGATACACGAATTTAATAAGTGTACAAATTATAGTTCATAGCTAGAACAGCTGTCTTAATTAAATTAGGTATGTGCAGAAGTTTATAATAAACCCCTTCGTGGGAAGTATTCAACTTCCCATTGAGCCCATGTTATTTTAATGATACATCATTCCGCGACAGTTCAAAAACCGCGCGTCACTACGGTCGCTATTCATTCGTTCTTAAAATCATGACGTTTTTTAAAATAAAAGTAGTACCAGAGCAGCGTTGCCAGACGTACGATAATTATCGCGATAATTTAATCAAAAATTTTAGGGCGTACTATAATTTTCATAGCGTACGATATCGTACCATTATTTCGATAATTCTGCCTCAACGTACTATAATGTACGATAATCTTTAGATTTTTTTAAAAACCTACGAACGATTTATATTTTATTATTAATTTATATAACTTTTCTACTTAAAAATGAATGATCTACATTTTCTGTACGCGTAGTCCAGAGTGTGAGTTTATTACTCCTAGCTATTACCGCATTTTTTTAAACATTTTTAAACATATTAAGTTCAGTTAATAATGATAATAGACATTTTGTTTATTTCCCTGAAATAAAACTCCTGTAGTGCTTTAAAAAATCATCTAAATTCAACGCATTTATGTATGAATTAAAATTTATCGCCAAAAAGAAATGTACGATAATTTTCCAGGAAAATCGATAATTTTTTGGCCTAGATACGATAATTTCAGATTTTCGATCTGGCAACGCTGTACCAGAGGTCGACATCGGAGGATTTTTTTATTATAAATAAAATGGCGGGAATCTACCGAGGTGGCAGTGGTGTAACCCTGGTGTTAATAAGGAAACACAATGTAATTTTTATATAAAAGATAATTTAAATAAGTCATTTCAGACTCGTGAATCAACAATTAAGAAATCAGTTAGTGGCAAGCGAACTAAAAATATAGAAGAACCTATACATCAACCAAAAAGGATTAATTATTGTCAGAGCCAAGGCCTAACCACAATCACGATTTAGACTATTTACGAAACACTAAAATAAGCCAGCCACTCTTAGCAACTTTACAGGTAAGAATAAATTATAATAGGGAATCTTATACATTACTTCTTTGGGTGTAATTATAATGCTTGGTTTATTTATAGATCCTTATTTGCTGGTAGTGTATGCACTGGGTTTTAACTAATAAGTCAGTAATGACATGGTGAATTGGTTCAGTGTATCAAAGATCTTCAACTATCAACCAGCGTTTATATCAATTCATCTACTAAGAAGAAACCTTTCCTCAGGTAGACTAGGAGTTGCGATAAAAGATGTATAGAAATAGTCAAGTTTATTTGGCATGCATCAATTCAAGAGCTTACCGAGCCAATTTGATGTAGTACCGTAAAAGTGTTTGTCAGTTAATTTTCCACGCTTATATCATTTGTTAAAATTTATACCTTGACTAGGCTATGTAAATGCCAGATAATTAGGTAGAACAACAACTTATATCAAAAAGCAGGACCATTGTTTTACGTGTGATCAATATATTTAGCTATAAATTGTTTTAGACAATTACCAATTTTTGTACACTCGTGAAATTGGTTTATTTATTTATTTATTTTATAACTAGATTTATTTTAATTGCTATCAGATAAGTTTTGAAATAAATATTTTCCCAAAAACCATATGATTTGGCTCATTTTCTAACAGAGAATTATTTTCGGAAAATGTTGACTTATAATAGTAATAATTCTTATTTTCATTCGTTATTTTATTGGTGCTCAAACCATATTATAAAAATAAATTTTTAAAATAACAAAACCATTAAACTGTGTAATAAATGCAATAATAAGAGTAAGAAAATTATATAATCAGGAAAAACATTTTCATGCACTATTTTATGGCTTTAAAAAAGATTTTGGATAACCTCTCATTCTTCAGAAACTGATTTGCTTTCCCTTCGTATAAATATATTTTAATAAAATAACGGATTTAACTATAAAAATTATAAAAACTAATAATAAAATTAGAGTAAGAAAATTATTAATTAGAAGAGCCAATCTTCCATTATCAAAATGCAAGCCAACCATAACCACGTGATTGCTTTTTGCGTCAAAACTTGAGCTCTCCTATTAGTCCGTGACTTGGGTATAAAAATTCGGAAAAATAACAGCGTTGCCGATTAACAGGAATCGCTAAAACGTCTCTGCACCGCGATTTCGATTGCGAGGATCGCAAAATAAACAGCTCGCATCTGAATCGCTAAATTGCGATCATGTTAAAATTAACAGGAATCGCAAAACGTCTCTGCACCGGGCGCTTTAAAGCTTGTAAAAGAGCTTTGAAACACAGAGTATCAATAAATTTTTTATGCAATTCCAGAATAGTAGTCCCTTGAACATAAACGTTTGGCTTTCACAGCTAAATAATATATCATCTAAACATTCCATAAAGTTCTCTATATTTTTTAGTTCCTCCATAATCTTGAATAAAAAAAATATCTCATTTTGTATTAAAATAATTCTACAAAATCACAATAACATTCCTTAAAAAGTTTACTGCAACAAAAAAAACCCCGCCAACCCTCACTGTACTGTAAACGTTCCTTCCATAAGTCTAGTTTATTAAAGCGGACGACGGAATGGATAACGGCGGCAAACGCTCGTGGCGCAGGATTATAACCAACCGCGAGTAGGCTCTGTTTGTATTCCGCCACGTTTAAGCAAAACCCCTGAAGTGCCGCGGAATGATGTATCACAAATAAAGTGAAGTTGAATACTTCCCCCGAAGGGGTTTATTATAAACTTCTGGTATGTGTTATTGTGCTTACGTTTCTAGGCCTACCTGTAATTCAGAGGTTTGACCATTGAATTGGGAATAACACTGCTAGAATTACAATTACGATTTCGGTTACCATGGTTACGCGGGACCTGTTCTGATAAGACTGTACGAAATTCATCTTTATAATTAGGTGGTAGCGACATCTATACTTTGTAAAGTTATATGGCTAAAAATAAATAATTATTAGCTAACTCACCGTAACTTGAGTTAAAAAGGATCGTGTTGACAGAATAAAATTATTTTTAAACAACTACAAAGGTTTGTTTGTTACGAGTAACACATTACACAGTAATACATTTCAATTTCGCATCAGATTCGCGAAAAAATTCAATTGCAATATAGTTTCCACCACTAGAGACAGATGCCGCCACGGTAGAATGATTAAGTCTCCTTATTGAATGAAATTGGTACCGCGCCAGCCAGATTTAGTTATACCTCTATTTATTTCCAACTCAATGGGCTTGACCTTGAAAAAATTACTAAAGCTTTAAGTAAAGCAGGGTACATGAAAATGTAAAATGTGTCTGAACTAAACTCACTCTGTCACGTGAAGTCTAGGGTAAAAATTGATTTTTAAAAACTACATTTTGTATCTTTCGTTCAATATGCCAGTGATGTTGCATGGTCTTTGGGTCATAATTTTATTAATTGGTAAATTTGTAGTCATAATTTTAACCTAATTACCTAAAATCTGAACCGTTAAGAATTTAGTAATAGTCCGAGCTTGTTTAAGTTGACCTTCATGGGTGCGTTTTAAAAACACGTTCAACCCTGGGCCCCACGTCCATTCGCTACGCCACTGGTTGTGGGCCTTCGTAAGGTTGACTTGGTCACGGAGGGAAGGTGAACTCCAGATCTCAGAGGCGTAGTTAATATGTGGGAGTACAAGGGCATTGTATAGTGTACGGATGAGGCGTGGCGAGCGAAAGAAGATTCGAGGGTCAAAGTTTTCAGAAGTGAGAATTATCACTCTCAAGGGAAGAATTCTTAGTATTTTGACGCAACACTTTTGGTCTCCAGTCTCCACTGGAAGGTTTGGCCACCAGTCTGCGGTCCTCCAGTTTCCATCACTATAAGGTCTCCAGTCACAATCCTGACTAGAGGCCTCCGGGTCTCCAGACAACATCCCGACTAGAGGTCTCCGGTCTCCAGTCTCCATAGAAATCGCAGGTCTCCAGTCTCGGAGACTGGAGGTCGGAGCCATCGAGGTATTCCCGGAAGTCTAACAGTACTCTTTATGATTTGAATTTTTCTATTGGTCATACAAAAGGAGTCAGAGTTCAAATTCAGTTTATCATATAGTACTCCAAAAAACATCGTCTGTTGCGTAACCATAGTGCAGCTAAATACGCATTAAGAATATAAAGGGTGGTATTCCAAATCGCGCGCCAAATTCCCGGAATATCACGTTAACGGAAGTTGGGTTAGATTAGTTCATGTCGCCGCTACCGAGGGGCGCTATTTAGTGGGGTGGCGGAGTGGTTAGCACTTTCGCCTCGCAGCAAAAGGAGCCGGGTTCGATCCCAGCTTGTGGCACTGGGTGAAAACTCGGAACAACTCCTTCTGCGTTGAGTTTGCAAGTTCTCTCCCCACTGGTTTAAGGGGTTTTCCCCCGAGTTCTTCGGTTTCCCCTTCCATAAAAACTTGTCTAGGTTAACGGTAATAGTTAGTGTAGGGAGCTGTTGGCTCGATCTCGTGGCATGCAGGGCTTGCCACCACCCTCCTACGCATTGTAACCCGGCCACCTGAATTAAGGGCTTCAAAAGTCGCATGATGACTTAGGCCTAAGGTGGTGCCTTGGGTATTAGCCTAGCTGATTATTATTATTATTATTATTATTATTAGATTTGGTTTGTAGATTTGGATGTAGTAAAAAAAAATTAATGCCATATTTAGAGCAATTATGTTACTTATGCTAATACCGATCGAGCAACTTCTCAAATACATTTTCCCAGAGATCGCCTACACGTTGGAATTTTATTTGTTGACGAATACCCTATGATAATTATCAGTGGCGCCGCACCTTCGATTAAAGGTCAACAGACTCTTTTGAAATCTTCGGTCCAAATTTCAGGTAGCTCGATCCTCTTCGGGCATTCATTTCCCGTTTCCAAAACACGCGATTATCTAAACCTGCCCTCAAAATTCCAAAGATTCAGTGGAACTACGATGTTGGTTAAATCATGGTATAGATAAAAGGAATTAATACCATATATACCCTAATTTAATGACTCACATTAAAGGAACACAGAACCATTTGAAATATTGAAAGGTGGGGTGGCGGAGTGGTTAGCACTTTGGCCTCGCAGCAAGAGGAGCCGGGTTCGATCCCAGCTAGTGGCACTGGGTGAAAATTCGGAACCACTCCTTCTGCGTAGAGTTTGTAAGTTATCTCCCCACTGGTTAAAGGGGTTTTCCCCCGAGATCTTCGGTTTCCCCTTCCCATAAAAACTTGCTGAGGTTAACGGTATAAGTTAGTGTAAGGAGCTGTTGGCTCGCGTGGCATGAAGGGCTTGCCACCACCCTCTAGGCTCCTACGCATTGTAACCCGGCCACCTGTTACTTGATCACGCACAAGCAACATTGCTTATGTGGTCGAAGGTGGTGCCTTGGGTATTAGCTCTATTTAAAAAAAATATATATATATTCGGTCCGTATTTCAGCTAGGTAGTTCCTCCCCGACCTCACCTAGTGACGCTACTACTAAATTTTACCTATTGAAATGTTACGTGTGATCACATGGCGGATTAACCTTCAACCGGGACCCTAGGCTTAGGATTTATTAGGGCCCCGCTGCCCATGCTTCTTCAATCTTCGTCTCAGGCCCTTTACCTTTAGGGAAGTTCCGTGGGCCCTAAAGGTGTAAGCCTACTCAGCCTACTGAATTATACATGGCTAACCTAAAAGACTTGTTTGTTCATTTACTTTGAAGTCTATTTTTCCTATATTATGTCTTTCTATTCCAAAATAGAATTGCTTCTTTGATTCCTTCCTAGAAACAAAAATGGTCTAGATTTATTACTTTGATTATTTCCATAAATTATGCAAGAATGAATTGAGGCCAGCACGGCGAACTATATTCGGTGTACAAGCTTGTAGCTTTAATTTAACCGAAGATGTTAACTTTAGAAAGTCGTTAGTCCCTTGGACTAGCTTATTGACTGTTTTTATGATTCTTATCCAAGTAAAATATAGAACGTATTTAGGTCCCTAAGAACTATTGAGTTGGGAATATTAATCAAAACTCAGAACCAAGACAATGCTGACCACGCATGTAGCACCATCTGGAGGTTGCAATTTAATTAGAATGTCTTAGTTCAAATCCTGCATCCACTGGGTCACGGCCATTGAGTCCTCTATGCTTATGTTTCTTAAACATATTCTTAATGGTTGATCTCGCTATTTTCCAACTCTACAAGGTCAAGACCACGTATCTAGCAGATGCAATGGATACCGGCTTCAGCGTTCTCCCCCGCTTGTACTCAATGTCAAAGTCCGGCGTGAGAACCGAAGTTTCCGCTCACTGATTCTCTAACACCCCACGTGTACCCAATCAAGATTGACTTCGATAATTCAGCCCACGCCATCTGCCACCTCACAAGTCATAGTATCTAATTAAACCAATGATCCAGATTTAAAAATATTAAAAATATTAAAAACTTTATTTGGATCCATGGCGAAAATTATAAATAAAACTTTATTTTTAACGGAGGAAACACATGGATATAACTAAAATCATAATTATTTTAATTAAAAAATTAAAAAATAATTAATTAACCGGTGAGCTTTCGACCCGTGGGTCTTTGTCAAACAAAAGGAAAACATCCCTTGTCTAGAGTTATATACATTCACAATACAGAGTAAATAAAAAAGAAAACACGACACAATCAAGTAGTTTTTCTTACTGGATACAACAGTTTTTTATCAAACGCCCCCCATAGTTTCGCTGTTAGATTTCCATCATCCAGATTTAATTTTCCAATATCATTGATATATACGCCCTCTATGAATTTTCTTTTATAATAGTCAGGTTCCTTATATAAAATTAAAGGCTCATCAAGTAAAATATCATGTATCTCATTTTTTCCAGTATTCCAAATATGGTTGGCCATCCCATTTTTTAAATCACCAGTTTTTATACAGTATTTATGTTCACTGACACGTTGTTTTAGATTTATCCAGATTTAATATGAGGTCACCTATTGTTTTTATTTTCAACTCCGCCCCATAATCCTGATTTTGCTAGCCACGAAAAGTAGGCGGAATTCGGATACATCCAACTTCGATGTTTATCATGATGGAAGTTGACCGTACCTAAGTAATGATTTAAAATTGGCATGGTACTTTCCTACGGCCAAAATTCATAATAAATTCACACACCCTTTATTCGAGGCTGCGAGGCTAGGCTGGGGTACGTTCAGTAGCAGTCAACGGAAAAAAACCCGATGGATTTGATTTTTTCCACCGATGAGCTTTTTCGTCATAATGACGTCGTAAGTTGCTGAACGCTTTTATTCAGTCATCGGTGTTTTTTAAATGCCTTAGCTTTTATAATAGTTTTACGTCAGAAATGACGTCAGTCATCGGAAAAACCGACTCTTCCGATGACTACCGTGACGTCAAAACCGGAAACGCGAAAAGGCGTACAGTAGGAATCCGATGAGCGCTGCTGAACGTAGCCTAGGCTAATAGTACTACACAGCATTCCTATGTCACCGATTTCTACGTGTATAATTTTAGGAATAAAAATTTCTATTTTATCACAATCATTAAACGTAAATCGTGGACTAGACTAAGATAACCACAAACAATAATCATGTTTTCTAAATATGACATCATTCGCTAACATTATTGAAAAATTTAAATTGGAAAAAAACTAAGAGTTGACTAGTCTGGGGGTACGTTCAGAAACAGTCAACGGACAAAAAACCGATGGATTTATATTTTCCACCGATGAGCTTTTTCTTCATAATTACGTCGTAAGTTGCTGAACGCTTTTATTCAGTCATCGGTGTTTTTTAAAATAGCGTAGCATCGCATTAATAGTAGTTTTACGTCAGTAATGACGTCAGTCATCGGAAAAACCGACTATCTCTTTCGGTGACTTCGGTGTCTCACCGATGACTATCGTGACGTCAATACCCGAAATTAAAATGCCGTTCAGTAAAACCATAGACATAATAAAGAAATAGACCCAAGATTCTACGGGGGGTAAATACGGGAGCGATAACTAGCAGACAGCCGGTATTTGTTCCGTATTCCTGTGGTACCACGTTTAAGCGACGCCTGTCGATTAGGCGAGAAAATACAAAATCATCACGTGACACGTCACACATGTTCGTGTTTGTAATCTTTTAGGTACTCTGACGTGATTCGCGAATATTTTGGCTGTGATAATTTAAAATAAGGTAAATTTTTATTATAATTTTTAAATAAGTCAATTAATTCTTTCAAAACCCAAATAAAAAGCAGCAGATGATCTTATAATTAAAAACAAAAAATTGTATTTGCGAAATGATATTTTGTCAAAGGCTTAAGTAACTATCCGGTTTGTTGTGGAACTTGTGGTTATGGCTTGTTATGGGAATATTCTGAGATTCTAAATTGTAAACAAAAGTAAATGGATTTTTGATGAAAAGGATGATTCTACCTTGGATTAATAATGATTCTACTAAAGGTATGTAGCTATTGTCCTTGAAAAAAAATTAGCTTTGACAATTTAAGTCTGATGGCTTGACACTTCATATCTAGATTTTTGTCCTTCGCTAATTTGTGGAGTCTGAGCTTGCAATATAAATTAATAACTTTCTTAATGATGATGTTCGATTCCAACTTCAGGATCAAACATGTTCGTGGTGATCTGGTAAGATGTCCATGCCAACAATATTTCGTAATACAGCAAGTTCTAGCAAGACTACATTTCTTTTATAGAGAGAGGAATATCTCTTCATAACAACTAAACAAAATTGGCTAAAAACCAAGGAGATCTTACTCAAATTATAATAACATAATTAAACCTACACGAAATGATCCTTGGTCAAAATTTAAAGGTGAGAAGTTAGCATCACCGGTTTTTTCTATTTCACTTTCAACTGGATGTAATTTCTTTAAATTAAATAAAAAAATTATTTAGACTTTTGTTACTTGTTTTAATTCTATGGAAACCAAACCAGAGTTGGAATGGCTTTTGGTGTGACCCACCTTTTGCCGTTTACAATTTGTATATCTCGTTCTAAAAAGTGATCATTACAAATTAAATCATGATTTGAATGTGTCGCGATTTACAGCAATTGTCCATTGAGAAAGTGTTGTAGGTTTTGTTATAAAAAGATTTTAAAAGAAATGTAGTCTTGCTAGAACTTGCTGTATTACGAAATATTGTTGGCATGGACATCTTACCAGATCACCACGAACATGTTTGATCCTGAAGTTGGAATCGAACATCATCATTAAGAAAGTTATTAATTTATATTGCAAGCTCAGACTCCACAAATTAGCCAAGGACAAAAATCTAGAAATGAAGGGTCAAGCCATCAGACTTAAATTGTCAAAGCTAATTTTATTTCAAGGACAATAGCTACATACCTTTAGTAGAATCATAATAATCCAAGGTAGAATCATTCTTTTCATCAAAATTCCATTTACTTTTGTTTATAATTTAGAATCTCAGAATATTCCCATAACAAGCCATAACCACAACAAACCCGATAGTTACTTAAGCCTTTGACAAAATATCATTTCGCAATTAGAATTTTTTGTTTTTAATTATAAGATCATCTGCTGCTTTTTATTTGGGTTTTGAAAGAATTAATTGACTTATTTAAAAATTATAATAAAAATTTGCCTTATTTTAAATTCTCACAGCCAAAAAATTCGCGAATCACGTCAGAGTACCTAAAAGATTACAAACACGAACATGTGTGACGTGTCACGTGATGATTTTGTATTTTCTCGCCTAATCGACAGGCGTCGCTTAAACGTGGTACCACAGGAATACGGAACAAATACCGGTTGTCTGCTAGTTATCGCTCCCGTATATTTTTGGCAAATCAAACTCCGCGTAAGGTGTCTATTTCTTTATTATGTCTATGAGTAAAACACCGGTGTCACCGGTGACTAAGCGGACTCACCGGTGAGCGTTTCTGAACGCAGCCTGGGTCTCTGGGAGTCAGTCTAGAAACAGTTACGTTAATCGGACGCTTAAACCTAGGAGCAACAAACAAAGCACCCCACACAAAGAGAACACAACCCGCAGTTACCTGCTAAAAGTCGTGGATTTTCTTGTGTACATTTTTCATTGGTTTAACGCTTTAGCACCTGCTGCCGTCGGAAGGGGAAAATTTGGAAATTGTCTTCCCCCCGCCTGTAAAACGTTCAGCGTAAAGGCTCGTCCAATGAAATTTGTATACAACACTGCATTAACGTGTTTAAAGGCTAGCTGCGTTCTCCTTGTGTTTGTTGCTCCTAGCTTAAACATACTAGAGTGACGGGGTTTATATGAAGGCTGGCAGTAAAGTAGGAAACGTGAAGATTAATTAGTAAATGGATAAAAGGTACTAAAAGTTAATATTGTTAATAAACAAACATTTTATACGAACTAGTAAGCAAGTCGCAGTGCCAATGTCTTACGAAATAGAAGCAAGTTGGAAAAAAAGAGGCAGGGCGCGCCCTGGCAAGATGAAATAAAGAGGCAGGGCACGCTCTGGATAAACGGAAAAACCTAGGCGGGGCGGGGCACTACCTGACTACACCACTGTCGCTGTCTAGCCATAACTTTAACGATCTCTAAAAAAACATAGTGGGTATTCCCTTTTGATAAATCGAACTGGTCACCTATACTACTATAAGATTCAGGAGTGGCAAGTATCCACAAAGAGACTAAAACTCTCTTTTCTATACACTCTTTTTCGCGGTCTTTTCGACCCCTCTTTTTGGCCGCCCGCTAGTCGGCCATTACCTGGAACCACCGGTGGGGGGTCTAGGCTCGGGTCTTTGGTCCCAGGATATGGAGAATGGGGGTTAAGGGGGGAAAACTCAACATGGACGTGCCCAGCAAAATTCCAAAAAAAAGAGTCTATAGATACCAAATCTTTTTATTTAGCGATGGCTGAGCTGTAAATCTTAAGAAGATCCTGCAAAATGAAATACTAAGGCTTAAACAAATAATTTATTTTAATATATCTTACCTTTGCTGCTGTACTACTCATCCTAAAGGGACTTTTGAAGTCTTTCATGGTATAATTTGGTATAACAGTTTCAACATAATCTGTTATTCTGGCAGTGTTTGCCCTAATCTTAACATTTTCTATAAGAGCTGTAATTGACGAATTTTGAAATGACGTTTTAGCGCACTACACTACAGGTACATGTCTTTGCGTGCTTTTTTGACCATAACATGTAGAGGTATTTTCACGCGCAAAATGAATTTTAAAAGCCGTCAATTGCAATACCCGATTTTACTCTTTTTATATAAGAGTTTTGGTTATTAATAACGCTTTCTTCAACAATATCATAATTTGCAAGTTCATTAATAAACAAAAACAAACATTTTCTGTTCTTGCTGTTTTCTGGTCCAGGAGCCCTAACAGATGCCATTTTGCCAAGATAGACTTGCGTTGGGACCATAGATATAGGAAACGTATATAAAGGTCTAGATAAAATATTTCAAAGGGAGTTAATACGGAGGTGACAGATAGCAGAAACGCGTAATTTCTGCAGGCTATTCTTATAAGAAAGCTGGTGCTATCGTCGTGAGAGCCATTTTCTCCAGCTTAAAAATTATAATAAAAGTCACCAACAGATGGTGTCTAAAAAGGTAAAGACAAGGATGTCACGGACTGCTCATTGGGCCAACTGCTCATTTGAACGACTGCTAATTTGGCCGATTGCTCAGTCGGTCAGATGAACGGCTCATTTGACCGACTGTTATACTATAGCCTGTCCTATACTATGTCTTTAGTGTTATGTTGACTTATAGAAAGGGCAATTTATTCTAAGTATTGTCACCTGACGGCGCCGCGCACTCACTTCGCTCGAGCGCTGGGGCCCCGGACCGGCGACCCCACCCACCCCGTTCTTTATAACCAAGCTGGGCCTTCTAAAACGCAACCTAGAGAACAGTACCTAGCCAAACGCACCTAGTATCGTTCAACTGCCAAATGAGCAGTGTGTCAAAATTTATAGCCCGGTGCACCTAGTAACAGAGACCATACCACCGGAGGCCTATCATCATAGTGCCCTACGCCAGCGTCCACCTAGCCCGGACAGGTGACAAATCAGCATGGGTAGCAGTACCCTACTACTGATGGTCGCACCTTTGACGCAAGCCACTCAACCCAGCAGAAGGAGCAGCAATGGTTGGACCAATCCCCACCTCGCACACAGCAGTGGGATTAAGAGTGGATGCTGTACCAACTCCAGCCAACACCCTACCTACGTAGGTAAAGAGTCAAACCCTTTGAGAGAGCTCCTAAAGGGGAACGACGAGCACACAGCAGCCCAAGTAACCCGGCACAGCTGGCACCGGAGATCCCAGTGTGACTCCAAAAGGCCGGGAAACAGGACAACCGTGCCCACATACGGAGGCCCGCCGCTCCACAGCAGGCTACCCAATCCGCCGAAGCGGCCAGTTTGCACGGACCCTCTCCGTTAGCCTGAGCTGAAGCTCAGTATCCAGCCCAAACCTGACCGAAGTCGGAGGTGGAGATAGGACCATTTGATCAGAGCTAACATCTCCCAGTGCGCCACCGCCCTTATGGGTTATTATTGAGTGGGGTGGCAAGCCAAACACTTCGACCTAAGGTCCATTGTGCATCCCCAAACTGGTTGACTTAAATAAGTCCTATTGCCGACATAAAGCTTAAAATCTGCCCGGCCGTGATATTAGAGACGTCATACGTCTCCAACCGATGCATACCCAAATGCTCAAACCTCTGGGCTGCATAGTAATCGCAGCTACAGAGTACATGTGAGGCAGTTTCCTCCTCAGCTAGACAAGATCTGCAAATCGGGTCATCACTGACCCCGATAAGCGTTAAATGTCTGTTAAGATGGCAGTGACCTGTTAGTAGGCCAGTAACAATCCTAATACTGGACCTAGAGAGCGAGAGTAATTCTCTAGCTCTCTCCCTAGAAGGGCCAAGAGTGAACTCTTTGGCCTGCCTTTGACCCTCAATTTCAGACCATTGTCTGAGTTGACGATCCGACATAAACTTGAAGATTAAGCCGCGTACAAGTCCTCGGGAGATGGGGAGAGCAGGTTCTGGACCAATGAACCCAGCCCTCGCACCTTCCTTGGCCAAGGCGTCGGCCCTTTCATTCCCAAGATGCCCCTTATGCCCAGGTACCCAACAAAGTTGAACTTTATTGTGCAACCCAAGAGTGCAGAGGAGATCTAAGCAGCTAAAAACCAGTTTAGAAAGAATACTATACTGGCTGAGAGCTCTAAGAGCAGCCTGGCTATCTGAATAAATCTGGATAACCTTCCCATGATACCCCTGATGTAAACAGTGAGCAACACAGGAGCAAATTGCAAAAATTTCAGCCTGGAATACACTAGTGTGTATCCCTAGACTTTCATAAAAGCCAAAATTATTAGTAAGGCAATACATCCCCGCACCAGTGCCATAGTGTGTCTTAGACCCATCAGTGAACCAGACGATCTCTCCTCTGGTACCGAGGGTCAAGTGACTCCACTCCGCACGGCTAGGGAAGTTGACCTCAAAAGGTTTACTAAAGTGGAGTTTAGTAACCATCAGATCAGAGCCCATTGTTAAAATCGGCATCTGATTGGACATATCTCGGAAGAGCTTGGTGTGGCTATGCTCCCAATTATTAGCCTTCCACCAGCCATTTTGGTTAAGCCTATAGGCACCTAAAAGGGCAGCTTCCTCAATAAAAAGGTGGAGAGGAAGCATATTCAGGAGTATTTCCAGAGAAGCGCTTGGGGCTGTTCTCATGGCTCCTGTAATGCCGACACAAGCCAGCCTTTGCAGAGTGCGCAGATCAAACTGCACAGTCCTTAAAGTAACCCTTGGCCACCAGACCACAGCTGCATAAGACAGGATAGGTCTGATGATCATGGTGTACAGCCAGTACACAGTCCTGGGGCTTAAGCCCCAGGTCTTGCTAACTGCACTTCTAGTTCTCCAAAATAACATTTTGCCCCTCTTGACTATGTAGTCAAGGTGTGGTTTCCATGTTAGTTTGCTATCCAGGATGACCCCGAGGTACTTCACCTCGGTGCTCTCCACTAGGTCCTTTCCAAATAAGGAAATACCCTCAAACATACCTTTTATCCTTCTACGAGTAAAAGGAACCAAGACAGTTTTATTAGGATTAACCATGAGGTTGACCTCCCTGCACCAGCTCTCAACTGATGCTAGGGCCCTCCTCATTACGTCCTTCACTGTTGCCGGGAATTTCCCAGTAATGATGATAGCAATATCATCGGCGTAACCGAAACAGCGGCATCCTCCCCTGTTCAACCTCCGAACGAGTTCATCCACCACCAGGCACCACAGAAGGGGAGAAAGAACGCCCCCCTGTGGGCAACCACGACTGGTGGAGACCATAAGGGAGTCACCCAGCAAGGAGGATACCACTTTTCGGTCAGTTAACATAGATTTGATCCAAAAGCACAATGTGTCATTGATACCAAACCTTTTCGCAGCCTTAAGTATAACTGCGCTGGAGACCTTATCAAAGGCTCCCTCAATATCAAGAAAAACTGCTAACGCAATTTCCTTGTGCTCAATTGCTTTTTCCAGGCAGCTGCTGATACCATGCAGGGCGGTCTCAGTAGACCTGCCCTTCTGGTAAGCATGCTGCGCAGTCGACAGAGGAGAGTTGCAAAGAACCTCCTCCCTAATGTAGTTGTCCACCATTTTCTCCAGAATTTTTAGGAGAAAAGAGGTAAGACTAATTGGCCTAAATGCCTTAGCTTCCAGGTAATCTGATTTACCAGGCTTAGGTATGAAGATCGCTTGAGAAAGCTTCCAGGTGCTAGGTAAATGCCCTAGAGCAATACAAGCCCTGTAGATTCTCAGCAGCATAGGGCATAGAATATCAATGCCCTCCTGTAAGAGGATAGGAAAAATCCCATCCGGTCCAATCTTCCCTTTTGGTTCGATTGATCCTCAAAGGGCGATTGTCAGTGTTACCATTGCTAGTGAGCTTAGAGTCCGGAAAGTGTACATCTAACATATGTGTCAGAGTGTCCTTACCGGACGTGGAAAAACTACCATCTTTCAACTTAATGGTGTCAAGATGCTTAGTATTATCGTGAGCCAAAATTTTCATTAATTTTGCCGTACTGGGAACATCCGCTATGTTCTCACAGAAGTCTCTCCATGAAGCCTTCTTGGCATCGCGGATAGACTTGTGGTAGGTGGTGAGGGTGCGTTTATAGGCATCCCCTTATGGGTTACAAGAGCCGGACCCCGACTCCCCGGTAAAGCCACCAGTTATTGCAAACTAACCCATTGAGGGCCCGGCCAAATGAGCAGTCGGTTAAATGCACTGTCCATTTGGCCCACTGTGAAGTCGGCCAAATGAGCTTGGAATGCTTAGCACGTACGATAAGATCACTCTGACGGCTTGACCCCGCCTACAAGAAAAAAATATCCCCTTGGCGCGCGCTTCCCTCTCACGTTGTGGTTTGTTAAGTTAACATAATGACGTCAAAAAAAACCGTCAACCACATCGAGATGAAATTCTGCCGCGATAAGCATTCCAAGTAGAGGATTACCGACTCTAAAATAAATTTAAAAATGGGAAATTTTCTAACTGGAAATTATATAATTTCATATTATAAATAAAAAAAAAATGTCTGAAGAAAGTAATATTTAAATTAGTGTTGTAAGTCGGAAAATTTCCCGCTCAGAAAATGACTGAGGCCTTTTTTCAGGAAAATTTTCCGAGAAAAATAAAAGTTTTCATTCCATGATTACTTTGATTAGTCTAATTATTTCTATTATATTATTTGCAAATTTAAATTAGGCGGCATTTGCCTAATTTTTTCGAATCTAAAAGTAAAACTGTACCTTTAGACTAGTTGAAACTGATTAACAATGTAAAACTATTAATTTTTTATAGTATGTTTACTGATATTAGACATTTTATATCGATATTAAGTTAATAACATTAAAAACCCTAAAAAATAATTGGTTTCATTTTTTTATTTTTCCGATTTGCGGAAAATTTTTCAGAATTGTATTTTTCCGGAAAATTAACAACACTAATTTAAATCTGGAAATAAATGCTGCACAGTTTTGGTCTAAAATAACCATTATTGAAAAATTTATTTAAAACAGAATTCCATTAAATTTGGTTATAATTAATAACAACTGGCATCTATAAAACAAGGCCTTAACAGAAAAAAAAACAATCCCTTCATTAAACATTCATCCCGGTACACTCTCTTTACAAATCATACTCAGCTACGCTTTGTTTCAAATATTCATCATACAATTGTTGCTTTCTATTCTTTATAATATTTTGTATAAAATCACGTTTCTCAAGAAGGGCTCTCTTCTGTTTCCGACTTAAAGTTGGTGTATTACTGAATAAATATTTGGAAAATTAACCAACAATTTAAATACTGGAAAATAATTTCTTTCTAAACTCACCTAATGTACCACCTCGCTAAAAATAAACATACAAACGACGACATCAGAAGAAAAAGCAAGGCATGCGTATGATATCCGCTTGGCATTATATTCCAAAAAGTTCTAATTGGACTCTACAATAAAAAATGGGAATATTGAATGCAAAAAAAAAGGTTAAAACTTTTATCAGTAAAATTTACCAAGTATACAAGTATATATTCAGTAGCTGTCATTCCAATAGATGAATGCAGAGACTCGAGTGAAAATCTTGAAAAGAAGAAATTGGCAAGCAACATGAAAGGCACTAGACTGCCGAAAAAGGCGTATAGAATACCCCTCCAGCTTGAACGTAAGTTATTTGATCTGGCTTGGCTGTTAATGAAAATATTGACGGGGTTAAACAGACTTAAATGTTCACATTTTTAGTGCAGAATGCAAAATAGGAAATTTTTTTCTAATACAGGTAGTAGAAAAATATTTTCAGGAAAACATTTAAAAATAAGGAAATTCTGGGTAAACTAATGATATTTTATTGGATTGGCCAGGGGGTTACGAGTGTAAACAAATAAAAATCAAAGATATTCGATTTGCGATAGAAAATATGCATTACGTAAAATGAAAAACATTTGGATATGCTCTTGCAAAACTTTTTTTCATGATAAATTAGTATAAAATGGTATGACAGTGCAAGAAACAGTCTTTTACAATGATTTTATCATTTACATTATTGTTATGATAGATAACCCCAGCCACACACGAGTGATCTGCTCACGTGGTATTGGGGTGATGCGTTACCAAATATAACAAAATGTTGTAACAAATTTGTCATCAATAAATTAATTAATATTGGCCACGAAAAACCGATATATATCGGCTGTACCCATATTGGTGCATCCCTAATTTTAATTTAAAACACTAGCCAGCTGTAAACACCAATGATATTAGTTTTTGAGTGTCTTCTATAGAACTTTAAAACTATATTGAAAGCAAAGCGCTAAGTATGAAAAATAGGGAATTTGACAAATTATAGGAATATAAGAAACCTGTTGGTAAGTACTTACTTATCTTCCTCAATTTTTTCATCAATCAGCTTGCTAATTCGTTCACAGTCTCTTTCCAGGCTATTCAAAGTGTTCTGTACAGTTTGGTTAATAGTTTTCTCAACTTCTTTACAAATTTCTTCTATTTGGTTCATGCATCGACTCGGCTAATATTTAATTTCAAAAATTTTGTCAGATAATCTAAAACAACATGTAAAAAAACTGTTGGTTTAAAGTGAATGCAAGTTTACCTTATTGGGATTGGGAATATATATAGTTGGCATATCAAAACCGCATTTGTTAAGGCCAGGTCGCTTACAAAGCTCTTGGACTATTTGCATCATAACTTTCTAAATTGTAATTAAGTTCTGTTATAAGCCACCTAATTTTTAAAGGTACTACTGCTTATGAATTTTATTTACTTGTCGGTCACTTTCGTGTCCGGCTTCATCCGCCTTCGAAAGGTAAAAGCGGATGCGATCACTATGTTGGACATTGAGCTTTTCAACCAGATTTAATGTTCTTTTGCATAGAGCTTGACCAATAGGGTCGAAGAATACCAGAATTAAATCTGTCATCTTACCTAAAAAGGTCAATAAAAAGTTTTAATCAAAATTTGTGTTGAGTACAGTTTTGCAGTTGCGTTTGGTAAAAAGTAATAACAAAAAAAACAAAAATAATTCAGTGATGGAGTTAGAACCGTGGGGATAAGCTGCTCTTGGAATTATAGAAAAAGAATTAACTCTTACCAAACCAAAGGATGGCATTGTCAACGTCATACGGATAAGCCATCTCTCCATCTACCAAACCTGGACTATCGATAAAAGTAACTAAACTAAATTTCTTTTGTTTAGACGTGGTAATTTCGGTTGTTATGTAATCCACCAAACCTGAAAAAAAAAAATACTGATTGCATAATGCGACAAAAATAAATTGATTTTTTTAAATATTTGAGAATTTTAAAACGATGATATAAGTCTCGAGAAAACAGCCCTTCACTGGGCAGCTCGCAATTTCAATAATAGCTAGCTTTCCCAATGAGGGACTACCATCCAGAACTCAACAGATTTACAACGCCCGTACAATCACCTTACAGTATCAAATAACTCTAAAAAAATGAGACTGACCATTGATTTCTTGTACATTTTTAAAAAATGGATAAAGGTGCAAGGTAGCATTGCCCGTGAGCGATTCCCTCTTCTTGCCGCTTGTAACCAAAGTGAAACCTTGGGTCTCAATGGCCACACCTGTTTTCTGAACATGTTCTTCGATGTACCTAAAACATATTAACTACTGTTAATATCTGATTAACATTGCTATCAGCAAGGGAATTAAAAATATTGATAAAACACCCACCAATTAATAAAACTACTCTTTCCAGCAGAATGATTTCCAATCAGCAGCACAACCACTTTTTTCCTTGGGGCTTGTATAGTAAGGTCTAAACTGGAAGCAATAGCTACTAGTCCTGAAAAAAATTAAAGACATCTTTCTTTTTAAAAATTCTACTGACAGCAATGTCTAAAAATGGGTACAGCTCAGAATAACAGTCTACCGAATTATGAACCTGCGGATGGCTGTACTCTTAAATACACCAAAACTTGGAGGGTGAAAGTGGGTGATTGAAGAAAAGGGAAAGAAACGAGTGAGCCCCCTCCCGCCAAACGGACATCCTGAGACAAGGAGGAACATAGTGTAACCAACCACCAGCCCAACTTTCAAACATTCTATCCTCCTCCCACACAACAAAAAACAGCTTGCAGCCCTATGATAGGAGTCTTAACCAAGCTCAACCCTAACAGATTTATTATAAAGGTTTCAAAATCACCACATTCAGAAAATTACATCTGTACAATTAATAGGAAATGAAAAAAAAACTAAATCCTGGAAGCTCTTCTTGTTATAAATAGTAAATTGCCAAACAAAATTGTATTTTAACACATTTTTTCAAAATAATACAGCCAGAATCTTATATAACTATATAATAATTAAATTTAAATGAGCCTAAGCCATATATGTACACCATTATTTTTGGCTGACATAGCAAATAACATCCCAATTTCCAAACATAAGTTGATATTAATTTTAATGTCCAATTACAACAGCGTTTGGTTTTCTAACCATTTCTGGTATTATATTGAAAATTTTACACGCCAACAGGATTAGTTACGGAAATATTAGTTTTCAAAAGATTTATTAGTGGTCTGAATTTGTACAACAGACGCTGTCTTATTCCTTGGAAAATTTATCAAACGGAAGACTGTACAAAAGCTCATAGTTGAAAATATAGGTCCATAAATTGAGTGATCTAAAATATACGTTTTTGCTTTGCGCACGACACTACCTACATGTTTTGCGAATAGCAAGGTTATTTACCCGCATTTTAGACCTTCACATATGGAGGTATTTTACGGGATAAAATGAATATTGAAATCTGGCAATTACAATAAAAATGGAATTTAGTTGCATTAAATTGTATTTTATATAATTATATTATTACGGTATTATATAAATTACATGATAGATAGTGGTTGACCCATTAGAGAAAAAGCGTTACAAGCGATATAATTAAAAAGTTGTAAGCCTGCAATAAGGGTTGAAACAGATGAGATCTAAAATATCCAAAGCCCCTAATAGGGACAAGCAAAGGGGAAGAGAGAGGTCTCGGTGCCAGCCGGGGTATAATGTCATAAAAGGGGCGCGCGATATCTTGCCCTCTTGCTTCCCCTTTGATAAGGGTTTAACAAAACCGGAAGAGACTTTATCTCGTTCCGAAACCCGGCCGCGACTAGAAAGGAAACCACTTGTACGCTTTTTCGAAAACCATTATCGCGACTTGGCATATTCGAATATTTTTCGAAGAACAGAGCCCTGAACGAATTTCGCAAAAAAAAGTTTAGGGCTTGGCTCGACAAGTCTTTATAGAAACGTTGAGATTCAAAAACGATGATTATTTTATTCCTCAATTTGACACATACGATCCCGAGATGCAACTTAACTTCTAAAACCACTTAGTCCCCAGTATTATATTACTGGCAACACCAGTTTGTAGACATTGATAAACAAAAAAATTACTAATGAAAAAGCCAATTTTTAGTACCTTCACCACCGATAACAAAAGTCCATACTCACGGGTATCCTGTTAATATTTCAAGTGGCAACTTAGGGCTCACCTCCAACCCCTATATAAAACCCGTCGCATCTACCAACACTTTAACCATGGGCAAACTACTAGGATGTAGTTTGCCCATGTTTTAACCATCCCGGCGGATGAAGACATCGGGGAATCCATCTCAAATCAAAACAGCGCGACTTAGGTACTACGAGCGTTTTCGCAGAATGGCAGGGAAAAATAATAGGTGAAACGTTACACGCGAGAAGGCTAGCAATTAGGTAGAAGTTGGGGAGGATAATAGGTGGCCTTCTCGCTAAAGGGGGACGGCGTGAAAAACTCCGCACTTGTTGGAGGAAAATCGGCTCACCTTAGCGTGGCTTCTTGACCGCCAAAACAATGGCCCATTTTTTTCCTCCACGGACGAGATCGCGAAGGAGCGTTTTTCGCCGATTACATTCGAGATTACTACCACCATATACCTCGAGAATGGGAGAAAAACGTTTTAAGTTTTTTTTTCGCCAGTTAAGATCGCGATCCACATTTGAATTGAAAGAAAACGGCTACAAATATCCTTAAACACTGGCCGTAAAATGTCTAGATTTCTTTTCCCGAGCGGGGAGAGTAGTTACGGTCCGACGACGACGGAGGGAAACATTTCAAGGGTTCAAACAAGCCGTTGTGGATCTAACAGTTGAAAAACCCCGCGGGGTAATTAAGAAAACTCTATTCCAGTTCCGGGATTTGTCCCTTTGCGGGTCAACAGATTTCGGGTATCTCCTATTCAAGAGAACGCGTTGCACACTACTCGAGTTTTCCCGTTTCCCAAACCGGTATGGCTGACCTCACAAACGTTCACATTTTTTGGGGGTTTCTATTAATAGTAGCGTTGTACCACTAGGTCTTTAGTAAAGTCCAGAACCTATACTAATCATTCCTTTAGTATAAGTTGCATACCTTCTCAATGTCTAAAAAACCAGCTTATAAAAGCTACCTTTGACAGACATTCCTATTTTATAATTTCATCCTTAGCCTATATTGGTTTCCTATTTCCATTTAACTAAGTGGTAATTTGCTTCAAAAGCTATTATTTAACACAAACACCATTAATAAATTTTAATTTAACTTAATAGGGACACTGAACTGTTTCTTGAAGTTCTTTCAGGCATACTTTATCAGTGACACTTTTTCCACACATATAAAACATTGTTCCAGAAATATAACTTTTCAAATATTGCTGATAACCACTCTTAATAATAAAGATTTAAATTTGTAAATAATTTCTGGGATTTATTAATTTCCATTACCTACCAATTTACCACTTTCTGCATTTTATAAGGTTACTTACTATAATATATCACTTATTAAGTACCACTACTTATATACCGTAATGTAACATAATATGTAAACCACAAATGTATACTATAATTAAATCACAAGTGGTTCCTTTAAAAAACCCAATTAGCCTACCTGAAGTTTCCAGGGTTGGCACAAGCCAGCCAAACTGGATTAAACCACCCTGGTTTAAGCCGGTTTTAACCACCAAATAAAATCCATGGTTAAAATCACTTTTTTTATTAAAAAAATATGGAGAAATTAATTAGAAACATTGACAAAACTTAACTTTCACTTTTTGTCGCAAATAATGAGAGCTAACATATAAGTAATTAGGGTATCTTAAAATTAATTTTGCGCGTGAAAATACGCTGCCATGTTAGGATATAAAAGCGGGTAAATAAGTCTGCTATACCTCACAATGTAAAGGTACTGTCACGCGCAAAAACGTAATTTTTAAATCGGGAAATTTGAGCAATGAGGGCTTGATATAAGCAATTGGATCATTTTTTATTAATGGTTTTAACCCGTTAATCCACCGGTTACAGCCGGATTTAACCATACTGGATTTTTCAATTTTAAAAAAAGCCGGTTTTTTGCCAACCCTGGAAGTTTCTTAAAATGCATTTATCAAGTGTGCACTTTTTTGTCAAAGTTGAGAGTCAGTTATTAGCATTTGTTAGTAAACACTGATTGGTGATTTAAGAACTAAGAAGGCAAAAGCTTTGGAAGGGTGAAGTAATATTAAAGCTATCGTACCTTTTTCCGATTCAACATAAATAGAATGAATATCTTTCAAAATTCTTTCATTAACAGAGAGGGTTGCCAAATCAGAAGCATTGGCTGCATTACGTTGCTTTACTCGCCCAGACATTCTAGCCAAAATGAAATAGGATATTTGGTCATAAAGCAGCTCTCAAGGAATGGCGTGTAAAATATTAGGAAGGGTTATCTAATATTAATGATCTATTGATTAATTAAATAGATAGCACAATTTAAAAGAAAGGAATAAAACCTTTGTAAAAAGACAAAACACTAAACTTACATAAATTAGCTGTCTCAAGTAGATTATATTGGATTATATTATCATTCAGGCATCAAAATGCACTCTGAAATAAACACCATGCACATATTTAAAAAAATCTCACCAAAATAATTTTAATAAGGTTGAGTTGTTTCAATATTTCAACTCTAAGACTAGCATTCAGTTTAATGATTTATACATAAAAGATTTAGCTAGTATTCGCGTAATGAAACTAATTGGCCTGCCCAACCTGTAGCTGCTTTGAGATTGGTGATGCAAAGCGAAAACAGTATATTTAGATAGTTATTAAAAATAATGTAAATATAAAATCTTAAAAAAAAATTATTAAGAATATCACAAGAATAACAAGCTAATTAATTTGAACCTCTTCAAAAAATTAGATACGTGCCACGGCAAGTGACGGCATTACAGTACGCCAAGGCCCAAAATACTCAATGTCAAAATTTCAATAAACGAAAACCATGCGTACCGTTTTTAAAATAATTTAGAAACGTCATTTTAATATGCATAAAACTTTAAAACACTTACCCAAACATATTGATGTTCTAAAATATTATGAAATTATTTATAATGTTTCAAATTAAAATAACAAAAATACATGCACGCAAAAATGGAATCCACACTTCGCCTATTTTCCGTTATGCAGCTTGCGACAATCGCAGGGGTTTTGTAGCCAATAAGAAGCTAGGATTCCTATGACGGCTTTGACGAATAGCGGACACGCGGTTTAAAAAAAAAATACCACGTGGTCTAGTTACGCCAAAGACATTTTTTAGCACCAATTTTAAAAGCTGTCTCCCATCCATTATCATCACTTAAAGAGAAAATATTAACGAAGTAAATATTTTCAAAGTTAAGTACAATATTAAAATTATAACCAAAATATAATTTCAGACATGGAAAATGCATCTATAAAGAAAATGTGGCTCTACTTACTAATTCGCATATTAACACTATGTCAATGTACATTTTACTGCAACTGTACTCCAAATTCGAGCATGGTCGAAACTACAAAACTACAAATTTCACCACGGGTGACCTCAAATACCCAAATGCTTGTTATAAACGTATTCAGCTTTTGTACTTTAATACTGTTAAAGTTAATCGCTTGCTTAGTAATTTTAAATCTATAAAAGAACCACCATTCACCAGGAAATATAATGGGGTTTTTTTAATACGTTTTATTGAGATGTTTCTGAACTTTACACAATTATAAAATTGAAACTGCCATTTAAATATGCATAAGCCAAAATGATAACCTTTTATGTACTTTAAAAAAATCTGTGTAAAATTATTTGTACACTTATAACTTAGGAAATTAAATAACAACCGGTACTTATTATTGGCTACTGTGCTGGACAAAAAAAATTTAATTTGTATACAGGGTTAGCGGTGATTTTTAAAAATGTTTACCGTAATGCTTTTATATATACAGTTAAAGCTTACATTTTTACAATAAAGATCTTTAAGATTTAAAGTGTGGTTGAAGTAAAATAATTAACTACCCTTTCTTGTGTACACAAGTTCCAAGTTCACGTTTGTTAATGGAATATACAAAAGGTCTGGACAGCCATTCATTCCACTAACCATATAACACACTCTTAATATTTCCATTTATTAACATTAATGATAGGACTATGCGACAAAAAGGACAGTTTTCTTCACTGTATACTGAGAAATTCCCTTAAAATACGTTCGGGTGGAATAAGCCTAGTGTTTGGTGGCATAGGAGTGACCTCAACCTCATCTTGAGAATTCAAATCACGAGTTGTTTTCCAATCACGTAAGATATTGTTATATTCCATGTATTTTTCGTGATTGCCCAAGGTTAGGTAAACGCGTAATAGACCGCGGTAATCGTATTCCAATCCACTGTAGCCAGCTCCAAATAGTTTTAAGCCTGAAAAGAATAAGAAATAATATCAAATTGAAATAATGGTCATGAAGAAATTACCTATGTTTATCGATTTTAAATAGAGCTGCTCCGCTTTGTCAAAGATTTTCATATCATAATTATAGAGTGAAGCTAAATGCCCCACAGAGAGAGCAACTTCATAATCTTCCGGACCCAAAATTTCTTCTTTTATCTCGATTGCTTTAAGATGCATTTGCTCAGCTTCCTAAACATCAACATTACTAAGAATTTTTGGAAGATGAAATGCTAAATCTAAAAAATATCTCACTCGGTATCTTCTCATTGACTGATACAGTCTCCCCAAGTTTCCATAATGTTTCGCAGTCTGTACATTCATTTCCCCAAAAGCAAGTCTGGTCATTTTCAAAGCAGCCAAATGCAATTCTTGCGCTTCCATCAGCAGCTGGTGTTCAGCCGTCTTGTCTTGATTGTCAATGGCAATTTCCTCCAACACTAAAGCTTTAACTCTCTTAGAAGAAGCTAGCAAAAGATGATCGGGTGGTAGCAGATGATTCATTATTTGTAGGGCTTTTTCAGCGTGTTCCCTAAACGATATTAAGGCAAAAATATATATATTTTATGATTTTATCCTGGTTTCAAGAAATTCTTCATGAAACTAGCCTTGCATCTTCAAATTTCCCGGTACTGTATTCCTGGACATACAATGCATAGGCCAAATCTTCATGGGCAATAGCCACAAGCAAATTGTGACCTCCAAAAGCTGTTTGCCTAATGTCCAGTGCTGTCTAAATTGAAAAAATAATAATTAATTTCAATGTTAGGTGAGACTAACACAAATGAATGGATAAAATACTTGGTAAACTTTGACTGACTGAGCAACTGAATCTACATTCAACAGATAAAACCCATAATCTAACATTGTGTCCGCAGTTCTTGGATGTTTATCACCAAAGTTTTCTCTGTGATGGAAACAAATTGATTACATTTATGAACAATGCTACCAAGAACCCAAAAATGTACATAGCAGCTACCCAAGAAGTTTATGGCAACAAATGAGATTTAATTTTTTTAAGGGAAAGGAGCTTACTCTTCGAGCATTAGGGGGAATGGAAGTATTGCCTTGGTTAAAATCTTCTGAACATATTCATTCCCTCTAAGTATTAATAAATACATTCTTGCTAATAATTGAATTGTTTTGGGAGAATAGTTACCACTAATTTGGGACCTAGACTAGGGGTGTGCGAGTCCTGTTTTTTAGGTTTCAAGTCGAGCCCAGTCTTGGAAAATTGGACTTGAGTCTTCAGAGTCCATCAGATATGGATTTTAACTTTTTCGAGGCCAACTGAAGTCCAAATTTTCTAGAGTCCTATTCAAGTGCTAAATTTTATCCTAACTATTTAAAATCCGAAAAAATATTTTAACTAATTATTCATTATGTACTTAATTATTAAATTTATATGACTAATTTGAAACTTCCAATTGGTATTAAAAAATTATCGAAAACTAAATTTTATTACCACTTTTATCAATTATTTATTGCTTTTGTGACAAATATTGACTACTAAATAAAAATTATTTGCGGAATATTTGGAAGCAAAGCAAAAAAGAATTGCCGGAAAATAATAGACTCGCCAGGAAATAATGGACTTGCAGGTATTTTTCATTTTATTTATAAACTCGAATGCACTTCGAGTAATTTTTAAGCCACAGCAAAGGACCCGGGTACACAACTCTGACTCGAGATTGAGTACTCGCACAGCCCTATTTATTATCCATCAAGTTAAATTGAGAGTTGAGTTCAATTTTAACTCATGCTATGCCACATTTTTCTGTCATTTCATCTAAAACAATTATCTGCTAGAGGAGGAGATAAAGCGGGGCCAAAGTTAAAGCAATGCCTATTGGATGAAAGTGGGAAATTTAATGCTTCTATGTACTAAGACTGGGCGAATAACTGAATTATTCGGTCGAATATCTATACGAATAATCATCTCAATATTCTTTTCACGCATCTTTTGGTATTTGATCGAATATCGAATAACATTTCTATTATTCAGTAAATATTGGAAAAATATACTCTTATTGCCGCCTCCCCAATCGGCCTGTGCCACCGCATAGGACAGGGAGGTTGAAGCCAAAACCTGTTTCAGGGGGAAATTTCTTTGGTAGAGCTTTCACTTGGCGGTTGACAGATAGGACGGCGGCAGCCAGTAAAATTCAAATAATAGAATATGTACCGCAAAAGAATGTATATCATTGGTCAGATGGCTCTCGGCAGATACTTTTTTACGTGCACAGATATTGGGGCCTATTATTCGACAAATATGCGATAAGGTAGTATTAGCATTAGCATTAAGCCTAACTATTCGGTATTTGGTTCAAAAACTATTATTCGTCTTGGTATATTCGATTAGTATCTTTTGGATATTCGATTAGTATCTTTTGGATATTCGATATGTCTCGATAGGCTAAAAGTGCTATTCGCATAGCCTTAACAATTACGAATTCTGAACACTACTTTACTACGAAAATATGAAATTTTACTTTGCAATGCTCAAAGCTTGTTTGATTAGCAGATCAGCTCTTTTGAATTCTCGTTTCACAACACAAGCCTAATCAAATATATTAAATTTATTAAATATATAAGGCAAGGATAAAAAAAAATTATTTCTTACTCTTGCAGCTTGCCTTAGAATATCAAGAATAAGCTATAAGATAATTCAAAAATTAAATTAAAATTATACATTCATTTCCCCAATAAATGACTTTTCTTGGCTTACATTTGCTGGTATATTAGATGTAAGTTCTTTTAAAGCTCTTAAACTCCACTTGTATGCCTAGAGAAATTTCAAAACATATTTAATTAGCCTAAGTCAAGTTAGATTTTTATCTTAGTTGAAAGTTCGACACTTACTTCACTGTATTCGCTCCGGCTAAAATACATGCCCATAAAAGCTCCGTAAACACAAGAATAATTTATAGGAACATTAAACGTCTTTAGTTTTTCAACCACATCAATAGTGTCCTTGAATGTTTTGTTTGCTTCAGGAAATTTGCAAAACTGTGTTCTTGCGTGAAGCAATCTTATTATAAAGCAAAGAATGAATAAGTGTTTATCAATCTCAGCTGGATTATCATGGGTAAATTACTTTATGTTGCATTCTAAACTGAGTTTCAAGTGGTCTATATCATTTCTAGTTTTACACACATTTAATGTCGACAAAGCTACTTCCTCACTATCTTCAAACCAGCCTGCCTCAGCTAAGAATTCAGCTGAAATAATAATGCAAATTTAATGATTCCCTCCATTAAATAACCCATTCGTTATTTAAAATGTACCCAATGAGAGGCCAAATTTTATGGTTTTTTCACTAGAGAGATGAGCCATGTGAAAACAATTCCGTTTGAAGGCAACTGAGAGAAGTTTGGTTGTATGAGCTCCATGATCCATTAAAGCTTGTACGCAGTGATGTAATAGGTGTCTTTTGTCTTTAACTTTTAAGATTCGCGCAAATAAATCAAGTTGGCAGAACTCAAAACCCAACTGGCATAATCTATTCTCTTTGTACAACTATCGTACAGAATATAAGATTTTAATTATATAGTACCTCAAACAACCATAATACTAGTTAATATTCACCTTGTAGCACACATCAAATACAACATTCTCTGGGAAAGTCTTTAAATCATTTTGAAAACAATGATAGTTAGCAACAACGGCCCTGATAGCAGAATTATACAATGTATCAGGAAACCAATGCAGTATTCCAGCCATTGCAATAATGACTTAGTTTATATTGACCTGATGTTAACTCGTAAACATGGAAATTAATAAAATTTAAATACCATATTTGAGACGACGAGTTGTTTCACTATGCGTTCCGAAACTTCTAATATAAGCCTAATAGGAAAATAGGATCTGAGGGGGGAGTAAAACCACAAACGACAAATCCAACATCTACGTCACCTACATTTTGTACTGCCATCTATCAATCACACAGGAATTACACTAAGATGATCATGTTTAAATACGAATGAAAATTTAACAAAAAATTTTGATATCTGAAAGCATAGCTTAGCAGAGTTACTCGTGTTTTATTAAAAAAACAATTGCGTTTTTACAAAACATTTAGTCAAAGAGACCGAATCCCATGTCTTCATCTGAACCTTCATCAGAGTCTTTCTTCTCTTCCTTTTTACTCTCTGTAAGGGAAAAACGGGAAATAAGGTTAATAATCAAATAGAAAATTAAATTTAGTTTATAGAACAGTGTTAAGAAAATGAAGTTTACCTTTAGCAGGAGAGCCACCCTTTGCAGCATCTCCACCCGCTGGTGCCGCTACACTAACAGCAACTCCACCACCTCCGGCTGGCATAGAAGCAAGCTTCTCTTTACCTAAAGAACATAAAATTTACACTATAATAAATTACAAATAACGTAAGGAGAAAATTAAAAGTAAACTAATTTGAAAAACACCTTGTGCCATTATTTCATTGACATCTTTCCCATTCAATTCCGATATTACTTTCTTCAACCGGTCTGCTTCAACTTCGATACCCACACTTCCCAGAATCTTTTCAATATCACCAGATTGTGGATTTTTGTTTCCTCCCACAACGGCGAGTAAATAAGCGGCCACGTAACGCATTCTGTAAAATATATTATTTGTTTAATTTTTAATAGAAAATGAGTTCTCAGACGAAGGCTTATAAGCAAGACCACGTGGTCAATAAAAGCCGAGGCCTAACACAAGTATATAAAACAAAAATTTTCTGCTTTATATAAAATCTAGAAGTCATTTTTTCTATGAATTAAATAGCCTAGTTAACAAAAAAAAACATCACTAAAAATACAAAAAAAATAACAATATTCCATACTTTTTAAGTCAATTGACACGAAACGATGTGCACGCTTTCAGAAATCAACGAGTTTTGTTTCCAGAATGCGAAGTTGCGAACGGTGGTAGAATTTAGCCGCTTGAAATTGCAGATTTTAGCGCCGCCTATCAAAAAGCCGAAATTCGGGGGTTTCCAAAGTTAACCCACGGTGTTTTTCCAAGGAGTTTCTCACTTTCTCTATGTGTATAGAAACTGTATGCTCTCTAAAATTTATCACATTTTTCAGAAATATTCTGGACATAATCATAAAAAACAACTCCCTTTATTTTCTCATTAGCATAAAAATCTAACAAAAGTTTGTGAAGGAAAATGGAATATTTTATATACAAAATTTCAACATTTTCTTTCATCGAAGCTGTTTATTTCTAACAAAACCATTCTTAATTTAATTTACAATTTGTTGTCTCTTCATTTTGAGCTTCGGTGTAAAAAATTAATTTTTCAAATTTTGCAAAAATTTCATTTTTATTTGTGTTAGATCACTAAGTTCCTTCAGAGACTGTTTATAACTGGTCCGCAATCTAATTTTCACTGTTTGTATAATTTCAGTCGCCTGTATTAAACACGAAATGAGTAAGAAATAAAATATGTTGAAAAATAAACTAATTGAACTTTACCTTATCATGCCCTAAAGAAATTTCGCTTAATTGCGTCGATAGAAGCGATGTACTAACATTATCAATTTTCTCTTGTACTAATTTTCCACATTCTTCAATTTCTGTTACTAAATCTACGTAGTATTGAAAAGTTGTGAGCTAAAAGAACAAATAAAAAGGGTTAACTTGATAAAACTTAATAAAATAATTATCCTGAACAAATAATACTTACTTTGTCTTTCTCTTCACTTTCTTTTTTCTTTTTACCCTTTTTGCCAGTGGCAGATTTTGTTGGTTTCAATATTGCGTTTGCTATATATAGAAGGACGGTTGTGAGACTGAGTGTCTGAAATAAAATAAATCTAATTGAGATTTGTTACTTCAAAATAGAAATTCCCAAAAAAAAAAATACTAAAGTACTTCGACACAATTGACAAGTTCTTCATTTACAGATTTCATTTTACAAATTGATTGAGGATTTGCACTTAGAAGCTCATCTATTCTTCGAAACATATCTAAAAAAATATTAAAATTTATTTTTCAGAATATAAAAAACTACTAATAAAAATTACTTTGGAAGCACTCAGTAATAACAAATTTAATTTGACTATCGCACTGATCAGCGCCTATTAAACAGAATCGCATGTAAAAAATATATCTTAAATTTAGAAAAGTTAAAAAAGGATCAAACCATCGCTAAACTCTGTTTTTGTGTAAAACTGAAGAATGAGTCCCAATAATGAAATGAAAACGTTACAATGTCCACCTTCAATATAAGATTTTAACCTATTTCCTGACGGTGCTTGTAAGGGGTACTGTAAAACAGAAATAAAAAAATAAATACTATAAAGACATATATGTTAAATTTAATTACATTTGAGTCACGGAGATTATTAAGGTCTATTGTAACTAAGTGCTCGCGCATCGACGAAATTAGTTCCAAGAGCACATCAGACATGGGTCGTTTTTCTCCATTAGTAATGCAATTATTTTGATGCCTTGATACTTCTTTGGTCAAATTAAAGGCCGCACCCACGGACCGAACTATCATATTCCGTAACTTTAGCCACATAACTTCCTCCTCAAATGTGTGTTCCTTAATTTTCTGTATTACTCCCCTAAAAATTGTACACGAAGTTACATCAGTAAGTTATTAAAAAAAAAAGACAAATTGTCACAATTAACTTTTTAGAATCACTCCACATTCTAAACACTGACACATCTCGATTATCAACTAAATCTTTCCAAACAGTTTTGTCCTTTTCTGGATCAATTTCCATAAAATCAATTATAAAATCAGTTGACGATTTGCTAAAAGAACAATAATTTCATATTTAAAATATGGTATTAAAAAATACCAAATTATTATACTTTTTAGTTTCTAAACACAAATCTAATATGAGTCGATCCAGAGTCACAGCAGAGTACTGCATTGAACAGCTAAGTTTTTCACGGAAATCAACCATTTCTTGTATCTAAATATAGATTTAAAATTTATTTGAACATTCAACAAATTAAGATTAAACTAAGCGTTATCACCTTCGTGAAAGAACCGAATTTATAGCAAGCTATAAGATATTCAACCATCTGAAATTAAGAAAAAATCAAATAAAATTTTTATTAAAAATGTGAATAGAGAAACGTACATCTTTGAAATTTCCAGTGAAGAACCAAACTGCATTTCCTAAAACAATGCTAGCTGTGCCAAAATGACCTGCAGAAACCAACGCAGTTGTAATCAAATAGCCCAGAGTTTCCTGTTGAATGTGCTTGATATCTATACTTTCCCAGAGAGCGTAACTAATACCAGCAGCACCTTAATTTCAAATTAGAAGACTGAAATTGGTCAAAATTACAGAACTAACAAAATGTCTTACCTAAGCAGTTGTATATTTTCAACAGCAATAATTTGAATTGGTAATTAGAAGGACTAGTTAAGATTGCTTCTTCTAGCATGACTATTAGTTGCCAGAGTAAATTTTCATTTCCTAATTTAAAGTAAAAATAAGTGACAAAAAAAATTAAAATTTCAATGCAATTATTATTAAGGTACCATTTTCTTGCCATATATCCAAGAGAACATTGGCAGCTAAAAGGCAATAATCGTCACTAGGTTGAAATTCAGTAGGAACCAAGTTAGCACCAAAACTCAGGCCTTGGCGATAGCGTTCAATAAATTCATTTATTAAATTAAATTTATCTTGTTTTGGCAACTTGTCATAAGAGCCCACGCTGTAGCATAGTTGGCAGTATGAAAGATGATATTGCATTCGTTTTACCTTAAAATAAAAAACAAAATTTAAAGAAATTGTTTCTTAATTTAAGAGAAGGTACGATTACATTTTCTGGAAAGACTATTTGGCTGTCATCTGTAATTGGTCTTAAGTAAGCTTTTATATCAGCTAGGACCTTTTCCATGTCATCTTCGGAAACCGAATGAGAGGAGATCATGAATGACATATCCAAATAACAAGACGACTTTGAGCCATATCTCTCAAAATAAGAGTAGAGTAGTTTTTCTTCTGTTGTGGGAATAGCACCTACCTTAAATTGATTATGTTTCTTGTTTACGGTAAGTAATGTAAAACGTACCCGAAAGACTATCTATGGATTTGTTTTGCTTAGCGAGTCTATAAGCTATTTCCATTTGTGCCAAATAAGGTCCGCGAAGCACTCTGTGGTTAAATTCTTCATCATTTTGCTTGCTATGTAATGATTCTACAAAGGGGGCAGCCATTTCATATGTGTAGTCCACAGTTGGGTAGTAACGTCTGGAAATACCACTACATAATTATATAACATTTCTTAGTCAATTATTATTGAAGAACTTACTCTGAATTTTTGTCTGTTTGCCAATTGGAACTTATAAGCTTTTGAATTGAATTTAAATATTGCAAATAATATTGCCAATTGTCAGGACTAGCAAAAAAAAGTGTCCATTAATAACAATATTTAGCTTAAACCGTTGACATGCAAATTACTTGATCAGCAGTAAATTTTTGAAGGCTGAGTTAACTTCTGGCCAACGTTCTAATTTCATTAACAATTCTGCTTTCCTTCTAGGAATGCTATCCAAATATTGCGGTAATTTCTCTTTAAAAGCAAATTTCCAAATTCAGAATGCTTAAACAACACGATTTTTTGCGTTTAAGATAATATTACCCGATAATGGACCCTCTAAAACTGCCAAGCAATCTTCAAATTTTCCCTGTTTTTCTAATATTAGCAAATAAAGCTGAATTTCCGCTTCAGCATCAATTCTATCTGCATTTATGAACTTCTCTACCATTTTTTGTGCTAATGGTAAATACATGTTTGTGGCTAAATGTTTTTCTGCATTGCATGCCTTGAAAGAACACAAATTAATTTTGTTGTCTTGGAAGAGGTTTGTAAATCTCTTACTTGCATAACTAGGCTCATCACAGCCCAAAAGTAATACGGATTCTTTGGTTTTAATTTATATAAGGCCATTGCTGTTTGATGTTGTTTTTTATAATCTCCGAGCCTAACATAGGCCATGAAAAGATGTGAAAAAAGCTCCTCATTGGTGGGGTCTTTCTTGATAGCATTTTCATACGCATCCGCTATTAATGCAGCTGTAAAACAACTATTTTTAGATATACTATTTTATAACTATTATAGTATTATTAGTAATAAACTAACGTTTGTGTAGTTCACGGTAACAAATTGTCATGGCTTGCAAGGTAGAATCTTCAACAGGACATTCTTTATGAACTTCTTGTAAAATAGTAGCTCCTTCATCTTGCTTACCCAGTCGAATGAGTGCCAAAGCTTTCAAAACCTTGGCATAATTTATTTTTATTATTAACACCAACTGTTAAAAATAAGGTGGTTTGTTTACCTTAGCACAAGGGAAATCTTTTTGCTTTTTAAGTAGCTTTTCCGCCTCTTGAGCAGCTTTTTTGTTATTGCCATTGTCAAGACAGTCTATTGAAGAAAAAAGGAAATCGGCATTAAGATCAAATTAATTTAGCATGTGAGCCTTGTGAGGCCTTTGGTATCATGCATTAATGACTCTGACATAGGCCTTGGTCTACATAAAATTGCGTGTTTGTAATGTTTTTTTTGGAATTTATCGATATTGTAATGGGATTACCTATCAATTAGGTTATATTTTATCATATTTTTACTAAATTTAATAATGAATACATACCATAAATTGGTCGTAATCGTCTTTCATTTACTCCGGGATCCGCAAGTGAGCGCGCCGCCATTATTTTTATCAATTGTTTTTCCATAGTTTTTCTTATCCAATGAAACAGCTTAAAAAAGTCTTGGACCAAATTCGGAAGTGAACCTGATAGCCCTGCTATTTTAATTTTTTGGCTTATGTCCTGACTTTATAATTTTGTCGGGAAATTTGAATGTACTTTTGGGGACAATAAAAGATTTTTCGCCTATAGACATTCAAGTAGGCTAATATTGATTTTATTATGATAAATTTGTACCAACGCAAATAATTTTTTTTTTTCAAGTTTTATTGGTAGTATGAATTATCGTGAAGCGCTTTAAAACATTTTACATCTGAAAGGGGTTCCAGCCCCTAGTTGAGAAAGTTTTAGTGTATATATATATATATATATATATATAAAACTATTTAAATATCATTGGTATTACATTGCGCGTTTTGTAAAACAGAAGTTCGTTGCCTCTAGAAAAGAACTCCTGTGTGGTTTAAAGTTTTTTAGTGTTAGCCCAATATTCCTGCAAAAACTCTATTGATTCCATTGGATATCGTTGATATTAGTGAACTAGCTATCGTCCCCTGTGGCCTTCTTGTGGGAAACAAAGACTGACCGGGAAATAATAACGAGTTATTTCGTCGTATAAATGGGCGATTCTAATTGAGAAAAATGAAAAGAAAATAATAGAGAACCCACAAAATTTTCAAACATTAAAATATAACTCTATTAATAAGTAAAATAGCATAATAAAAGTATGACACTTGTAGCCATAGAAATCTCATAGGTAACAACAATGCTGCCGTGTAACTGGCAAATGGGCCAAACGCCGTGGCAGACGATAGCCAGATCTCAGCCAATCAGAGCTCAAAGAGTGGTTCTGCCAAGAATTTAATGTCACCAGAGAGAATGACGTCACCTATCTCCCGCTATAGTAGCGGATCCAAGGAGGATTATTATCCTCCTTGGCGGAACCACTCTACGGCCTCTCATTGGCTGAAGGTTCAAGGTGAACTGGCGTCAAGCTCGGCCGTAGGCGGCAGCATTCTAGTTACCTATGAGATTTCTATGCTTGTAGCCTTGTTTATACATTTTTTTCTTACTAACACCTCTGATCACCACTATCAAGTTAGTAGGAGGATTAACAAACATTAATCTATAATTTGGTAATTTAGTTCTGTGGTGTTATATATTTTAGTTAAACAAATTTATCCAATCCCAAAATTCTCAGGAAATAAAAGTTGATGTTGACAAGCCTATAGGCGCTTCAATAAATGTCGTTTTTTTTTCTTTCCTCCCCTACGCGCATGCGTGAGCCACTGAATAAAATGTTTATGTTAGTTTTATTTGTATGGCTAAAGTTTATAGCGTGCCCACATCTTTTTCTTTCAGATGGCGCGTGCGAAATTGAAAATGTAACACTTTTACAATTAGTATGTCTTCACTCTATGTATTACTACTTCTAGGAAAATCGCTGAACCGGTTCTATTTAAGCGTCTATATATTAAGTCGCTAACTGACTTGGGCCTAAGGTGGTGCCGACTATTATAGCTCAAGAAAGGGCACTTCTGCTAGTAGCCATCGATTCGCGAATTTCACAGCCTCTCAAAACAACAAGATGACATAATCCGCAATCAATGAAATTGGAAACCATTGTTAAGTTTACAATCTGCTTCACCATTTTACTTTCATTAGCTTCGAAAGGAGCTTGGTGTCAAAAGGAATAAGGATCATTTATTATTTCTGGATGAGGTAAGCCTTAGAAAGCAGCAATGCGTTTAAAATTTTTCCTAAGCCTTGGCCTCAAGTGAGAGAAGGCGGTTACATTCCAAGAAGTTTAAAACTTTAAATCACGAAATCGCTACCGAGTGGCGCTACTTCGATATTTTAGGTGTCATTGTAAAAAAAGGATGTAGTTAAAGATTTATTCAAGTGTCATACAGGCTCTTAATAAACAACGCAATACCACTTGGAAAACTTTGTTGTGTCTTGTCAAAGATAATATAGAATTCCATACCCTAGATTCGAATTCTGAGCTTTCCGATTGACGGTTTTGTAACGAAGCGTTTACCCACTTCCGGGACGTGACCTCAGAAAAATAGACCCTTATCGGTCGCTGCCATAGTCCTATCATGGTCAACTTTGATGACGTGCTGTTGGGTGAAAAACGCGTCATCCAAGGTGGCCATAGTCTTATCTATAGTTGGTTACCTTGGTAACAATGGAGCTAACATTTTCTGAGTTCCGACAGGAAATGGGTAAACGCTATTGACTACGCACGAGGCTGTTATTTCGAATCTAGGGAAAGAGGTTTACATTATCTTTGGTCTTACTGTACTGAAACACCAAATATTTCCCCAAAAAAATTTGGAAACAGCGTTGCCAGGTTTGAAAATTAAATTATAGTATATACTGAGTCGAAACAATTATCGATATTAGAAACAAAACGTATCGTTCGTCTCATTATTTGGCAGTAAATTTGAATTTATCGGAATAGTAATAAAAAGTTTTGTATTATCTATGAGATCCTTTCTTTAAAAAGTATTTTCATTATTATTTCTCACACCATGGATTTAAAAGGTTTAAAAAATTTAGGTTATAGTTGAATTTGGTCCAAATAATATAAGAAGTTAAAATTTTAATAACGCTTAAATCAAATTGAGTAGATTGAAATAAACCTTGACGAAAACAAAATAAACCAGTTTCCACTAAATTCGAAAATTATCGTACAATATAGTACGCTCAGAACGATTAATCGAAAATAGTACGCAGTTTAAATTATAGTACGGCCCAAACACTAGCTCCGAATTATCGACATGTACTGAAATTATCGCACTATAATATTTTACGTCTGGCAATTCTGTATGGGAAAACTTACGTACCTTGACTCGGCTACAATATTAAGATCCTGTGACTTTAATTGTTAGTAAAAACGAAACAATAGAAAGTTAATTACAAAAAAGACAACAAAATACACAGAAATATCGTGCTGAAGTGCCCACCTTCACCAGTAGGATAAATAGACAGATATTTATGATTGTCTTTCACAGTTTACCAAGAAGACATCATCACCAACAAATGGGAAATGCCGTATACCAGAAAACGTCGCCAGTTGAAGACCTAAACATTGAAATAGTTGAACATTCTGTTAAAACATGATCGTCGATGGCGGTGGTGGGCATCGGGAAACTCGTACCCAGTCCCATTTTAACAATTCTATTCGGAAAACCCATGTGCAACGTGTTCGTGATATGTGCGTGTTGAAAGAGTGCAAAAAGGAGAGGCGGACAAGAGTGTTATTTCGGAAACAGACATTTATTGAGTTAAAAATTAAAATTAACATGAGAACAACATGCAAAACATCAATAAACGAACAGAAAACACGACATTTTGGTGAAATTGAAAACAAAATCGATCTACGACCGTGCGTCAGACTCATAATGAAGGTTCCGGTATGCAAATACAACATTACGAGCGCGCGCCTATTTACGGGATAGAGGTGGTATACGTAAAAAGTAGTACGACATTTTGGCACGCTTCACAAACAATCCGATATAACGAGACTCAAGCGCAGCCAAGCACCATGCTTCTTTAAGTATCACGTTAACATTATCCATGCACTCGGCTACTATGCGGTATCAGAATTATTTTAGTTCAGTCACGGTCATTTGGGAATGGTTCGAAGTTACGCGGAATTAGAATGGTTTCTAGAAGGCTTGGTTAACAAACTCGAAGTCCTAGGGCGCATAGTGTAAGAAGCGATAGCGTCGTTACTTGCACCGATCTACTCGAAGAATTGGCGGTACTCGAAGAATTAAGGGTTTCCAATCTAGCTTGATGGGGTTCGCTCTCTTCGACGTTGAGGTTCGAGTCGGTTTTGCGCGACGGGGAAGAACCGGTCGAGTAGCTGTACCCGTACCCCTTCGAGTAATGGTAAACTCTACTGACGGGGGAACCGTCGTACGGCCTAGTTCGCGCGCGTCCTTCCAGCGGGGTAGACTGGGGATAGTTGACCGTTTCGCCGGGAAACCGCGTGTATTCGGGTCGTTTAGAGGGTCCTGGCAGAGGATAGGGTGACGGAGAAATGTAAGGATAGTTGTTTACCGTTCCGCCGCCAGTGACTTCGCCAAGATAACCGCCACCAGACTGGGCTCCACTGTGTTGCCTGTCCCTATAAGGGAAATCCCATTCCGCCGTCGTTTCTTCGATGTTGTCGGTACTTACCAGTCGAGCGGGGTACATGGTAAAGTTGTGAATAGTCACTCCCGTACTGGTGACCTCGAACTGCGTCTCCGTTGGTAGAAAGCCATCCTTGTACGCCTAAAACCGAAAATTGTCCATTACAATTCAGTGGTCACACGCCACTATTAAGCGCTTGAACGAATTACTTCGATGGTATAGGTTCCCGGGAGTAGTATCCTCCAATACTCCCCATCTCTGGTACTTCTGAAGCCAATATCTCTACCTTTGATTTTTAGCGATACTTTAGCGACTGGGACATTCTTGTGGTCAGAAATTAATCCTTTGACGCCTATAGAATAATAATGGTTAGCTAAGTCGATTAGTCGAACCAAGAATGAATTAACGTTAACTGAGAATGTGAAGGAAATGACATGTCACACGTTTTCTCTCTCTGTAGGCTAAATTTGCGGCTGCGTATTCTCAGTTATCGTAAATTCATTCATGGATTAACCACTGTTCGTGAACCTACCGCGATGAACTTCAGCGATAAATCTGAGCAAAGATTTCTTATTGGCACTCCAGTAACGAGCTAGCTCGGCTCGGAAGGGGTACTTGCAACAACTTATTTCGAAAGTCACTTCTTTACATCCCGTCCATATGTAATTGTAGTCCTGCATACCACCTTAATAAAACAAACCATCTCGCATATCATCATCCCTAAACCAATCGGTATTTTAATAAGGACAAATACCAGTCAGAGGATACCAAGCGGCGCCATTGGTAGTTCCGTTGGGGAACTCCATGCCGCCGTCCCGACAAGGAATGCCCTGATGCATCGTTTCGTGGTTTGTGGAGTAAACCAAAGCCAAGTGTTGAAAAACGTCGTTGTCGGGGGTCAGTGACGATGTAGAGTAGCTCTGAAATACTGAAGCGTAATCGTACAGTAACCCATCATAAACGTTCGGGAGGAAATAGTCGCTTACTACTGTTCGGGGTATTATCGAAGGGATAACTGGCCACCAAGGCCCCTCCGTGGAGATTTCCAGAGAGGACGAAATGGTTGCTGTCCAACCAGTCTTTGGTAGCTTTCGTTTCGGGTTGGATTTCTTTGTCGTTCGTTTTGAAGTAGTCTGGGAAATTTCTATTGAGATCGAATCCCCTGGCATTGTATCTTTAGAGAAGAAACAAATTCGATAAATACCAATTAATTAGATACCAATTAAGAAATAAGGCGTATATTACCTTCCCTTAACACCCGAGCAGAAGCCCTCCGAAGCTATCTCAAAGCCGTCGGGGTTCATGGACGGCATAAAATGGATTTCGGTGTTGTCCACCAGCCACCTCACGTAGTTATCCCGGTGGTAATTGTCGATTAAATACATGATAAGATGAACCAGTAATTCGCGTCCAACAGCCTAATGAGAGATATAACGCCATCAAGTTATTACGACCTTGGAAGCAAAGTGCTCCATTAAGGAAAGCCCACACTATAGGAAACTAAAGTAAATAAAACGTAAGATTTTGGCAGGCTAATAGCAAATTGCGCAATTCTCGTACGGATATATATCCTAAATACGAAAATTCCCTCTCTTAATGTAAATGTTTCGAGCGAAAAAAACGAAATAAGCTGCCCAGACACCCGTACCTCGTCTAACGACTCTTAGCGAAGGAAGACTTCATACTATAGCCTACTCTCTTATGTTTGGAATTTCCAAAAAAAAAAATGCAAATTCATTAAAAAAAAGGAAAAAAATGTAAATAGAACGTGCCTCATTTCCGTGCATGTTAGCCACGTATTTCACTTGAGGCCGGAGAATGACGTCCTGTTCGGGATACTTCGAGACAGCCAGGACCCACAGATCCCTTCCTAGGAAACATGACGCTCTTTTATAACACCAATTCATTTTTCATTAGCAACAAAACAACCCCACCAACTCATAAATAAAAGCGTTCAGTTTCAATATATCCTTACAATATAGGACTCTATTTGAATGGAATATAACCTCAAGTCTTTTTTAAGGTTTTTTTTATGTTTTTTATGTTAACAATTTAGGCGGGAAATCACTAACCAGCGCCAAAAATATCTGAACCCATAGGAGGGAGCGGGAAATGGTTGAAGTGTTGGTGTTCCACACCAAAAAACCTGAGGTTATATTCCCTTTAAGGACAGGGTGCGAGCGTACATTTTACCGTAAGTAACCCATAAGTTTGACACTTCCTCGGTTTAGCGTTATTTTTCTTATCGAACCTATTTACTACCAGTTACTAGTGTAGCTACGATTTTGTTTCAGGGGGAGGTAGGTTGACACGTTTGAAAAAAAATATAGAAAAACAACAATACACCAATTCGCATATTACATACAGGGAAACAAACCTTTAGAAACCGCCATCGAGTATAAAATTTTAATTTCGTATTTCTACACTAGATGACACCAGCGTGTATATTTGGCGCAAAATTTGAAAAAATAAAATTACATTTTTATATTTATTATATAATTTAAGTGCTATTTCAAGCTGAAAGTTTATAGAAAATATAGTTATACAAAATTTCAGCTTTTAAATAACCACAATTCAAATTAGACTTTCGCGGATATTATCATTTTTGTTATTTCGGATTCTAAACTGATGGCGCCATCTAGTAACAAGTAGATTATTAAAAATTTACACACAATGGCGGTACTCCTGTAAAAGGGTCTTCTACCTTATTATATGCGTATTAGTGTATAGGTGTTTCGATAGAAACAAACAATACAAACATAGAAGTATCAAATGTTTTTATCCGCGTCACGAGTGCTTTACTTGCACGCGAGTTTTGCAGCGCGTGCTCTCTACCTTTAAAGGGCTTGCAGAGCAGACAAAACATTATCACATCTAGGAGCAACAAACACAAGGAGAACGCAGCTAGCCTTTAAACACGATAACGCAGTGTTGTGTACAAATTTCGTTGGGCGAGCCTTTACGCTGAACGTTTTACGGGCGGGGGGGGGGAGACAATTTCCGAATTTTCCCCTTCCGACGGCAGCAGGCGCTAAAGCGCCTAACCAATGAAAAATGTACGCAAGAAAATCCACGACTTTTGACGAGTTGTGTTCTCCTTGCGTGGGGTGTTGTGTTTGTTGCTCCTAGATCACATGACCTCCTATATTTTATAGAAGTCGATATTGTACATACGGTTCCGGTTCGGGGGTACGTTAACTCTGGCCCTCCCCCTGACTACACCTCTGTTTACTACACACGGACACTCTGACCTAGCTCCGACTTGGACAAGCAGCAAATAGGCGAAACTATAAAGTCCAGGGGGGCTGAAAATATGATAGTCACGTGACGTTGTAGAGAACTGCAGCGCCATCTATCCTAAGAAATACGAATTATTATTCATTTTCTTTTGCTAATGTCGGTTTAAATTTTGAGCGATTCATCTAAATAATCTAATTATTATTATTATTATTTAAAACATCTTGTGGAAGTTAATTATCTGCCTGCAGTATTCTGGAAGGAATAATTTTTTCTTTACCATCGCACGGCCAACTATGAACAAGAGTTACCAAATCGAAGTTGGCTGCGAAATGGTAGTCACGTTAATTTGTTTTCCCATTTTAACAAGTTGGTTAAGACCAAATTTACTTTATAGTTTTGCCTATTTGAGTATTATATTTTCGTCCTTGATCATTTTCGGGGGCACTACGCCACTGTTTACTACACACGGACACTGACCTAGCTCCGACTTGGACACGCAGCAAAATTGAGTGTGTATAACTAAACTTTGATCTCGCAATACCTCTGAAAATGAGTTCCGTGACAATGTTTGCTAATTGTCATACTTATTGTGAATATTAGACTTCTGGTTATCCGTAACAAAGCACCCTTAATGGTACGGCCATTCAAAGCTCGATTAACACGATTCGAGAGTGATGTTGAACTCGGGGATTTTGTCCTACTTAATTTAACGGACCTCTCTCTCTCGTGTCAAAAACGAGATTCTCGCATTACTTTTTTATTCGCGAGTGCTAGGCTCGTAGGCGGGGCGCTACGCTACTAAAGAACACTCGCCAAAATTCAGAGAAAGAAAAAACGTTTTAGACCGTGACTTCAATACGAAAAATTATTAACGGCGTGTATCGCGCTAACAATAGAAACTCCACAATCCAAAACACTGAGGGTTTAATTAAGTTCATTTTAGGCGGGATATTTTGTTTTCGCTAAGTTTGGCGGAGATTTGAAAAGTATATGGAAATGGAAAGTAGGTTCCCCCAAGACCAGGATGAGACTGGCGTATCATACGGGAAGAAATCACGGAAGCCCTAAAAAATTACCTTAAAATATTTCGAGAAAATATAAGGACAACTTTCACGTAAAATCTTGAAAAGCAGTCAAGTTTAAAAAATAGGCCAATGGAATATTGATTGGAGCGCTGCCTCGAGGCATGGGTCAAATATTGCTACGGATTACGTATTCTTATTTCTCGAGATCTTTGGCGATATTAAGGGCGTATTTTTATACACCAGCCCAGTCGTACTTCTTACATTTTTCTTCGGATCGCTAACAAAATGTTTTTCCTCAAAACTAGAAAGGATAAAATTAAGAAAAACTATTGTTTTCAGTAGTTGCTTCATCGTAAATATTGCGGGGGGGGATATTTCACCATCATAACGTATTTAAGATTGGATTTTCAGCCTTCGTACTAATTATCCCGGCGAGTAATTAGGAGATACCCTCGCGTAAGCCATAATTATAGAAATGAAATAATCATAATGACTTTTTAATTTATGTAAATTAAAGATCGCCCTTTTATGTCTAGATGCTATTATAATTTCGAAAAATTACTCATTTAATTGTTATCATATCGCTATCTACAGGGTGTTTTAAAAGGATATGCAAAAATTGTGAGGAGTTGTAGGGGATGAGATGAGAAGTACGCCTGTTTTTCCCTATTTTCCTACGATGAGTTAAAAGAGTGCCCGAGAGCTTCAAAGTGTGGCCTACTAGCCCCTGAAAGTAGGCTGCAACAAGCGCCAAACCAAGCAGCAGGGAAATACGAACATTAAGGTTTGGGTTCGTGTGATAGGTAAAAAAGGACTTTATAAACAAATCGAGGTAACCCAAAAGTGAACTTAAACAGTATTTAAAGTCCCTGCTGCTTGGATTTGTTGCAGTCTACTTCCAGGGGCTAGTACTTTGAAAAAAAAAATAATAATAATAATCAGCTAGGCTAATACCCAAGGCACCCCCTTAGGCCTAAGTCATCATGCGACTTTTGAAGCCCTTAATTCAGGTGGCCGGGTTACAATGCGTAGGAGGGTGGTGGCGCTCTTTTAACTCATCGTAGGAAAATAGGAAAAAACAGGCATACTTCAATTCAATTTCAATTATTTTATTAATATTTTCAGGTTTTTTTAACAGGTTTTTTCGGGCTAAGTCACTGTTGACTTCTCAACTCATACCCTACAACTCCTTCAAATTTTTGCATAACCTTTTGAAACACCCTGTATATTTGTAAATTGCCGTAGGCAATAAACGTGGGAAACAGGAATTGCTTCACTTGATACCACCTTTTAATTTATACAATTTATTAATTTTTATAAAAATTAAAATGAAACGTTACTAAAATAAATAAACTACTAATTAACAAAAATTAAAAAATAAGGTAGTTCTTATAGTCCCATCCTCAATTTAAGATTTTATCACGTTCTCAACTTTTCGGAATAAATGAAAAAAAACTTCTAAATACCGATTTCAAGGTAAAATAAGATAAATTCCAAAAATCTTTGGCTAAGGTAGTCGTTTCAAAAAGAGGAAACTTTTGAACATAAACTAGATTAAAAACAATTTATTTTTGGGGAGGAATAACTTCGTTACGATTCTAAAAACCGCGATTTTTTTACCTTCGGAATAAAAAACTCGCTATTAAAGAAAATTGAGGGTGTTTTAAACTTTCTCCTATTTTTAGAAAACTTGAGATAGAATTACACTAAAATCAACAACCGAAAATATCGATATTTTGAAGAATTCTAAGTTAATTCGTATTCAAATGGGTTTTTTAAGTAATATTTACGGATTTATACAACTAAATAACATTGGAATTCGAATATATGTTTTTATGTATGTTTTCCTTTATTCTCAGCGAAATTATTCTTACAAGTTAGTCTAGAGAAAATTGGATACGGCTCTTTGAAGATACGCAACTGTCATTCCCAATAAGTGATTACTTTTTTCATTTTCAACACGCTCGAAATCGCGTGAGCCACAATCTATTAATACATCAAGAGCGCGCGCCCAAAAAAATAACTATTGTATACATTTATTAATTTGGTCATAATTATATTGCAGAATCACCCATTATAGCTATAGGAGCAACAAACACAACGCAGCTAGCCTTTAAACACGCTAACGCAGTGTCATGTACAAATTTCATTGGACGAACCTTTACGCTGAACGTTGAGACAATTTCCGAATTTTCCCCTTCCGACGGCAGCAGGCGCTAAAGCGTCTAACCAATGAAAAATGTACGCGAGAGAATGCACGAATTTTGACGGGTTGCGTTCTCCTTGTGTGGGGTGCTGTGTTTGTTGCTCCTATATTATAGGGTTTATATTAAGCGTCTAATTCGCTGAAGATAAATATTAAACTTTTTCATTTGTAATTGTGATTTAGTGAGATGGACAATGACATTAAGATAAGTAATAAGGTATATTTTCAAGATTTTCCATACACAATTCAAACCAATTAATATAAGAATGAATCACACGAACTTAAATGACGTGTGCGATACGCGCAAAAGAGCCAAAAAGGATTTATTTCTATAGAATAGCGTATTTTCTTTTAAGAATATCTAAGCTATGGACCTTAGGGTGGAGATATTTTTTGTGTCGTAAAAACACAAAAAAGGCATTGTGCTCCGCGGCTTTGACCTTATATTCGCTCCAGTAAATTTTCCAAAAACCTTGATCCTTCACTGTATTGTTTCCGAGATGTTGAATTAACCAAAAACTCCCATTTTTCGCCCCTAATTCAGGGAATCGTAAGACACATTATCGCTACTCTACATTCAAAATAAAAACTCTGACATACCACTAGCCGCTTTACGAAATAATTTACCGAATTACAACATCGTAAAACAGTAAAATTCCCGATCCCCCACATTGATACAGGGCGGCTAATTTAACGCGGGACGAAGTTGAAGATTTACCTTTAAATTTCAGTGATAAAAAACCTTCGTAAAAACATCTCGTATCACGTGCTTTGCTTTTTGTTACAAAATATGTTATTTCTATTAAAAATTTTATAAAATGAGAGGTATTTTGATAAAATGAGAGGTATTTTGATAAAATGAGAGGTATTTTGATAAAATGAGAGGTATTTTGATAAAATGAGAGGTATTTTGATAAAATGAGAGGTATTTTGATAAAATGAGAGGTATTTTGATAAAATGAGAGGTATTTTGATAAAATGAGAGGTATTTTGATAAAATGAGAGGTATTTTGATAAAATGAGAGGTATTTTGATAAAATGAGAGGTATTTTGATAAAATGGGAGGTATTTTGATAAAATGGGAGGTATTTTGATAAAATGGGAGGTATTTTGATAAAATGGGAGGTATTTTGATAAAATGGGAGGTATTTTGATAAAATGGGAGGTATTTTGATAAAATGGGAGGTATTTTGATAAAATGGGAGGTATTTTGATAAAATGGGAGGTATTTTGATAAAATGGGAGGTATTTTGATAAAATGGGAGGTATTTTGATAAAATGGGAGGTATTTTGATAAAATGGGAGGTATTTAATTCATACTTTTTACACCCTGTAAATCCCGAAGACCTCCAGGATTTTCTGATGCCTCTTTTATTTAGGGCATCTTTACGGAACTGGACAAGGTACACAAGGATGGTCAATAATATAATTACTATAGGACTGACTTCTCAGTGGATGGAGTCGGGATTTACCCGAAATAAATGCGTCATATTTAAATTCTAATCCTAGTCCTATTGTCTACGAGTTTGAAGAAATACAGAAGCTTTATAATATAAACCCATCAATTCTAGTTTTTAGTGGTTTTTAAAATTTAAGAGTTCCCATAACTGGAGATACGGACGAGAAAAATTAAATGTCTCGTGTTTGCGGAAAATGGGTTGATCGTGAAGGATTGATAGAGAGGAGCCAAGCGAGGTAAAAAAATGTCACTAATCGCCATTCCTAAGACAGAAAAAAGGAGAATTTTACAGTTGGAGTCAACTTTATAAAACCTTTATCAAGATCATGGGGAAACTAAATTTTGAAACTCAACTTTGAATTTTTTTTTGCCACCCGGCTTGATTTTTTTGTTTAAAATTATAAGTGTTAAAATATTTTCCATGGTTTAATTTAAGAATAGTTCTAATTGTGAAAATAAGAACACACGCTTTATTTCAATAAATACCGACATATCTTTAATTCTAGATCCAGCATTAATATTTACGCTAATAAAAACCATATACTTTTCAAACATAATTTAATTATCCTCTACTGCATAAAATAGTTTTGACAATATTAACTTTTATAAATTACAATTTATTTAAACGACTACCCGTCGTAGCTAAGGAAGCTGGATTACAGCAAAACTACCCTTCTATTCATAACATTATATTACAACTAAAACTATAAGTATGCCTATTAACAAAATTTATCAAGCAAATACAATTTTATTGGTCACAAAGCCCCTAGTGACAACTACTGTTTAATCAGGCACGGTTCTAGAATTTTTTTCTTAAGTGCGCCCATACTTCAGGAAATAGTATATCATAAATTTTTGGGTGGGCACTAGCCTATTGGTCCACCCCCTAGAACCGCGCCTGTGTCTAATAACTTGTTGGTTTTCTGTGAAGTGTTTTATTGCCAAATAAACAACCATACTATTCCATTCTAACCTACTACTAATATGTATTTGCGAGCTCAAGCCAAACCTGGGTGAGAGTATCAGTGACAAAGAAATGGTTCGATCAGAAAATTTGCTTTAAGACCGTAGAACGTATGATTTTTACGTTACTTACACTAATAAGGAGACGACCCGAGGTGTTACGCACCGATTTTGTTCAAACTCTAGGGATTGGTAGACCTTCATGTAACTTGAAAAATCCTAAAGGGAATTTATTCAATGGGCAACGGTTTTGCCATGGCAACGAAAAATGTTTTTGACAACATGAAATGGAAATTTTCCCATTGAAAATAACATATGATTTGGACCGATTCCAAGGGTCCCCCCCCCCCTGTGAAAAATTTTAAAATACCAAAATTATAATTTTTTTAAAAAAATTGACGAAAAAAACCAAATTGATCACATTTTGCTCAATTTGAACCAAATGGGTGAAAATGAACCGATATGGCTTAAATAGGAAAAATTTCCATTTTATGTTGTCAAAAACATTTTTCGTTGCCATGGCAAAACCGTTACCCATTGAATAAATTGTCTTTAGTATTTTTCAAGTTAGATGAAGGTTTACCAATCCCTCGAGTTTGAACTAAATCGGTGTGTAACACCTCGGGTCGTAAGGATAATCACATACTAATTTTAAGAACTAGATGAATTGTTCGATCTTTAAACAAATATATATTTTTAGTGTAAATATTAAATCAAAGGCCAAATTTAAGTACCCTAGTTCCACGCAGATATATAAATAAGTAAATATCGTTGGGATTCAAATTTAATCAGGCGGGGCATTATTTTTCGGAGGAAAATACAGCGTAAAGAAAATTTAAAAAAATAAAACAATTTGGTATCATAATATTGATTCAGACGGCATATCGTTGAGGGAGGTCGAAATACGCGTACTTTCAATTTATTTAACTTCCCGTCTATAATGTTTGAAGTTTCGCGAACCATAAAATACAAGGAAAATGTCTTCCTCCGTACAACGCGCACTACGCCACTTCCATACCGATAACACACGCCTCGGCGTTAATTCATTTTTATCGTTTCCCATTTCCGATCAGACCCAATTAAATCTTTCGAGTGCACTTCCGGCGAACCAACCCTACATTTCCGTCGCGAGCCTCCCTTCTGTATTACCACTTTCTCAATTCCTTGACCGCGTTATTTTTTAATATTGCCAAAGGTTTAAAAACGAGAAAGTAAGGCTACTTACCCTGTACGGATTGTCCAACGGAGTAGACTCGGGCAAAGTTCGGATACGTGCGACTGATATTACGCAAGAGAGCCGTCATTTCGTCGTGGTTATGGTAGACAAAGTCCAGTTGGTAACCTCGGACGTATTGGACGGCGGACATGTAGATGAAGAAGAACAAGGTCATAACCCCCGTCATGTACCAGTAGGCCGGCTTCATGGCTGCTGGACGATGGCTTAAGCGACCTACAATAGGTCAAACTTTAGCAATCACGCGTCCGACATTTAAATAGTAGATTTCCTAATAAACGAAGGCGGCTAGCTTGGCCAAACAAATTCCCCCAATTCCCGAGATTATTTTCCACGTGATAGAAACAGACGCTCGCGCGGGTAGATGGGTGACTTCCGCGGTTCTCCGGTGATGGTGTGAACGACCAGAAGAAGAAGTTTCGAGGGAGCCGAGGGAGGGTCGCAGCGGGTACTTTAAGATTCACCTTGGATATATTCAAACTAGTGTTGGGGGAAGGGATCCAACCCCGTCCACCGAAAAAAATACCGTCAGTGGTGGAAGATGGTGAGGCGGAGATATTTGGTGCCCGCGATGGTACCGCTATGGGCCAAAACTAGCCGGTTATCTAACGGTATACTTGGAAAATAAAACGGGCGAGGATTAGCAACTCGAGAAGGGAAGACAAATAGCATTCGAGTTCAAACCCCCGAGACAGGTTAGGGAAGCAGCCAAGCTTGCAGGATGCCGACGCGCTACGATAATACGCCCTTGAACTTTTCGTTTATGGTTAGGGGGGGGGGGAGCATTTTGAAGTACTTATTACATATTCATGAATTTACTGAGGGGTGACTATATAGGACGAAATTAGGGGAATCTCCACTAGAGTAATTTCCATGGATTAGCTAGTCCACCAGCCGTGACTTAAAATTAACACCGTGGACGTAATTACTCTAATTTCTTCGGTTTTTACTATCCGGATAGTGAGCTTGGAAACTTAACGCAAACCTGATGGTTTGAAATCCAATGATAATGAAGGAATGTAGAGCCGTCAGGAAAATATTGTAAAATAGGGCCCGCGGGTTATAAGTAAAAGATATTAAAAACCTATCCTTCGTCGTTGATGGGAAAATCAAGTTTTTATATAATAAGTAATTTATCCATAAGGTACTATTACAAAAATATATATCAGTGTATAGAAAAAAAATTAGACTCTCTTTCGCCAAGATAATTATTTTTATAAAAAATTGCCACCTCATATTTCAAGTTGTTTCTCAATATATCCCCTCGAATTGAATTTAGATCAGGGGCCCATGCCGGCAAGAGGCCACAAATATTGAACTAGAGAACCACTAATTTTGGGCGGTTATGCAACGTTAATAGACCTCCGATTTAAATAAGTTGGAAATAAAATTTAAACCGGGTTTTTCTAAAAAGTGGTTCTTGGAAATTAATCATTTACGTTGATTTGTTTAAGGCCCCGATGGTCAACTATTTCTTAATCAAATACAACTTTGATGGCGACGGGAAACTATTTCTTTACGGTTTTTGATGATACGGAGAAATGGGCCAATTTAAACTAACTCGCTCTTTCAATCCAAAATGACATGTCGAGGTCGTTTAAAACAACTTTACAAACAAAAAAATCGGGGCGAATTAAAATCTACAAAGCTTAATTTAATTTCAAGATTAGATTGATAAAGACGCCAGTATATTACGAGAGAAGAGTTTGAAAGAATGGAGGTATTACGCAACGTAATTGAGAAAAGAAACGAGAAATTGGCTCCAAAGCATATCTTTGCCAACATCGTCGCTATTTTGACAATTTGCGAAAAGAGGGAATTAGGGAGCGGTGACCCCGATGATGCATTACGGATGCTGGGTGCGGCTAGACCCCTTTTCTGGGTCTTCTCCGAAATTGAACGGATCGGGATTTTCTAAACGCGACGCTCGAAAAATAATACTAATTGCGGTGTATTGTAAAGAAATTTATACGTAAAAGGCCTATCCCAAACCGGTTCCAGAAATCAATGAGACGAAATGTCGTATCAAAACTATAGCCTAGTTTTTGTTTCGCGTAAATATATTTTCTAACAAATAAAATTAAATAGTATTATCATAAGTCTTTATATTGTTCATAAGTGTGGCACTTCCTATTTTTGACATGCAAAGGTTTTACTGAGAGTTATTCGTAAGACAGACTGCATTACGGACGTTTTGCGTCCGCTCGCTCCCGTGTCACATCCGAGGGGCAGGTCACTTCCATTTTGGGTGCGTCTTAATCATAGTAAAATGATTTAATCAGGATAATCGTGATTAAATCAGGGTGATCAAGATTAAAAAATTTAATCGAGATTATAAAATCTAATCACGATTTAATCAATCTAATCACGATTTAATCAATCTAATCACGATTTAATCAATCTAATCACGATTTAATCAATTTAATCACGATTTAATCAATTTAATCACGATTTAATCAATTTAATCACGATTTAATCAATCTAATCACGATTTAAACGTGATTTAATCATTCTAATCATGATCTAATCTTTTTATTCAGGATTTAATCATTTTAATCCAATTTAATCATTTAAACATGATTAAATCAGATTTAAACATTCTAAACATGATTTAAAGTGATGTAATCAACATAATCGTGATTAAATCGAATTTAAGCAAAATAATCACGGTTAAATTGGATTTAATCTTTGTAGGGGTGCGTCGTTAATCAAGGAAGTGACCTGCCCCTCGGTCACATCTATAGAAGATTTTCTTCTTGTGATGACGTTACTCCATGACTATCTCTCACTAAAATATTCCTCAAGGGACAAACTTATGGAACAATATTATAGACTTATGGTACTACCAATAATGTATTTATTTGAATATGTTGAGACGATAACCCCTCGCAGGCCTCCCAGCGATTATTTCTTTAAATTATAGGAATTATAGGAACTTAACACAGAAAATATAGGAAGTTATAGGTAAAAATCTCTTGAAAAAATAGCATTATAAAGGAACATCTTCCCCATAAAAACCCTTATGTCAAATACTTTAAAACTTCTATCATGTTTAATATTGCTTCAATATTTACTTGAAACGTGCATCAAAATTAAAATAGGGAAATTTTTTGTTTTTTTTTTTATTAAAATAAGATTCCATAAGAATAACGCTGCTTACAGCTGCAGCCAGGGAAATGAGAGCTAACCCCAGTCCTAAAGATACATAACTATAATCAAGTAAGAGCCCCGCTGTAAGGGCCCGTAGCTGTAGGGCCCATCGAAGAAGCTCAAAGGGGGGGGGGGGGGTGTAAATAATGATAATTTGGGAAAGGTTTTCAGGGCTCGAGGGGGGGGGTGTAATTCAAAAGGGGCCGGGAGTAAATTTGACCCCGGGCCCCAGGATACCTTTGCACGCCCCTGCACACGCCGGTGAAGTTTTACCTCCCCCCCTTTCAAATTTAGAAAATGATGCCCTCCACATAATCGTAAATAAATACATACTTGATATTATTAAAAAAAAAATAAAAATATCTATCTGATTAATAATATTTTCTCAACCGATTTGAGAGCCAAATTAGCCAAATTAAAATTTTTCTTTGCCTAAAATGGTTTATAATTTTGGTCGTCACCCTCGGCTTAGCTTAGACCGTAGCTGCCATTTGAGGAGTGTTTTTTTCTCTATGGAAAAAAGCATGGGTGACGTCACACTGATACGTACTACCATAAGTCTACAATATTAATAAGTTGATCACTTTGGGAAATATTTTACTGAGAGCTAGTAACGGAGTGACGTCATCACAAGAAGAAAATATCCCCCTAGCGAGGCGCTGTCAAAGGCTACGTGTGCCGCGTTAGCGAGCGGACGCAAAATGGCGACGAAGCTCATAATACTAATAATAATCAGCTAGGCTAACCACTCCGCCACCCCATTCTGTCTGTGAATAGCTCTCAGTAAAACAATGAATCTTTTATTGGCCCATGGTAAAACTTTTGCAGGTGAATAATAGGAAATGTCACACTTATGTTACAATATTATACACTTGTGGTACTACTCTATTCACGTTTTCGTGTTTTTTTCTGAGTATTAATTGTCAATATCCCGTTCTCGTTAACGATGCGAATAAGAGGAAGTCGCTGTACCCTATCAACGACCAAAAAACTGTCCACAGTTAAACGGTTAACGATAAAAACCGTTAAATTTAATAATTTGGTTTAGAGACTAACCGTGGCCAGACGTAGGAACGGGGTGGTACAGGGTTCCAATGTACCCCCCCTTAAAATTTGAAAAGGCGCCAAATTGGTCCGTAAGGGGCGCTAGAAGCCTGTTGAAGACAACGGTGCCAAATTCAATATTCAAGCTGTACCCCCTTTGATCCAAAACGTCCCTACGCACCTGGAGAACGTTCCCTTAGCGCTCAACCAGTAAGGTATTTAATTGAGAATGACGATGATCATGGTCAAATCAGTAGCGGCGCTAAGGTTCTTTCACAGGTGGGCTAATTATTTTGTGACCCCTAAGAATTTTGTGGCCCTTACAACATTAGTGGCCCCTAATAAATTTTCCAGGAAGCGAGAAGAGCATGGTCGTTTTATTGTTGCGGCTCTCGTCGCGTTAACTGGACCCCCTATGACCTTGTATCCGACCTGGAGGAGACACGTGCATGCCCGGGGTATTTCCCTAAATTCCCTTTCTTTTCTTTCTATTGTCCATTCAACTTTCTTTCAATTTCTGCTCTCTTCCTCCAGAATCTATCTGTTTATGGTCTACTATCTTATTGAGTAAACAAATTGATTTTGAATGTTTTTTTTCAGAACAACTTTTCTTGGCAATAAAACCAATTTCTAGAGATAAAGAAAATTCATAAATTCAAATATGTGGCCCTTTTAATAAAAATATGTGGCCCCTTTCAGAAATGCAGGGGGGCTAAAGCCCACTTCAGCCCACCCTTAGCGCCGCTACTGGGTCAAATTTACCGCTGGCATGAGAGGCGGGGTTCGAGAAAACGGCTATCTAAGCTTACTACTAGCTATTAGGCAGTCCCCGAAAACTGTAGTGGAAACTTGTAGCAGTGTAATCGTAGCTTTAGTGTGTACTAACTGTCCTCCTACCCGTTCCATCTACACTTTGTCGAGGAATCGCTTAACCCGTCTATTCTCCCTTAGTACTTATACATTATAATAAATTCTCGGCTCAACCATCTCGTTGGGAATGTCCCATTGTGATTTCGAAATTAGACAGTTTCATATTTTAAGACGCCCATCAAATCGAAGCAATTTCATTTTTTTGTTCCAACTGTCATTTTTTCGATTTGGGTACGTTTGTTCGAATTTCATTCGTCCGAACGGTGGTATACAAATGTCCGAATGATCATTTGTCCGAATGCCGGAAAACAGGATCGTATGTCCGAAAACGTATTTCATTTGCCCGAAAAATGTATCACAACTTTTGTTGGCGATTTAGTCGTTCAATTTATGTTAACTTTACTGGCGAATTTCATTTGTTCGAATAATCGTTTGTCCGTTTTTTCGAACATTAGGAATTGTTTTTTTTTTTTTAAATATTGTTAATATAAGAAAATAGTAATATTAACGTGAACCTAACCTAACCTAAAATATCCACAACATTCAACGCAATTCCCACTTACTTACAAACAACGATATTTACAATGTAGTTTTTTATTTTTTATTCTTGCACTAAAAAAAATCCGGACAAAAAAAACAGCAATAAGAAATACTAATTTAGCGACAGAATTCGGACAAGTGATGCTACCGATTCGGACGAATGAAACAAACAAGTTGTCCAATTCGAACAATTGAAACATTTGTTATTTCGGCGGTTCGGACGAATGAAATTCGAACATTTGTTCCACCGTTCGGACCATTGAAATTCGAACAAATGTAGAAAAGCGTATTACCTCCCCCTCCCTTCTTTGAACTTTTGTTTTTTTAAATAAATTTCGTACAAACAAGAAGATTTATTTAGTGGATATTCCGTTTTTTAATTAACTGCAAATTCTAAAGAAATATTCAAATGAGGGTCTATTACGATGGTGGGTGAGCAGCCATCTATTTCAATATTATGTGGATTTTGGGGAGTAAAGCGACGCGTATGCCAAACGTTGTGAAATGACTGAGAGGACATTGCGGGATTTACCCAGCTTTTTTTAAACACGCGAAAAATTCCCCGTACGTATATGTTCCGGGAACCAGATTTTCATAAGTTACTTTTTGGCGAATGTATTGGGACGTTATCTATTGTAATTGTAACCTTTGTAATAAAAGTGAAGGCTACTCAGCAAAAAAATAAAGCAACCCGTTTTCAATTCCCCTTTACTAATTTACGTATATTATGATGCGAACGTTCAAAGTCCAAAAACATTGTTTGTATTACAACGACGTAATTAATAAGGGTTACTGAACCAGAGTTTAGGCAGGAAATTTCACGGTTTTGGATATATTTGATAAACATTTAATTTATTTCACGGTTATTGGATGGACATTGGACAAGAAAGGCTTAAGCCTGACCACTTTTCCCAGTACCAGAAGTATATAAATTTGAGTTTTCAATTTTCCGGGCCCTGGTTTCAATGCAATTTTTTTTCCTAAAATAACTGTAAGGAACCAACCGTTAAAACCCAGGCCCTTCGAATGTGCGGACTCTAGAAAATTACCTAGACCCAACATGTCCCTATCTGCTAATGTAATGTTCTCACTGATTTTTCAAAATACGTTTCTGAAGAAAAAATAATGTTGGACGAAATACCTCATATTACAAATAGTATTTTATAAATACGTTCAAATCCTTAAGTAGTGTAATACTTGGCGGGAAATTCTCCCCCAATGGATACATCTCCCAAAGATGGATAATATATACTTCTGCTGTTACCCGCTCTATTATTTCCATATTCATTAATATTATAGCATTGTCATCAGCAGGTTCAGCCCGATGGCCTTTCTTAATTACCGAAAATAAACTAATATATCTTACCTGTGCTAAATAACTTCATGGTGATAAATCGATGAAATACTTTTAAAACTTAATAGAGAGCTTTCTTCCGTCGACCAAAATAATTTAAAAAAGAATTGTCAACTCATAAAAAAAGCCAACGCGATTTAGGAAGTAACCGCCGTCATTTCCAAGAGTTAAATAGCCGAAATTAACTTGTTAGCTTGATGACACTCGTATGACCAGCGAAGTGTTCTCACGGAGAACCAGTGTTTACACCGTCCTCATCCAAGTACTTCCAAAATAAAATCCCACCTCCGACTGAGAAGAGAGAGAGTTGAAAAATAACGCGTCCTTTTTTTTGAGAGACCTGTCTACAGCGCGCCCTACATGCGGATTACGGGAAACTTTTATAAGACCCAGATTTTTAATACTTTGCCGTGAAAAAAGTGAAAGCTATAATCGAAATCACTGTTACCAGCGACCACTAGCAAATGCGAGGAATTTCAGTCCGGAAAAATTGTTTGTTAGATAAAGTGGTACCCCCCGGAGTAATGTTAGATTATAGTTAGGTTAAATATATTGTCTGACACTAGAGTGAAAACTTTAAAAGGGCAGTAAGAAAATTGATTATTTGAATAAAAATATTTTCGAATTTTAGTTTCAAAAGAAAAGTAGCAGAGTGACGTTTCCATTCTTAATCTACAATTAAAAGATCATGGCAAACCTGTTTTAAAATTAAATCTAACCAAAGACTATCAATTGGACAGAAAACAATTCGTTTTTCTTTAAACTTTGTTTCTCTTATTTAAAAATTGCGCCGTGCTAGACGAGTATCGCCATCTACTGACCAGTTAATGAAGCTTCAATATGCTGCCGTGATTTGCACAAAGGCATTAACGACCAAAACGTCATTTTAAGAAAAACTCAGTTTTGTTGCTTTTTTTTATCAATGAAAAACTTTCCCTCAGAATTTTCTGGAAAATATCCTATCTAGTAGTATTTTTTCTGCTCTTTTTAAATTTATAGTTCCTGATTGAAACTAGCGGTTCCTTTATCCCGCCTTTTAAGTTAAATTCCGATGTGCATGGTATTTTTTGAGTTTTAAATGTTCACAAAGGCAATAATGCTTTTGCGCAAATTATTTAAAGGTAATCTCATATTACTTAAATTATTCGCACAAAAGCATTTAATGCTGATTGGATAAACGAATAAAATACTTTTGTGCTAAGTAAAGGATGGCGCTTAATGCCTATTTGGGAAGTAGTTCCGTGAAAGTACCGAAATAATGCTTTTGTGACAAGCGTATATCTTAAAACCTAAGAGGGCTAGAAACAAACTGATTTCAGATTCAGAATCAGCACCACCAACTTACCCAGATAAAACTAAAACATTAAAATGTCAAAAATGGTCGTTAATGCCTTTGTGCAAATCACGGCAGTATGGTCTTTGTAGTGTATGATGTGAAATATATTTGGAGAAAAACAAATTATGTTTCATGGATTAACTGGCGACCACGTTTGTCCAAGTCACTCGACGTTTGAGTATAACCTATCTTTCTTCCATGGTATAACTTATTGGATTTCGTACGCATTATTAGAACAAAGTGTACTTTGTACTTCTAACATACAGTATAATATATAATTTTCCACGTGGAAAATTTACTGAGAGCTTTGCACAACACAAACCATATACCTTTTATCTAGGGTCTGTGCTCAAACTCAATAAGGATTATGGACACCATTTTAAATTTTTGTCAGCAGTTTGCTAAAGGGGTATTTTCTTTCCGTGATGACGTCACTCTATGAAAGGCTCTCGGCAAAATATTTCCCAAAGATACCCACTTATGGAAATAATATTAATTAAGTCCCGTAATAGCGTGATTGCCGTAATATTGGTCCATACGACCATAAGTAACATAATAATATGAAGTATAATACTTGTAGCGTGTTTTCTTACTAAGCTAGTTTACCAAGTTATTAGCAGGATCAACTAATTCGTATTCCAGAAATTTATTTGTGGATTTCTTAATTCTTATTCAGTTTTACCGAAGTCTAAAATAAACAAACCTAGCAAGTGAACAAACATTTAGTAGCATACCTCCATAGGGCAAAATAGCGACTGTACATGTGCAAAGATGTTACAAGGATCAACCACTTTTTAAAAGTCAAAGTGAGCATTAGTTTTTAAATAATGCACATGCGATTACATTCTCTAGACACGAGTCTAGGTGGCGTAACTGGAAATTAAAACTTCTAAACAGGTTGTCATTTACAGAATTATCAATATAATCGTTTTCCCTCACAAAATAAAGTAAAAAAAAACCGAAAAGTTCAGACCCGGGACATGAACCCACGACGTTCCAATTAGCGACCGCAACTAGTCGTGGCTAGTTTCTCCGAGGTAGTGCCCATGATATAGCGTCTGCTACAGACAAATTAAAAAGTCATAAGAACGTTTTTTTCTTAAATAAACTTATCAAAATTTAAACGAACGATGCAAAAATTATATTAAAATGCAAATATCATTATTTATAAAGTCAAATTTACGAATAAGATCGAGGAAAAACTAAAAGCGTCTGCTTTAGTCTCTACCTATCGAGGTTTCAATGGCGAACCAAAGAGGGCATAGCGATAGTTTTCGGTTAATCACGTGGTGTTCGCGCTATAGCGGCCAACGCATTCTACCTACGAGCCAAAGATATCTGTATGAGTTGAGCGCCCCTAGCGGAATATTTTGTTTAGAATAGTTTTTTTATACAGACCAAAGGCGGGGAATTCAAACTTATTCATATTAAAATTGTATTATTGTAATTTTACGCAATTACCTTGGACAAAACTTGTAAATATTAATAAAGTAACATTACCATTTAATTGCAAAAGTTGCCGATATATATGTGATATTTTAGATTAATAATCAGCTAGGCTAATACCCAAGGCACCACCTTAGGCCTAAGTCATCAAGCGACTTTTGAAGCCTTTAATTCAGGTGGCCGGGTTACAATGCGTAGGAAGGTGGTGGCAAGCCCTGCATGCCAACAGCTCCCTACACTAACTATTACCGTTAACCTCAACAAGTTTTTATGGAAGGGAAAACCGAAGAGCTGGCGGGAAAACCCCTTAAACCAGTGGGGAAAGAACTTGCAAACTCAACGCAGAAGGAGTTGTTCCGAGTTTTCACCCAGTGCCACAAGCTGGGATCGAACCCGGCTCCTCTTGCTGCGAGGCGAAAGTGCTAACCACTCCGACACCCCACCTATAAGACGCGTTAATAACACCCGTTTTGCATTGAAGCCAATATAAAAAAACTGTATGAGTTCAGCGCCATGCTCGATATAGCGGGAAAATCCTTGCTCACGGAATTTCGGCGTATGGGTTGGCCGCTATAGCACGAACAGCGCGTGATCAAAGTTGGCCGTGGTTCAAGAAATCTCTCTTTCGATATTTTTTGGAGTCACTATAAAGGAATGAAGTAAAAACCTTATCCAATGTGTAACACTTATAGCTTTATGTTACTTATGACAGAACAAGTCGTCGGAAGATTTTGAATTAAACAAATTATTATTATTATGATTCATCGTTACCACTGGCAGGTTTAAGCAGTATCGGGCGCGACGTTTTGGTGAAAATAGCAATGATTAGTTTCATACGTCTATAATACTCACATTTAAGGGTGTCCTGTTGGGAAATATTTTACAGAGAGCTATAAACAGAATGACGTCATCACAGCAACAAAATAGCTACGTCAGCCTCGAGAGCAAGCAGACGAAAAACGGCGAGAAAGCCCGTTATTGAGTGTGTTATGAATTATGGCTCTCAGTAAATATTTTCTTTGTAATGAATAGTCATACTTATGAAATAATATTATAAATTTATTTAACTTTTGCAATAGCCACCATTTTGAATGTGATTTATTTTCTAAGGGAGCTTGGAAGCAGAATAATTACAGAAATTAAGAATGCAATGAAAATTAAATATGGATGACGTCGTGTCACCAATTCATCATAATATAGCTCTGACAGAAGTCTATAAAAACCACCTCCAGAGGAAGTATGGAAGCTTAGTCAAATCGAGTACACAGCGGCGGACGATGCTAGGTTTTTAGGCATCCTAATTTTTAATCTAGAGCGTTAGTATCTTCGTAATGTTAGACTTATCTATTCGCGACCGAAAACTACCGCTACGCCCCCTTTGGTTTACCTAGATTGGTAGTGGCTAAAACAATTAGTTTTTCCTCATCTTTATTCGTTAATTTAACTTTATAAATAATGATATTTGCATTTTAATAAAATTTCTGCATCGTTTGCTTTTTTTTTGATAAGTTTATTTAAGAAAATACGTTCTTATGACTTTTTAATTTGTCTGTAGCAGACACTAGATCATAGGCGCTACCTCGGATAAGCAAGCCACCTAGACTTGTTTCGGTCGCCAATTGGAACGTCAGGGGTTCATGTCCCGGGTCATTTTTGTTTTTTAAACTTTATTTTGTGATGGAAAACGATTATAATGATAATTCTGTAAATGACAACCTGTTTAAAAGTTTTAATTTCCAGTTTTCTACAGTTACAATGTTTCTTTATTTTAAACATATTAAGTAATACGCCCAAAATTCGCCACGGTAGATGTCGTCACTGCGTCGAAATATATTTGTTGCTAATTTATACAAACTCTGTATTTTAAACATGGTGTTTAGTGGACTGTCCGATGATTCAACTAAGAATCACATCCCAAGAATAAATTGGCATCCATAGCAAAAATATATATATAAATACTTGTTTTTTATATATATTTTTGTTGTTAGTAAAGTTTTCACATCACTACTACAAAAATATAAAACGCTAGATCATAAAACCAGGCTCTGTCGCCATCTTTTGGAAAAACTTTTAATCTTGAACTGGTTTTTACATGTGAAGAGCATGCTGCCACCTCGTGGGAAGAATGCAACTTGTTATAGACTTTGACAAGCGCCAAACCTAAAAGGTTGATAGGCATAAATTTAATTAGTACGCATTAATATTTATGTATTAGAACATTTATTTACAAAGAAATTACTGTCTTGTGGGTCGACTTTCAAAGTCAAGTAACCCACTATAAATATTTTGAGGCAAATTAAATATTTCTGAAAAAAAATTTGAAAAATAAAAGCAAACAATTTTTGGAAGAACAAATATTTTGTGGAAAATCAAATATTTTTAAAAGAAAATTGAAAAATAAAAGAAAATAGTTTTTGGATGAACAAATATTTTGTGGAAAATCAAATATTTAAAAAAAAAATTGAAAAATAAAAGAAAATAGTTTTTGGATGAACAAATATTTTGTGGAAAATCAAATATTTCTGAAAAAACATTTTTAAAAATAAAAGCGAATATTTTTTGGAAGAACTAATATTTTGCGGAAAATAAAATATGCCTGATAAATAAAATATTTTTAAACATAAAAGCAAATATGCCTGATAAATAAAATAGTTTTAAACATAAAAGCAAATATGCCTGATAAATAAAATATTTTTAAACATAAAAGCAAATATGCCTGATAAATAAAATATTTTTAAACATAAAAGCAAATATGCCTGATAAATAAAATATTTTTAAGCATAAAAGCAAATATGCCTGATAAATAAAATATTTTTAAACATAAAAGCAAATATGCCTGATAAATAAAATATTTTTAAACATAAAAGCAAATATGCCTGATAAATAAAATAGTTTTAAACATAAAAGCAAATATGCCTGATAAATACAATATTTTTAAACATAAAAGCAAATAGGTATATCCTGTAAAAATATTTAGATTAAAATCAAATTCTAGCCCGTTTGAAATATTCTGGGCCACAATTCAACGGAAGAGTTTTTAATTTATTGATACATTTAACCTTTACAATTTCGTTAGCTAATATAATCATAATAATAATAATAATAAATAGCTAGGCTAATACCCAAGGCACCGCCTTAGGCCTTAATCTAGTTAAATAGATTCATGATATAATTTCAATGCTAACTTTATATTTTTATTTCGCTAACGCTAATTGTAAGAGTAACATTGCGCCCAAGATTTCTTTTTAATGTTTACCCGAAAATATTTTTCCCAATTTGTTTATCTCCAAAATATTTAAAACATTTTGTAGACTTTATTTTCATTTTTAGATCTATTTTTTTATCATCTGAGCTTGGAGTAGAAAAGTTGACTGGAGGGGAAATTCCCATATCGGTAGCATTGAGTCTCTTCCCCCATCAATTCGCCCTAAGCCCTCCCAGCATGCACTGCGTTTTTGGTAGGGGCCCACGATTTACCTTACTCTAGCGACGAAAAAGAGAATTATTTCCAAGGGTGTTGTGAATATTTGATCTTGATTTTATAGAACCAAGGCCGAACAAACCGTTAAAGGTTTGAATGACAAATTTGTAACAATCAAAATCATGTTTTAAAGACGGTATTATATAGTTTAGCCATTGACAGTTAGAATTGTTCATAATGAAAAAGTACTGCTGTTATAAAAATTGCAAATGTGATTCAATTAATAATTTTAATTTATAAAAGAGAAAAAAACTTGTTAGGCCTTGGTTTATATTACAATATTAGATAATAGAACAAAATTTACCTTCATTTTTTTTAATAATTTTTGAAAATTTGATATATGTGTGATCATGTTGGTATCCAAAAAATTTAAACTAAAACAATCCATTATAAAAAAGAACTAATACAATCGGAAATAAAAAATTCATTCTAAACTACTCCAAGCTTCAAAATTAAAGCATGGCGAATATTTACAATTTTATTTCAATAAAAACCCGAATGAGGGCGACACTAAGGTGCCCCTACCGCGGAGCAAAGGACTCTGGGTAACGTTGAGCTTACAGACTTCCCACCCTTTTTTCCCCTCCAGTCAACTTTTCTACTCCAAGATCTGAGAAGCATTGAAAAATATGATTTTTCGTAAAACATTTCTAGATGTCTCTACAATCTCTAGTCTTCTCTTTAAAATTTTAAGAGGCGCGAAATTCAAATCATAAAAATGTATGACGACGTGATTATTTGGCTATCAAACTACGTGTCTAGACTATCGGTTTGTTAGACTGGACACTGATTAATATTCCAAATAATGAGACATATGTAGTAAGTAGCTTGGTATTATTTTCTAAGATTTTCATTATCTAGAGCAGCTGAGACAGTAAAGATGTAGATTCTAGATGGATGAAGACACTTGGAAGAATGCCACGTGCCTTACTTCCATCCCATTTCGGAAACGAACCAAAAGCTACACTCTACTTTCCCGTCGAGTATTAGTGGTCTCAGTGCTTTTCTTTTACGAACCTTGGTCTCAGCCTAGAAGGCCTGTTTTTGATTCCCCGCATCGGAAACTGCGTTTTTGACATATTCATTGTTCGCTTTTCGCGTTATCTACCAAAACACAAAAGCCCATGGAAACGAAAAAATGATTTTTCAAGGAGTCATCACCTCATCCCTATCGCGCCACAGTGTGACGTCATAGGATCCCCCATGAGACGAGACTTCACGATTTACAACAATTTTATCAAGCGTTATCTAAAAAAGCTGTCGTAACTTCGAAAATCTATTTCAAATGGAACAGTTTAGTTTCGATTCTTCCTAGAGAGATTGCTAAAACACAGAAAAACCGAATACCAAATTTCTAGATTTTAGATAAGTTAATACGAAATTGCGAAGAAAATTTCGCTTCTGCTCGTAATCAACCAATAGATAGTCGAGGATAACGCGTCGGAAGATCTAGTTAATCCCTTGTTTTCGGTTTTTTCACCCGTATCCCTATACAGAGTGACGATAACGAACTTCTTTTTCTACGTAACTATTGTTTGTACTATCAAGGCTACTATGGAGCTTTGACGATGGCGGGGAGAAGGTTAAACTTATGTCATAGACTCATTAAGGCCACGCCTTTAACAGCGCTCCAAAGTTAACGAGACCGGCTTATAACTAGTTTATCCCGTCTGTTCTCGCGGAACCCGTCCGATCGCCGAGATAATTTGAATTTGTATTCAGCTTATTAGGCTGATATTAGCGTCTGTCGAGTACCGACAATTTCAAGGACACCCCTGTAGGAGCTTGGCAACAGAAGTGACTCGTATATATCAATTCGTTACCTCACTGCTAAAGTCTATATAAAGCCGCCCTACAGCTACGCATTTACACCTTATCCTAACCAGCTTAGTTTTTTTTTATATTATTATTATTTCCACGCACGCGAAGTTTTCTAAAGCCAAACGTAAAAATCATACAGGTTTTAGAACTTTACTTTCGCCCGAGGCCCTAGTGTACTCGTTTTGCATTAAATGATCACGTGATCAACGTTTATAGAGAGCTTTAAGTTGATTTACGTTATTCCTACAGTCGTACTCGATGATTAATTCCCCACAATGAACAAATGCGTGCTTAAAACCCACGTAAAACGAGACTTGACGATACGCCCTTGAAACAATACATATTTTACGAAACTGTATCATTAATATCTTTTTCGAAATAACGATATAATCAATGTATTTCGAATTATTTGAGAAATTCCGTATTTATCTTAGGAAATGCTCGTAACTTAACCTATAAATATCGATTAACGATAAGAAACCGCTAATTTATCCCAAATCTTATGAGGAAAAAAATCGCAATATCGCGAGTCAATTATTTTTCATTCGTTTAATAGTATCAGATTAATACGAAGCCATAGGCTATATTTAATCGGTTAAAATTTCTCTTTTAGCGTTTATTATTATTTGCGGAGATAGAAGTGGAAAACCTGCTTGACAAAACAGGCTGGCGTTTTATTTCTAAGGTTATATTTTAAGGTCTGGGAAGTCGCGGTTTTCGAACAATTTGCGGAGGCGAAATGCAAATTTTTGCTGACGTTAGTAACTGCAGTCAAGGCCGGACATTTTATTATTACGTGATTTCAAAGTCACCTTACCCGTTTAAGTTAATCGCTAACCCGCCGTTCGCCGCAATTTCTTGGGGCGTAGGGTTCGTAATAACGAGATGGAAATAAAAGTTCATTTGAAAAAACACATTAATTTTTCTCTATTACACTTCCCGTAAAAACAGTAAGAGTTTACTATACAGTAGGCCCATATTATTCTTAAAGGGAGTAGAGACTGAACTGAAAATTCATCTACTAACACGCGTCTCTAATCATCAGAATAGTTTGTTAAATTAGAAATTCGTTGACCCCACCATGAACGCTAGGCTAATACCCTAGCGACTTTTGAAGCCTTCAATTCTGGTGGCCGGATTACAATGCGTAGGAGGGTGGTGGCAAGACCTGCATGCCACGCGATCGAGCCAACAGCTCCCTACACTAACTATTACCGTTAACCTCAACATGTTTTATGCCAAAAAATGAACTTCATACTTCATTAAAGCAAAAGTAAATATTAATATTTACTTTTGATTAAAGTTAGTATAACCTTTCTTGCTGATGTTATACTCACTTTAAAATAGTTTTTAATTAGTGTCATTAGTACTAATAATAAAGAAACACAAATGTTTAAAAAAATATTTTAATAATATTCTTCAAAAAAAATAAAATTTAAAACAAGATAAAGAGAAAAACAAAAACAAAATAAAATAAATGAAAATTGGCGCGCTAAATTGTACAAAATAATGTTTTTAGTTTCTCTAAATCGCGATTATCAAAACACGATGTTTTGACGGTTACAGTCACGCTTCCTCTACAAGACCACCCAAGTTGCAAAGGCGCGGCGAAGTTCAAAGTTCAATACGCGCGAAAACAAAGTCGCTATCCTAAATTTAAATTATCTAAAAGTAATAGGTGTTTTTAATTTTTATTTAATTCTTGTACTAGTTCTTGAAAACTGTACGCGAACCACTTTGCATCTAGTTTCACTTTTTCTCGAATTTGGTTGGCGCCGAATCCAATAAAGGCGTCCTGATTTTGGAATTAATGATTATTCTCATTAATATTAATAATGATAATTTCCTCGAATGAGAGTGATCGAACTGGTAAAACTTACGGCGGGAGGGCAAGCAACCAGATCCGTGGCTCCGTCTCCGACCATTACTACCCTTTGGTATCCGTATTTCTTTTTCAAACAGGAGATGATGGTACCTTTCCCGTCTTGGTAGGCCGTCGGTTGGCTTTCGTCGAAACCGGCATAGGCCCCTATTCGAATAATTGACGCCAAACGGGTCATTCATTTTCAAATAAAACGAAGGAAGGAATAAATCGTGACCATTTACCGTCAAAGTAGAATTTTAATCGGTTAGCGAAGACGTTTTGTTTCGGTATGTTCAGTTCTTTCGCCACTGGTTCGATTATCGATTTGAAACCTCCGGAAATAAGAAAAACGTTGACCCCTCGTTCGTGTAATAATTTCACTAGTTCCCTGCAATTTTCATTTAATTACTTAAAAAGTTTAAAAAAATTACTTAAAAGGTTTAAAAAAATTCTAAGACAATTTAACATTTCCTTCTTAAGACTATAGCATTCGACGAACACGTGATAATTTGAAATACGAACTACCACTTTTCTGACATATTTTAGTTTCGAGTTTCTGACGCAACTATACATATTTCGAGATAATTTCTAATGGAAAGTCATCACGTTTATGGTTATCTTTACTGTCTTTTAGCGGCACGGACGATAAAGGAACCCTGACGTATTTGAGACAGATAACGCAATGAAATATGCTGAAAAGAAAATCACCTGATGTACGGCGTTAGTCTGGGCGGATTGGTCGCCAAATACTCTTCGATCATTTCGACTGTGGGTTGAATCAGATTCAACCTTTGAGACAGGGCTTCGTGGAACGAGAGTCCACCACGCATTGCTTTTTGCGTTCTATAAATACATTTTACTATATTTTAGTACCTATTTTTATACTTCCTCCAAAAAACCCCACACCACGAAAAATCTAATACCGCCAATTCGGATGCCAAATATATTTAAGAGGATGCTTACAAGGCGGCTACTTCTTGTTCTCTTCCGGCGAAGGCGGCGAGTTCGTCAATGGCTTCATCCATTATCACCGTAGAATCGACATCAAAACATACCGCATCCGCCCCTCGGAACATGGCTCTGGTTGCGCTCTCTGTCGTGGCTACTTGCTGCGTTGAACGGCTCATTGTTAAATTTCTATCAATGAAAAACAGGCCGTGTCATGTAAAATCTTTCGTCCTTTGTAAATAACCGGACACGTTAAAAAATATACAACGAAAAAAAAGCGAATGGAAAAATACTTTTCCTTTGGGCTAAATCGCCCGATTTAATGTCAGAACGGTACTTAGTATATTATTAAGGCAAAACGCTAATATCTCGCGCTGGGACCCCCGAGGCTAAGAAACTTGTTTTTACCGCCTTTCCAAATCGACCAAGTCCCGTATGCGCGAATATTCGACACAAAACTAAATCGTACGATACGAAAATGGAAAAGGTATCTTACCTACGCGAAACCTGCCGGTAATTGGGTATTGTTTTATGGTTAAAAACAATTCTGAAACCGTTGTGAACCATCCGTAACGCTTGTATATTAGACATATCCGCTCGGAGATACACAATTAACAAGCTTATCGTTAGGACAGCGTCGCGCCCCTGTGGATCGACTTTCCCTCTGCGCAGAAGGATGCTTGTCAATAATTTATTCGAACTGCAGGCGCGTTTTTCCGTCTAATTTTCAGAATAAGATAAATAGCAAAGCTCCATGGGCCTCTGCGCGAATTTCTTTTACAGAAACACTTTTGGGGGGTATTGAAAAGTGAGAAGATGACGTAATATACTATCGCAAAATATGTTAAATAACCTATGGTTCGTATTATTATTGTCGCGTTAGCGACTAAATAAAATTGAAATGTATAACAAATGTAAAAGAACTTTTTAAAGAATTTAACGCGTAAACAATTAAATTGGGAATTAAAGTTTGACCCGGAAATAATATATATAAAAAGGCTAAAGCAGAGTCAACTCACCTCTTATGAGGAATATTTTAAATAAATGCTCCTAAAACTTTTAAAAGTTAAAGCCAGAGGGGAAAATAATTTAAGAGTAATTATGAAGGTTCTCTTTTCATTAGACTCAGGTGCTTGAATGAGCTCAAACAATTCGCGCCGATTCATGTTATCCCCGCGAAAAGAGGAAGGGGGGAGTAAATTAATCCTTCTTCACCAATCAGAGGCGTTTGCCCTACATACGCAATCCAATAGATAATCACCTCTTGATCTAGAGCCAGTGGAAAGTTTTTTAAATATCGTTTATGGAATTTGGAAGATAATTTGGCGAAACTTTTCTACGTTCCCCCTCCCTTTAAACTGACGTTTTCCCTGGAACCGAAACTTCGAACTTTGGTTCATTCGATAGTTTAGATTATTACTTTACAATATGTATTTAGGGACCCGGTAGTTTGACGTTAAATTTTCCATCGTAAATTTTCGGTAAATCAAAAAGTTTTAAGTTTAAAGTTTCCACCAAGGATATATATTCGAATAACGAAATTAATTAAAATTTATGTGGCTTCAGTTTCAAAGAAAGAAAACAGAAGCAATAGAAATGACATGATGTACGTTGGACCTTGGGGTTTCTCGTATAAAACAATTCGTTCGTTTCTAATGGTTTAATTAACTAAATAAAACACTAACGCTCGTGTGTGGTAGGAACTAAAGAGCATCAACCCTAATCCTCTTCGGACCATAGAAAAGAGGAGCTTTTAAAAATTCATTATTTAACACTTCTTAGGCAAATTTGCGGAAATGATTTAGTACTTAATTAGCCAATGAATTAATTAAGTGTTGGTTGCTGAAAAATAAAATAAAAATGAAACTTTACGAATATTGGATTGATTTTAATGCTCGAAAGTCTTCTTTTAAAATATGTCTCTTCTGTTTTGCTATAAGTGTTTTATTTTCGAGTTTTGCAAACAACCAGTTTCGTATACCTAAATCTAAAAATAAGTTCCGGATTTTTTTATGGAGCGAGGCTCTCGTCCTGACGTGAGGCTGGGGTTGCTAGCGGACGTTAGATGTAATCCAGAAGATTAGCTTCCGAAATCGGACCGAACCTGCCGGTACAAATTATCGGAGCCCTTGCAACTTGGTGGGTCCTTGGTTTAAACCGTTCTCCCTGCAAACGTAGTTATTTCCAGCATGGATTAAATAACCTTAATCCATGTTTCCAGTAATAACGGCCGTCTTGGGGCCCGGGCGCGCTGTCGCTGTTCCTGTAGATCTAGGCTGAAAAGGAAATACGGTTGTGTTGATAAAAGAGATCAGTCTTTCAAAAATAACACTTATTTTCGAATAATGTAATTGGTAGATAACGGTATTTTGTTAAATAATAGTAAAATTAAGGAAAACATTCGAGAATAGACAAAAAAGATTAAAAACAAAAATAAACATGATTAATATTTTAAATTGCAAAAGTATTGGTTTACTCCGAGTAAATTTTGATTTTAATTTAATTTTGCCAATGATTAATGGTTACTAATTATTAATAATATTTACCACTTTCTCCATTTTATACCATAAAGTTAATTACTATTTACAAAAATAAATAGATCCGCGAAGGGGTTCTGCACCACAGAAAGGGGATAAAGTAGTTTCTCAAATTACACCTTTCCTCCAATGCGAGACATTCTGTTTATGTCTATTTATTTTTGCTATTTACCACTGAAGAATGGCGATTTCAGCCCCCACAAAATGCCTAAGAACGATAATAACATCGAAAAGCAGTGAACAGTGACAATTTTAGAGTCGGAAAATGGCACGGTTCTGCACTTTGAGCTTTTTGAAAAAGAATCAAATAATAATTCATTTTACAAGTTACTTTATCCCATCAACGACAATTGTGCCTTAAGGCACAGTCTAATTAAAATATCAAATAATTATTTAAATTAAACCTAATAATTTTGAATTTAGTAACATTTCTGCATTATATTTAGGGTGAAAAATGAGTGTGCTTTGTTTTCTGTAAAAATTAAAGATAATAAACATTAATGCGCTTCTTAAATTCTTAAAAGGGACAGTGCAAACGCGATTATTTACTTAATGTTAAAGCCCAAGGTCCCAGTAGAGACAAAATTTAGACAAGTAAACCTCTTTTCGGGTCATAAAAATGTTATTGGTTGTTAACTCACCGAAACAAGACCCCTGAGTATTTACAAAGTTTATATACCGTCGCCGATGTCACTGAAAACCAAATTAATTGGAATGTTTGCGTTTTACTGGAAACTAACCTCATGTTGCTTTAAAGGAATATAAAATCTCACTTTACGGATTACCTCCCGAAACCCAACAGCAAAGTCATAGGAGGAAACGGCCAATATAGGAACCCTTTGGGAGTCGCAACAGGAATACTAGATGTTACATTCCCTTTATTAATTTTAACGCTTAAAAAATGGAAATTAAACTACGTAGGATTATTTACTTATTACAAAACATATTTTCCCGAAGTAACAATTTAGGAAAATCAAAATATTTTCTGCATAAATATATTTTTAAAAATTACTCGTAGATATCAAAAGTGGATAGACAAAAACTTTTGGTATAGGAAGAAGTCGGAAACTCGGAACCTTCAAAAATTTCAGCGGCTCGTGCAGCCCTTTTGGACAACCGAGATAACCTCTTGGGATCTCATAGGGGCCCGGGCCAAGGTTCTTACAAGCGGCCCGGGCTATCTTTCACCGCTAATGACTAGCTTCGCCTCCACGTTTTACCGAGATTATAAAGCCGGTAGAAATTACCGGGGCCGGGGGGCCCACGCAACCTGGAGACGGTAATAAAGGGTGTCCGGTAGCCAGGTACTTCCTCACTAATAAAAACAAAATTTACTTTCAATATTTAATAAAATAGGCTGGAAAATAAATTGGAAGACATTTTAAAATATTTTATTTTACAAAAACGGTTCACGCCAGCTAGACCTTCAAAACAATATTATGGAAATGTTATTTACAATGAAAGCCAAAAACGATTGTTTTCTCAAGAAATACACAGAGTGAAAATATACAATATTCTACAAGTATTTTACTGGGAAGAAATAAAATTTTCTAGCCTATTTATACAGTATTTTCTTCAAAGACATTGAACATTATAGAAAGTTACCACGGGGAAAGGGTGGGGCGAGAAAAAGGTCTATTGACGAACTTTCATATTAAATTCCGAGATAAAGGGAAAGAACATCTTCATTCGATAAAACTTTCACTTTGTATTTTACCACTTATGTGACGATATTCCAATACTTGGAGAGAAACATGCAGACATGTAATATCATGTCACAATTTTAATTTTTTTTTAGAAAAAGCAAAATCACATTCCACCTTTTGCTAATTCTTCCTAAATAGACAAAAGGAGAATTTAGTCTTAATGATTGAAAACCTACAAAAAAAAGAACAGGACAATATATAACAACACCATAAAAAAACTATACAGAAATGGGAGCTATGTCCCTCTTTTCAATACAAAGAACATTGAGAAAAAATAAATACCTGTTGCTGTTGTTGTTGTTGTTGTTTAGCGGCTTGTATCGCAGCGTGAACAACTTGAACCGCAGTCGGAGTGGCATTAATTCCGCCTTGATTAGATTTATCAGCAACTGTCGAATTAACTATGTGTACCAGTTGCTGTTGTGGAACATTTTCCGTTGAAGTTACCAAAGATGTTATAGCTGGAATAACTGCAGTTTGATTAGCCATGCCAAGTTGCTGGTTTACCGTGTTTACAAAAGCGTTCTGAGACAATAGGGAAGTCGTTTGGGCGGTAGTGGCAGGTTGAATTTGAAACTGGACTTGAGTCGGGTGAGCCTGATTAGCCCCACTGGCACGAACTGCTAAAGTGACTTGTTGTTGAGTCAAACCAGATCCTGCTCCCAATTGCTGTAGTATGGTAGCTGTCTGAGGTTGTCCGCTAACTACGACAGTGGCTGGATTAGAAGCCTTTAATATAGTTCCTCCTGCACTTGACGACGTCGTAACTAGCTGAGTCCCAATTAGAGATGATGCAGAAACTGGTTGTGCTTTGAGGGTACCAGTTACAAGACTACCATCAGAGACTGTTCTTAAGCCTTGTTGAGTTTGAAGGGTGGCCAATGAAGGAGCCGCAGTAACCACCTTGAAATTATCAACGAATAAATAATTGTAGTTTTATATTTTCGTAAAGGTAATAAGAGACAAAGCTCTTGCACAGAAAGCCATGAGTAAAGCATAACTTAATTAATATTTATAATAAGAGGTAATAACCTGGATAGCCTGTTTAAGAGAAGTCTGAGGCTGACCAAGAGTACAAACAGTAGCACCAACAGAGGGTTGAGGAATGGGAACAATACGCGCTTGAACTGTCGTGGTGGTAGGCAAGGTAGAAGCTATATTTGAAGGACTAATGCCTTGAGAAAAGGCAACTGTCGTTACTGTTTGGGAGTTAGGGGCACTGGCTTGCAACATGGCATGTGGCAGGAGTTGGGCGGTAGCTACTTGAGTGGCACCTTGTTGCCCACTTTGAGCTGCTGCTGCCGCAACCTGAGAGGAGACGGATTAAGCAAACAGATTCAACAAAAACAAAAACTTGCAATTGTAAATTGGGATTTATTTCGCACACGATAAAAAGGACAATCTCTCACTTGTTTGATAACTTGGTGAATCTGATGTACAGTCATGGTAGTTGTGGCAGGTATCGTTTTAGATTGTTGACTAATAAGTCCAGCTTGTTGGGAACCCTGTTGGACTATCTGAACAGTGTTTAATTGAGTCGGCAGACCAACTGTGGTTTTACCTTGAACCTACATGTGCAAAGAAAATTTAAATGGGCTGGAATAGTTGGAGGCCAAATTATGGTATTTTGTACTTTTGCAACGTGGGCTAACGAAGTCAATTTCTGTTGTTGTTGTTGTTGAAGTTTTCTTTGGTGAAGCAGCTGCTGTTGAAGTTGCAATTGCCTCAATTGCTGCTGAGCCATCACAGCTTGGGATACAGTTTTTCCTTGGAGATTTGTGGCGATACCAGGTTTTCCCTTCAGTTTCAAAAGAGAAATAGCTTAATTATTTTTGGACTATTTCTAGATTATGGGTAATTTATCTTTATCAACTCACCTGTTGTAGAGCTACATTTATATTAACACCAGCCATTGTTACGGCACTAACAGGGATGGTTACGGAGGGACTGACGCTCAATGACGTAGGAGCGGTTACTGTTTTGACTAGAGGAGTAACAGGCACATTACCAGCTATTGTTTGCTGGACTGCGTGTTGTAAACTTTGCTGTTGCTGCAATTGAGCTTGAGCCAAAATCTGAGCAGCAACCGCTTGTTTCTGTTGTTGTTGTTGACGTTTCAAAAGCTGAGTCACTTCAGCATCAGTCATGGCCCTTTGAACAGTTTGTTTTATGATAGCTTGTTTCGCTACAGCTTGTTGTTGCTGCTGCTGTTGATTCGCAGCCACTATTCTTTGCTGAGTTACGATGGTGCCAGTATTTTGAGTCAAATGAGAATTCACAGCCACTTTGGTTCCTCCAACAACTTGAGCTCCAACCATCTGTTGTTGGGTTGCTATTTGCAATCTTTTAAGCTGTTGTTGCTTTAATACAGCTTGTTCCTTAAGATTCAAGTTTTAAGAATTATTCAAGTACTAAAACTTTCAATTAAAAGCTCACTTGTATTCTTTGTTGTTGTCGTAGAGCGCTTTGTTTAAAAGCTTGAATTTGTGAGGGCGTCAGATTTCTCGGATTACCTCCCACTGCAGTTAACTGATTAATAGCAGTTACAGAATTGGCAGCTACTAAGCCTGAATTTATTCTCTGCGTAGCCACTTGAAGCTGAGCAGCAGTCAGTCCAGCAACTGAAACAACAGCCGGTGAAGTGGCTGTAGTTCCAGAGGTGGTGACCAGGGCTCTTACTTGTCCGGCAGATATGGCTGAAGCTGCAGCTACCATGTCTTGAACAGTCATTGTAGTGGTTAGGCCTCCTGTAGAGGCAGGGCGTTGAGCCCTCAACGCAACTGTATTTAAAGTCGAAACTGTGGCAGTCTAAAAACAATATTGTGTATCAGTAATTCATTCAAAAGACCTAAAATTGAATTAGCTGATGAATCTTACAGGAATTCCTGCTACAGATACTGTGGGTTGTCCTAGAGTTTTCCCTATAGTTGCAAAAGTAGCTGGTGATGTACCACCAGCACTAAGGCCTCCAGCGGCATTGACGACAATGCTATTACCTAATGACTTGGCTAAAGACACAGCAGCCACATTTGCTTGTAAACCAGTTTTTTGATGTTGAGAGGCTGCATGCTATAAAAATAGCTGATGTAATACAGTTTCAAATTGGAGGATATGATTAAAAATATCCCTACAATCGCTTGTAGTTGTTGAGCCTGAGCGAAACTGGCGATAACAGCTTGGGTGGCTTGTTGTTGAGCTAGGTTTCCAGCCGCTACCCCCGCAGCGGCTTGTTGAATTTGAACTTGTTGTTGGCGTTGCTGCTCAACAACTGCTGCTGCAGCGGCACTTTGATTTTTTTGCTTTTCACGGCTAATTCTTTCATGCCTGATTGCAGCCAATTGCACTGGATTGAGAGGCTGATCATAGTTGATGCCACTTTCTTGCAAAATTACAGTGTGTTTAGGATTTTTTCCTACTGGAGCCAGCCATGGTTTAAGAGTCGGGGTTCGTTTGTTGGCTACACTTTTAATAGTTTCAAAGTGGCTGTTGTACAAACAGGTGAAAGAGGTATTGTTGTCTTGAGTGTAGAGTTGACTCGTTTTCATTGGACGGTTGTTTTTGGTCTGAAAAATTGAGAACTGATGGTGGTCTTACGTAAGTTAAGGTTATTCTAGCATTTCAACTAAGTTTCAAGCAAGGGCTGAAAATTTAAGCTTTTCAGTTAAGTTATTTGGTGATGATGGTTCCATAAATTTAAATAAAAAAACAGTATGCCAAACCTTGTAGATTCCTTTGGACTTTTTCTGTTTCTTGGGGCTCGTGTCATATAACAGTTTTCCTTCTTCCCTGGGTACAATAACAGTCTCATATCTTTGTTTGGTTTGTTTGGGAGATCGATAAATTCTACTACAAGAATTGACTACATCAGCTACCAAATCCCAGTTCGGAATATGAGCTGGTGACAAAACTGTTAAACTAAGAGGTAGGTCTTGGTTATTTTGTATAACCTAAAACAAAAAAGAAATACATGTAGTAAATATATACTAATAAATATAAATTATTTAAAAAAATACTTGTAAAATGGCCCAATCTTCGTGTATAAGCCACTCTAGACTCTCTCCTTGCGAATCAGTACTTGGTTTTAAACCAGAAAGAGATCCTTGTTTGATATTACCCGATCCCATTGCCATCATTTTTGGGAAATTCAAAGATCCAATGCTAAGGCCCTTAACTTTTTGAAGTTTGGCTTCCCTTCTCATTTTGAGAATAGCGGCTGAAGGACGATCAAACATTGACCTGGGTACATGAACTACTTCTTCTTTCTTAGCTTTTTGCTTTCTTATAGAAGCATTTTCTATAATAAAAATTTCAGAAGTTATCAGGAGTGGAGAATTTTCTCAAAAGACGAAGAACTTACGATAAACAGATGGATCAACTTTCAGTCTCTTGGCTTCCTTCTTGACATAAACTGGTGGAAGGGCAATTTCAGACATAATATTATGTTCATACAGGAAACCAATACTATGATCAATGTACAAATCATTTTCATTCTGAGGTGGTGTTGGTGGAGCCCAAATCTATATTTACATAATCAGTACAATGTCACGTAAAATATTTTTCCAAAACTTGTTTTGCAACATTATAGAAAGATATATACCGGCATTTGTTCTTTTCCATCAAATGAAATATAAACCTACAAAAAACTGAGAGGTAAAATTTTTCCTTGGGTAATGTAAAACTAAAACTAACCAAAGCTATTTTTTTTTCAAAAACTGTATCCTGAATTTTAGATTAATTCTGATGTATATTATTTTCAACTACTTAATATTTTTGTGTTTCTCTACAATAGGACTTAACTTCATAATAAAAATGTGTGTAGTTCAGGTTTGTGATTCTGTATTTTGGTGATAATAGGGCTGAAAAATCCATCAGCAAAACCCCCTAAGGATAGCTGGCACCAAATATTCATGCATCCAAAATGGAAATTAAAATGTTCTCGTCCCATTTTTAAGTATCTGAACGTGACAAAACTCGTAATACAACGCCTTGCTCACAAAAAATGCATCTTATTTCTCTTGGTAGAATTTGTTGGGTTAGGAATGGCTGGATAGCGCGTTTTGGTGCCAGAATGTTATTATGATAATTAATGGCATCAAGATTTTAGCAGACCAAATAAACAAGAAATTAAATACACCCAAATAACTCAATTTACTCAAATATCTACCAAAAGAAATTGAGCATTCTATTTTTGAGCAAGATGGTATTACATTTTTCTACCAGATTGACACCAAAACCTGCCAATTCATGGTGTTGAAAAAAGAATACCAAAAATCGTGTGCGCATGCCATCCTAAAGGGGTCGAACCAACTTACTCTACCAAGAAAAATGAGACAACAAAATCTGTTCAGAATGACTGCGGCTTAAATCATTTTTTATTGTTATCAATCAAACAGTAGTGCAAGCTTTATCACATGTCACATGAGGAAGAGAAAAGACTGGCCCATTCTACTTTTTCGTAAGAAACACAACCAATCAATCGTACAACATTATAATACAAGGTTTCGGAGAAATGTTTCCGAGAGCTAACCATATAAATGGACACTCGTTTTCAGATGCTAGAGGAACTGGCACCTTTAAGTTTGTGATTTCTCTTTAGGAAGTCATTAATTCGCACGTCTAGGACTGTCTTTTTCCTAAACTCACGACAACTTTACTACATTAAGGGTTTCTGTATTAGGAGTTAAAGATACCTAATTAACTCTAAATATATTTACAATAATGAAATACACTAAAACGTGCATTTCATCAGACGCCGTTCAAATTTATTTGGCTAGTATTATTTGTTAGCTGATTCAGCTTTGTTCCCTTTTCAATACTGGAAGTATGGGTTGCGCAATTTAAGTCATTTTCTGCTTTTATACTATCTGAACTCGGGCTAGAAACAGAGTTATTTTCACAAGTCCGGTTGTTAGTGATAGCCTCTCTTGCGGAAGCTCTTCGAGTTCTTATGACAAATTTTGGATTAGAAAAAGGCTTAATTTCTGGAGTTAACAAGTTTCTAGAAATTTTAGTCGGGGAGACTTTGGCTATTTTCAGAGTTTCATTCTCAGCTTTCGCATTAGATTTGGAATGACTAATAGTTCTAGTACGAGATTTCAATGGTGATTGCTCAACTTCCTCAGTTTTAATCATGAAGGAAGGCTCTAGCTTCGGACTAACGTAACCCTCTATCCCATTTTCAACAGCGCTACTTTTAATCCTACAACTACGTCTTGTAGGACGGCAAGGTGTGCTCTTATTCAAATCAACATTACTAGTAACACTCTTATGCTTAGCATTTCTAATAGACTTATTCTTCTTATCCACCTGATTGGTCGAATCTTCTCGGCTGTAGGTTAACATGTTCTCCTCGTCCTCCTCTATCAGAGCTGCTCTGCGTTCCTCCTCCTCTTTTAATGCCTTCAAACGACCTAGCTCCCAGTCTTTCTTTTGAGCTTCAATTTCCTCCTGTGTACAAATAATTGCATATGGTTGAATTAAAAGAACATGAGAAAAAGACCTAAATATTTGCTTGAAAACAAATATAAACATTTCCGATTTAAAATGCTTGAAGAATAACACTTTACCTCAGCTTGTTTTAGCTGCTCCATAGAGAAAGGCTCTTGAATAGACTCTAAGAACGTGATGGCATATTTTTCAACGGGTGTTAGCTGAAATGATTAGATATACCATAAACACAATTTCCTATTCCAAATCCCATCAGGTTTAGCTTTACCTGACACATAAGTTTGTCTAACTCCTCTTCAGCTTGAGATTTTTCTTCAATGTCCTTGGAATCACTGTCCAGCGGAATGGATTCATCAAATTCCGCAAATTCAGCAGCAGCTTCCGCCTTTGCTGTTTTTGCAGCTTGTACATCTTGGTCTTCTTCAGCCATTCCTAAGGCCTAAAAGAAAAGAGAAGAGCAAAGTTAAGTACTCCAAAACCACAGCCACTATTTTCCAATTTTCAATACATGTTCGAGTTGTATTTGATTCAGCCTCTCTGCATCTTCTTCTTTGCTTAACTTAGCAGCTTCGGCTCTTTTCTCAGCCTGCAATTCATGGCTAATCTCAAACCCAAAAAGTTCTTCCACAGCCTTCTACTCAATTTAAAATATTTTTAGCAAGATGAATGTGAAAACAGCAAATTTTATATTAACCTTTTTAAAGAATGCCGAATTAAAATTTCCTCCTTCAATTGCTAAGTCCCCTAATAGCCTTTTTTGATTTGCTTTCTTCAAAATATTCTCCTCCACAGTTCGATCACTAATTAACCGGTAAATGTGAACATCCCTCGTTTGACCAATACGATGGCATCTATCTTGAGCTTGGGCATCCATAGTGGGATTCCAATCACTATCGTAAAACACTACAGTGTCCGCTCCCGTTAGGTTAATCCCGATGCCACCAGACCGAGTGGACAAAATAAAGCAGAATATTCTTTTGTCAGCATTAAACCTTTCCATCAAGGCTTGCCTTTGATCTACACGCGTAGAACCATCGAGCCTCAAATAAGTATGGCCATGAAAATTGAGAAACTGTTCCAAAATGTCGAGCATTCTGGTCATTTGAGTAAATATAAGGATTCTGTGACTTCCACTTTTGAGTTTCCATAGAAGTTTATCTAATGTTTGAAGTTTTCCTAAAAATATACATATATATTCAGAGATAAATCTACAAAAAAAATTAATAAATCTATACATACCACAATCATATTGTATAAGCCTTAATTCTGGAAACTGAGTACTAGTTTGGCTTATTATCCTATGTAAAAAGGCAAATTTGGGGGAGAGTTCTGTTCTAAGCAACTCCTCTTTAAATTTTTCCTGCTGAGCAGCTGATGGACAAGGATGGGACACATGCATTTTGATTCTTGGTGCGCTCACAACAGGAACAGCAAACACAAACCTAGGAGAAACAAAATTGGCGCTTACACATTCCAATACAAACGCTATATTAGGAATTACCTTTTAACAACGTCGTCTAATTCTTCAATTAGTGCTTCTGGAGTTTTGATAATACTACTAAGGGGTTCTGTTTGTCTCCAATATCTTTTAGGAGTGTAATTTCGGGCATCTAGGCAATGCAAGTAGCCTTTCCCTTGCCATTTTAAATCACTCTGCTCATATTCTCTTTCAACTACCTTGGTACTTTCTCTGGTAATTGTAACAGCTTCAATCAAATCCTGTCCATAGACTGGAACAATACTACATTTCTTCCTATTTGCCATGCCAATATCTTTTAATTTACACTTCCTAGAATCGGTTTTCTTCTTATGCAGTGATTCCTGATTCCAAAAAATTACATTTATAAAAAATCAGCCCTATAACAGCAATGCCCAAGAAAACTTACAAGATAAAATATAGATTTTCGTTTTTCTACTTTAGGATCAGTACAAACAGGAACAACCAATGGTAGGTTACTTCTAGTAACCACTTTAGGAACAGTTATTGGACCCATAGGTCTCGACAATTGAGTAGCACCTTCAAAATTTAAATAAAATCAGGCATTTGTTATAAAACACAAATATATAAGCTCATATTTACCAGAAGCAGTGTTAGGGACAGAATTACTATTGACTGAGTTAACGTTAAGAGGAGCCACCCGCAAAATTGGTTTATTAGAGGTAGTTTGATTTGGGGTAATGACAGGCGTTGTTATTGGACTTGTTTGAGCAATTGTAACTCTAGTGGCTTGAAACGATGCTGGAACACAATTAGACACAAACAAAACTACTTAGTTAAAACCTGAGTGGATGGTAAAGTAGCTACTAAGAAACTAAGGAATATAAGGGTATCAATGTCATACCAGCTTGGGAATTGGGTGTTGTTAATACAACGGGAGTCCCCTGAGCAGTGCTAATTACAGACCCATCGGGACCCACAGTTCTTTGCTGAGGAGGTGTGGAAGTCAAAAGCAAGTGCTGTCCCGAAGCAGTTTGCACTAAACGGCCAAAACCAAAAGGAACAGAGACTTTTGCCCCACCTTGTCCAGTTTGTTGTAGCTGAACTGTTATTGGTGTAGAATTGGAGAGTTGAGAGTTGACTCCTAAAGATGATAGCTGAGCAACTGATAAACCTAAAAAGGCACATAAAAATAACATTATATTTACTTTCCAAGTTTCTATATTTAAGACTTCTCACCACTAGTTGATGGAACTTGTTGTTGTAGCACCTGGACAGGATTGTCACCATTGTTTACAGCGCTGAGCTTTGCTCCGACTAAATTTGAAGTGATTGAATTTTGATTGGTCATTACCACAATTCTCTGCTGAGGGGAAGCTCCAATTTGGCCTGGAGTGAGAGCAGCCAGCCCAGCTGGTGACACAATCGATCTAGCCCCTAATGATGCAGGAGAGGTCACCCTGGACTGAGGTGTTAGAACACGAGATTGAAACACTGCTGGTCTCGGAGACTGGGCAGATGTTTGAGGCTAAAAAAAAATAAATTGGTTTATAGAACTGTTGCAAAGCATTTACAATCTTTCAAATATTAACCTGCGTTACAGAGGAAGAAGTTCTAATATGCAACCTAATTTTTCCAGGTGGGCACCGGGGAGGAGGGTCTGGGGCACTGTCAATCTCTTCTACATATCTAGGATGAGTTTGAAATTTCCTAATGCGATGAGCAGCAAATGCGGTCAATGTCATTTCAAGGTCAGCCATTAGCAAATTTAAGGAAACCAAGCTGACACATTTCAACGGTTCATATTTCAGACAGTTCGTAACTAAAGAGGCAGTTTCGTAAGTAATTCCCTCCATCATGAAAGGAGACACAGTTGGTCGGGATTCAAACAAGTTTGGATGGTTGCACACTTTCCTCAATTGCATTAGCACATTTATTACACTGAGAAAGTTACCAGTAGCCAGAGTTTCTCTCGTTCTATACACAAGTTGAATAAATTATTAGAGACAATGAACCATTTCAGCATTTAATAACTCTTACTTAGCTCTTGACATAAAATCATCATAGAGATATCTCTGTCTGGTTGACAGCCTACACATAATGACATGCTCATATTTTTGAGGAAGTTGCTTTTCCACTTCACATTTCAGTCTTCTCAACAGAAACGGTCTCAGTATCTGTAAAGGATTTTAATGACTAAGTCCAAAATACTTTCAGTATTGATATATGTGTATTACTTTGTGCAGCCTTTTAATGAGACCTTCATTATATTCATGATTTCCTTCAACCATACCGGTAACGGGGTTCACAAACCACTCTCTAAACTCTCTATGCGATTGGAAGACATTAGGCATAAGGAAGTGCATCAGTGACCACAATTCCATTAGGCTGTTTTGAAGGGGCGTCCCAGTTAGTAAGAGGCGACGGTTACTTTGAAAATTTAACAACATTTGCCATCTTTGAGACTTGAAATTTTTAATATGTTGAGCCTAATGGAAAATAGCAAAAGTTAAAGCTGGTAATTTCTAGTATGAGAACTAAAGTATGATACTCGTACTTCATCTAGAATAAAGTATTTCCATTTCTTTCTACGGAAAGCCTGATGATCCTGAATGACTAATTTATAAGATGTTATGCAAATGTGGAATGCGTTGGGTTTGGTCCAACCCTTTACAAGTAAATACAAGTTAAACACTTAACAAACATACATGCAAGGTTAATTTGAATTACAATTCTTTTCTGTTTTCTGTCTTTAGGTGTTCCATAATAGGTGAGAATTTTAAACCCTGGACACCACTTTTTCAGCTCCATTTCCCAGTTTAGCATTACGCTTGTTGGCACTACTATTAGATGAGGACCCCAATTCCCTGGAAAATATACATAAAACATTGAAGTTTTTGGTTAAATTAGAAATGGCTTTAGCTAGGAAAAAATACCTTTTTCGCAAGCCAGATGAGCTAAAAGAGCAATCGTTTGAATGGTTTTGCCAAGGCCCATTTCATCAGCCAGTATTCCATTTAATTTACGATCTTGCATAGCCACTAGCCAATCGAGACCAATATGCTGATATTCTCTCAGTGTGTGCTTAAGTAAGAAGGGAACCTTTGTTTGAACCTGAGTAGTTGATAGCGTGTTTCCTTTAGGTTGGAACTGTTCGGCTGCAGCAGCTATGTCACTGATTTCTTTACTGGGACCTTTAGAATTTTTACTCTCCAAAGACTCAGGCTTTAATAATAACAAAAATTATATTCATAATTTATAATAATATATATATATAAAAGTTTTACCTTCAATGAATTCTCATCTTTAATCAGATATTCCATCCCAATGTCTTCCAGAGGATCTTCAATGGAGCTATTCTCTTCATCCATTTCCTCTTCCTCGGATTCGTCACTCTCCCCTTCAATATCAACATCTTCATCTTCCAAATCTTACGAATAAATTAATCATTTTTTTTAATTAAAATATATGCAACTAAGAAAAATAACAAATTTTGAAGTTTTCATACTTTTGCTCTTGGTTTCAGTCTGGCTATCATCGCTATCTTCATCACTTGTTTCATCTTCTGATTCTTCAGGCATCTCATAGTCGCTGGAGTAGGCCTGAGCGTATTTTTCATATAATTCCTCAATAGGAATTTCACTCTCTTTCTGAAGATCATTAATTTCACTTTTATATTCGTCTTTCCCATTTTTGTTCTCTTTCTCTTCCTGTTCTATCGTTGCTTCATCATCATCTTCATCCTCATCACTGGCTCGATATTCTTCATCTTTATCATTTTCCTAAACATGAATAACGTAGTATCATTAACAATCTTACATTACAAAGGCTGCAAACCTATTCTTACATTTTTTATTTGGCTAGTGGATGGTTTGCTTTCATCATCCTTGTCACTGTCTTCAGAGTCATCGGAACCATCCAAAGGGGTTGCGGGTTTTTCAATAATTTCTGGAGGCAGAGAGCTAATGAGATCCTCCAATGGAACTTCCCCTTCCTTTTGGAGTAAAGCAATTTCTTCTGATACTTCCATATTATCAGATTTAGCTTCCTCTTTCGCTATTGTTTCTTCATCGTCAGTTTCACTAACTAGAGGAGGTTCAAAATCTTCATCTTGAGAAGATTCAGAATCATTCTTTTCACCCAAAGCTTTGGCATTTGATGAGGGGTCATTTTGCATTAGTCCTTGCGTAAGCCAAGAAGAGTATTTTTCAGTTTGATCAACAATGAAGTTTAAGTGGATATCAAGAGCTTTTTTTCTCTTCTCATCCAACCTCGTTTGTTGTTTAAACTCAACCAGCTGTCGCAGGCAAAATGGGATAATTACTATCTATAACCATAAAGGTGCTAAAGTAAACAGACTTACCTTTTCAATATTGGACCAAAACTGCTTAATTTCTTTCGCTATTTGACTGGCAATCCTCCTAAGTTTCATTTGCTCTTCTTTTTCAGCCTTTTCAGCTTTCATTTCCTTTTCTTGGTGATATTTCATAACCATTCTGGCACACTATGGCACAAAACAAACGCATTACATAAAGCTAAGTAAAGAATTACAAGCTTAATTTACCTTCTTGGCCGCCGCTTTCTTCCATTTCCTTTCTTGGGCAAAATCAGTCGCTAGCCAAACCATCTCTTCTATTAAATAATCCCAGTGAGCTTTTGCCCTGGGTGGTTCTTGTACTTTTGGCAGTCTTTTAGCCGACCAAAGTCCTTCTTTTCGAAGTTCTGCGATTCTTTGAATGACATATGCTTCCTGTTTAGCTCTTTCAACAATTTCTTCTTGGGAACCAATCGAAGAATCGTATACTGCTGATATAGAATGTTGCCTAATGGGTAATCTATTTGTGATTGATGTAGGGATTTTGAGGCTTTTCTGTGGGCTGCTTATTGATGGAGAGCTAATTTGGGAAAGATCAGATTTCTTGGGTGATTGGGATGTTGAAGGCTGCGTTGTAGCTGCTAGTGTGTTTGACTTTGCGGAAACAGAATGACTAGATAGTGCAGTAAATGTGGGTTTGGATAGGGTAGTTGAAGCCAGTTCAACTTGAGCTACTGAGGAAAATATACAAATATACATAAGATTTATTTCCAGATGCGAAGAGATAAAAATCCATCTTACCAATTGATGGTGCTGGAGTTACAGCCTGCGTAACTGTAGTAACTGTTGATGAAATTGAAGTAGTGGCAATTGTGGTTCCTCTAAGTTGATTAATCATCCTTTGTTCTTCTTCCTCATCTTGTTCTAGAGCATTCGCTTTCAAAAATCCTAATAACTGGGGTGTTACTCGCCTTTTCCAAGCTAAGAAGTCCATCATATTCCCACCATTTTGCAAGAAAAACAGTTCCGTCAAATGTTCGGTGAAGTTTTCTTTGTTGTTTTTAAATTGCTGACCTCTGTGCTCACAAAACCTTTTTCTCATGTTTGCAACTTCCGGGGAAGGGGGAGGTCTTTCTTCGAGCCTCATTCTTTTGGTTTTTGGACCTTGGGATCCACTTGTTCCAGGACTACTGTTATAACTTGTGCCACTAGTACCACCACCACCACCACTATTAACATTACTATTCACAACTTGACGGTGTACATTCGCGGTAGTATTTAAGGACGCATTTGAACTGGTACCTACGGTACCTGTTAATTGCTTCTGAACTAAAATTCTTTGCTGGTGATTCCCAATGGCCATGGGAGTTTGTCTCATAGTTGCCTGAGCTACAAGTTGTCCAATATGAGCAGCGGAAGCCGCACTAACACTTCCAACCGTGATTGTCGCGTTAGGAATGGCTTTAGCCACACTATAAGAATGGACCTTAGTGACATCGGAGCCTTGGAATTGTATGCCATCCATTAGCTGGATAGTTTGGCCGTGTTGACTGACAGCCGCTGCTTGGGCGGGAGTTAATCTCACAGCAACTGTATCGGAACTTCCTTGCACTAAGGCTCTTTGTTGTAATGCTGCAGCGGCTGTTACTGGTACTGTTATCATGGTTGAACCTGAGGCTGTTGTCACTTTTTGTAAGTGGATCCCACTTAATGTGGTCTGTTGTCCATGAATTTGCGAATGCTGGGGCTGAGAGGTCGCAACTCCCCTAGCAGACGCACTTGTCACTGTATAGTTTTGAGATGCAGCTGCAGCCAAAATTCTTGCCAAGTTCTGAGGCGTGCTGATGGTGTACGTTGAACCTTGGCTACCCAGGACATTTTGACCTTGAGTAACATTGGCTCCCCTGACACCAGATACTTAAAAAATATTTAAAAGGATTTTAAACATTCCAAATAACTCATGGAAAATATAACTGATAATTAAAAATACTGACATGCCACTTGAGCAGGGATGGTAATATTTTGTATTTGGTTCCCCAAAGAGACACCTGGTATAAGATAATGTTGATAAGTCGCATTATTGGTTGTTTGTCCTCCTGGAGCAATACTACTGGTAGTCGTCACTCCGCTAGAGGTAGCGGTAAACGGTGAGGCAATGACATTGACAGTCCCGCCTAAAGCCGAAGAAATGGCAATGCGCTGACCTCCTAGAGAGGTCACCTGAGACTGAACCACCTGAGGTTGGACATGTTGCTCCAAATGAATAACAGCGGGTTGACTGTTAATAGGAGTACTAGTAGGGCTATCTGAAGTAGTATCTGCTGTACCGAGTTGATTTACAGATGATGCTGGATTCTTTGCAGGGTCTCCAATTCCCTGGACCATGGCCCTATGAAAATAATTACAGAGCTACAACATTTTGACAAAAACAGAACATAATCCAAAGCTTTCTAATATAATGTTAAAATAGCTGTTAAGAGAAGTTACCTATTAAATAACCCATACTTAAAATAAAACTAAAGGAACTGTCAAATAGCTAATGGGAATTCTGATTAAACAGGAAGACTACATAAAAGCGCCAATAAATGGCTTTTAAATTTTCGCCATCAGAAGCCAGAACATTTTGGATGTATAGGTTTAATCTCTAATCAAAGAAGCCGGCTATATTATAACAGCGCGCGTATATAGGGCGCACCCTTTCCCCTTTGGAATGATTTCGGGCTGACATTGCCTCCCGCTTTTATAAGCTGGCTTACTTCTCCTTAGTGCACGCCAAATATTGGGCTCTACACCTACATTGACAAAGGCGGACAAAGAGAGTCTGCGCAGCCTGGCACAGTCGCCATTGTTGGGGTTGGGATTCCTTCTTTACTTACCAAATTTCAGTCGTTCATAGGGAAGCAATTCCTTGACATCGAACTCTTAAATTTACCAATCCTCAATCGTTGAACATTTTTCTACTATTTTATACTTCTCCAGACAATTATTGAAGAGTTTTGAGCGTTATTTTTCGAATCAAAATTACGTACCATTAAGGCAAAATATCGCCTCCCCGATTTTCGTTCAGCGACTGATCTGCTGCAGTACTGCCAGTCCTTCGTTATATTTTTGCGCATGCGCCGTAAGGACCTCGATGGGAAAATGGCGCATGCGAAATCGTCCGTGCAAAATGAAATTTCTCATTCGAATTTAATAGAGAAGAAAGTAGAAAGTTATTTTGAAAATAAAGGAAATTCCAACGTTATCATCGATTTATTTCAGCTACTTTTGGTAAGAATGGTTTAAAATAATTTGCTATAATTATCAAAAATTTTGTTTTAATTTTACCCTAATTAACTTTGAAACCACATGGCTAGTCAGTAGACCAAAAATAGACCTAGATATTTTCAAATGTCAAACTTTGATATTGTGCAAGACGAACTGAAAAATAATTTATTTTCTTTCGGTGTAGAGTGATATTGAAGATACGGTCGTTTCTTCAATTCTTGGATTAGAGAAAATATTTGATAAAGCTGTCTGTGATGGTTTGGTTTCGTACAATCAGAACGAAGTTGGGAACATAGGTAATGGCAGTGCAGTACAATATTCATTAGTAATGTAATCTCGGTGTTATTTGACAACAGATTCTAGCCTTGAGGAGAAACTGAAAATATGGCATCAACAACGATTTGAGGAGACTGTGGAGGAGCTTTTACATTTAATGAGGCAAGAATCAAGAATTATCAAAGTAATTTGATTATGCGTAGCTCATTCTGGTAGATAGTTATTAAAATTTAATTTAATTTTAGGAACAGGCGTTTGTTACATTGTTTAACTTATGGATTAAAATTAATGAAATCACAAATGCCACCAAAAACCATAAAGGCAGTGACTATTTTGAAGTATGAGATATGGTTTTAAGTTATTTTAAGAAATATCTTGTACATGAACCTTTGCTTTTCTACAGAAAGTAGTACGAAATCTTCTTGATGAAGAAAACAGCATGAGACATGTCATATTAAAATACGATGATTTTAAAAGCAACCACATAATCAACTTTCTAACTTTAAAAACAATTTTGGTAGTGCTTAAAGAGAAACGAAAGTCGGGTACAAATGTTGTATTTCTAGAAAATGTCTTTGTCTTGTTACAGTCATTCTCTGCAGGTGATTTGTTAATATAAAATAATAATGTGGTCGTAGAATTTAATTACTTTTTTATGCTCCTTTAGCATTAGAAGAAGATGAAACCCAATCTCAAATCAAAAAGAAATTTTCTTTGGCATGGATTGAGTTTTTAAAATTCAAGGTAATAAATTGGCACTCTTAATTTGTATCTTTATAAATATTTTAATTGTCCTTTATATATTAAAGTTGTCTCCTGTATTGTACAAGAAAGTTCTCATTATTATTCATAACAAAATTATGCCATTCATGACAAATCCATTGCTATTGACAGACTTTTTGACAGATTCTTATAACATTGGTAAATTGCTCGAGGAAATGCATAAATTATAAAATTTATGATTTTTTTTTGTTTCAGGTGGTGTTATTAGTCTTCTGGCATTAAATGGTCTCTTTTTGTTAATACAGAAATTTAATTTGTTAGTATTTTATTAATTTAATTATATTTTGTTCATTTTTCAATAATTTAAATTGTTATTTTAGGGAATATCCTGATTTTTACTCAAAATTGTATGCCTTGTTAACTGATGTTATATTTTCTGCAAAATATAGAGCGAGATTCTTTTATTTAACAGACCTTTTTCTGTCTTCTACGTATGAAAGTTAACTATCGTAATTGTTTTCTATGCGCATACTGACCTCTGGTTGATTTTTAGACATATTCCAGCGTATCTCGTAGCAGCATTTGTAAAAAGACTGGCAAGACTGTCTCTTAAAGCTCCTGTTGATGCATTGTTTACTTTAATTCCTTTTATTGGAAATCTTTTAATCCGTCACCCTAGTCTCGTGGTTCTGATTGACAGACCTAACCTGGATTGTGGTAACTTTGAAACTTTATTTTATTAAGATTTGATGTTAAATTTATTTAATTTTAAAGTTTCTGAAGATCCTTATTTGTTTGAAGAGATGGATCCTAATTTATGCCATGCGATTGATAGTTCTTTATGGGAAATTAAAGTAAATGCAATAATCTCCCAAAAGTTTTATGTTTAAAATTTTTTTTTAGTCTTTACAAAATCACTGGCATCCTGAAGTTTCCAAAAAAGCTGCATTTATTAATAAAGCTCTGCCACGAATGGAATGGGATTTAGCTGATGTTCTGGAAATTCGTCATAATGATGTATACATATTGCATTTATTACATGGTTATTTAGCTTAATCCACATTTAATTATATTCAACTTTAGTTGTTTGATAAAGAAATACAGAGTTTCAATGAAGTCGAAGAAATTCCTCTTTCATATTACAAGCCAAGTGCATTGCTTAAAAGAAAAGAAGATGAAATGGATTTCTTATGGACAACTTAATTTATTCTGAAATAGAAAATCCAAATAAAGATATTTTTAATTAAATATTGGCTGCTTATTTTTCTTAAGTATTTAGTAGCAGTTCAGGGGTTCGTCAAAATTCTAAGAAGGAAATCTTCTCTTGAGAAGAGTTTTTCTGGTGAATTTTTCTCCTGGTGAGAACTCCTTAAAAAGTGTCAAATGATAATTCCTTCTTCTTTTTCTCAAAATAGCAGCTAACCGGGAGCCCTGGAACCAAGTGAAAATCCGCGGAGTCGTTTTCACTTCTCACTATTCTCAAGAGAACTGAGAAGATAATACGTCACTTCTTAGAATTCACCATGAAAGTGCACTTCTCAGAATTTTGAAGGTCCTTCTCACAGGACGTGACGCAATCTCTCCTCAGTTCTCATGAGTTCTGTTGAGAGGAGTGAGAACATGGATTAAATAACTTATGTCCATGGTGAGAACGACTCAGAGGATTCTCACTTGGTTCGAGCATAGACCGTATATATCCCCAAAGAAAAATTAAACTCGTACCCGGTACCCTAGATTCGAATACTGAGAGCTTTCCCATTGATGGTTTTGTTATGAAGCGTTTACCCTTCTCCGGCATGTGACCTCAGAAAAATCGGGCTCCATTGGTTGCGGTAAGGCGCAAACCATGGAGCGAATTTTTTTCTGAGTTCCAGCGGGAAGTGGGTAAACGATATCGGCAACGCGTGAGAGAGTAATTTCAAATCTAGGGTACGAGTTTAAATCATCTTTGATATCCCTAAGGGATATATACTTTCTATGATTTGAGGGCTCCCCGCTAGCTGCCATTTTGAGAAAAAAGAACGAATTATCATTTGAACTTTTTAGCGGGTTCTCCTGTAGAGAAAATGTATTATGAAGAATTCTTCTCTTAGAATTTTGACGCACCCCTGGTTGGTTTTATCATTCTTTTTAAGCCTTTGAAGTGAGAAACCATAGATAAAGGAAACGTATATAAAGGTCTAGATAAAATATTTCAAAGGGAGTGAATACGGAGGTGACTGAGAGCTAGCAGAAACGCGTAATTTCTGCAGGTTATCCTTATAAGGCGCTATCTATCGGTAAGAAAGCTCGTGCTATCGTCGCGAGAGCCATTGTCTCCTGCTTAAAAATTATACTAAAAGTCACCAACAGATGGTGTCTAAAGACTACGGCCTGCGGAAAGGTCACTTATTACTAATAGCGTATTTCATTGGGATGCTCGGAGCGCTCGACGAGTGCTCGGGATTTATTTTCGTTTTCCATTGGGAAAAATCGAGCAGCTCGGAGGCCGAGTTACGTCTTCCATTGGCAACGCCACTCGCTCGGATCACCAATGGAATACGAACTTCATACACTTTAGCTTGACTTTCGGAAAATAGCAGACGATACGCCACTCTCTTAAAAATTCGTATTTCATTGAGAGCTGCTTTGGCGAGGAGTTTTGTCACATCGGAGCTCGAGTAGTGACGTCACCGTATAATCCAGATCACTCGAAAAGCGGTCCCAATGGAATACGCCATAAAATGCTAAGAGACCTCGCGCTCTTGGTCACGTGCCTTCCTCGGTGTCTGCCATTGAGTGTGGGAATATTAATCTAGAGATCCAATCAAATCTGCTCCCCGCGAAACCAGTTTTTGAAATTACGAATGTGCCGTGACCGTCTCCTCTAAAATGACGAGAAAACGTTATCATATGACCCGTGGCGTCATCCATTTTTTTTTAAATAAATATTTAAACGGCGCCACGGGTAGAATGATAAAGTTTTCTCGTCATTTGGGAGCAGACGGCAGTATTCTTATTTTTTTTAAACTTGTTTCGCGAAATATTGAAATCCGACATTTTTATTAGATCTCTAGATTAATATTCCCAACTTAATGGTGTCTGCTAGGTGTCAATTCCGTATTTTATGTTAGGCTGACCTTGGAGGAGAGAAGGGGTTATCTCCTCCAAGGACGTCCCGAAATTTATCTAGACCTTTATATACATTTCTTATATCCAAAGATAATTTAAACTATTACCCTAGATTCGAAATCACTCTCTCGCGCGTTGCCGATAGCGTTTACTCACTTCCCGTGGGAACTCAGAAAAAATTCGCTCCATGGTTTGCGCCTTACCTCAACCGATGGAGCCCGATTTTTCTGAGGTCACGTGCCGGAAAAGGATAAACGCTTCGTAACAAAACCGTCAATGGGAAAGCTCTCAGTATTCGAATCTAGGGTTACGAGCATGGAGGAAGAAACTACTAGAAGTACTTTCTTCTTCCATGGTACGAGTTTAAATTATCTTTGTTATATCTATAGGCCAAAACTATTCGCTCACTTTGGGACGAAAAGAGTACACCTTTTACCCCATACTACCAACTTCTTCCATACAATAACACCCAAACTATATTTTGAAGTTGCTCGCTATTTCCTAAAAATTTCTCCAAAACTAGCGAATAGTTTTCGCCTTATTAGTAAAACCATGGTAAAACCATAGAAATCGGATAACAAACTAGAACGCCTAATCGAATGGCTGACAATGCACCGATTAGATTCTTGGCTAAAACGACAGTAACGCCATCTGCGCTGCCTCTAGAGGTGCGCTCGCGCGTAACTTGGTTAAAGGTTTTTCCCCGCCCCATTGAAATTAATGTAAAGTTGGCGATAATTAAACGTTAATTAACCTACCAAATGATATAAGAAATATTCCACTGACAATTTTTCCCGTTTATATGAACTTAAATGTAATATAAAATCGTCTTGAAAAATCGTTTATCGCTTTATAACAATCAAAAATAATATTTTTCCCGCACCATGTAGATAACCGAACATCTGCTCGTCTAGGTAAAGTTTGTATTGTCAACGCGCGTATTAGAAAGCAAAATGAGATTTTAGAAAGTAGGTTGTAATTCGGAACGATATTAATACTTTTCACGAATTTTGTCATCAGTGAATTATAAATATGACTTGAAATAAGTTTCAAGGTGTATTTAAAAGCTAGTTTCATAGCTTTTCATCCATTGGTTCGTTCAGAATGTATCTTTAAAGTAGACGAAAATTTTAAGGCGCTGAATCAGTGAATCTTGCCCAGTCTTAAGCCTCGGTTCAATCTACTGCGTATTTTGAAACGGAAAAACCCGATTACTCCATGGATTAACTAAACTAGTTAATCCATGATTACTCCAAGGTTAAATGATGGCGAACGCTCCTTGTAAAAAGAAACAAATAACGAAATACGTTCTAAGCTTATTTATCGCCAAAAATTCCACGTATTTCGTTATTTGTTTCGTATTAAAAATATTATATTATTAATCCAAGATGTAATAATTTTGTCTCACACAACCTTCACAATAGCTTCATTTTCAAGCGATTTATTGCAAAAATAACAAGAGTTAGCTGGTAGTCCAGGCAACGAAAAGGTATAGAGGGAAATGTTGGGAACACAATTTTTGACTTGGTAACTTTGTTTGGACTAGTTAGGAGGTGAACATATCTAAAGTCCCCGCTCGTAGCTTTTGAGCCGGGGGGGGGGGGGGACTGTTTTTGTGCTTTACTGCTAGTTATAACGTAATTGGGCACTCATTTGTTTGTTTTTGTCATAGTTTGTTTTGTTTGTTTCAGTGGGATGTTTTGGTGTCACATTTAACGATGTCATGAGTGTTGTGTCGTCAAAATGACCAGCAAGTGTTTTGTATGTGATGAGGAAGTGACTGCATCGAGTCCTGATGTTTCTAAAGTGGGTGAAAAAGGGATAGTTTCCCTTTAAAAAGCCAGTAAAGAGAGGGGTGATGGCAAAATCAGCCAACTAGCCAATGTGACTTCACTTCTCGTCACTATCCCAATGTCTTATAGACACTCATATATGCACAACGTTGGTCATAGCAACATATTTTCCCATTAAAATGGTCTAGGTCTTCTTTAATTAAGTGTGAGGATGCTGGTCGTCTGGTCAGCGGCCCCACTGGTATATATTCTAAAATGAGTATCTGTGCTATTTAGACGTCCAGTACTCACTATGTGAACATAATGGTGCATAGTTTGGCCAATACGTTGACTGGGAATGGTGAGAAATTGAAAGATTCATTAGTCGGCAGTTGTCGCAAAACTTCAGATTTCACGCTCAACACTGAAATTGCTTTAACATTGGAAGGAAAATAGATAAAATAGTAAAGTAATATATATTATTGAAGTGAATTTAATGCTCTACAACCTTATGGGTGGAATTTATTTTTTGGGTGCATCGTTCAAGGGTTATCCGGTCAAAAAGAGCAAAAAATGTGAGGCAAAAATGTTTTTTTTCCAAAATTACAGACTTTCAAGAGCGGATATCTCGAAAACAATGCAAGATATCAAAGACCGTGACTGATTAAGACCTGTAGCAAATTTAATCAGCTTTCATTGTGTATAGATTGACCATGTCGCAAGGACGCATAGTTTCCGAGATATAAGTGAAAAACCGAAAAATGGGACATTCAAACCCCCTCCTCCGCCCCGGCTCAAGGGCTACGGGTGGGGACTTTTGATATGTTCACCTCCTAACTAGTCCAAACAAAGTTACCAAGTCAAAAATTGTGTTCCCAACATTTCCCTCTATACCTTTTTTTGAGCATTCGTTGACTGGACTATGGGTGGTAAATTTTAAACGCGGTTACATGAAGAGCGGCGGATGCGTTAAAAGTCAACGAAGGCGCAAAATTGTAAGACGCGTTTCGGGTACAACGTTAAAACCGCGAATACGACACAACGATTGCTCGTATGTAAAATGTTCATAGAACATTTTTTGTGGGAAATAGCCGGACCCATATTTGGGTTTATAGCCGTATATATAATACTAACGTAGATATTCGCGATAAGCCATTACTGTGCACCGGTTTCCCCCATAACCATTGCTCGTAAAACAAGTATTTCTAACAGTAACCTGTGTTTTTGTTTGAGTAATTACTCCTAAAATATTTAATTACGGAATTTTGAACCATTCTTCATTTTTTATTTAAAAAAACTAGCTTTCTATGATTTGAAAGAAATGCGTTTTCTAGTGCGTTCTTAGCGATTGGAAATTATGGTAAAAAGAAAACTATTTCTAACACTAACCTGTGAAAAGATATGTTTTCTTTTGAGTATGTACTCTTACACGATTACGCAGTTTTGAGCCATTCTTCAACTTTAATTAAACATAAGTTACTTTAAAGATGAAAAAAAAACGCGTTAGTGTCGAGTTAAAGTCGGCCATTTAATTTAGTTCACCAGTTTGGCATCGATGGCGTAACTTTCGTTGCCAGCCAAACGAAAAGCATGGGCCAAAGGCAGGGTTTTTTAAAAGTTCTAATCGGACCATAGAGATAGAAAAGAAATAGAGGGAAGATTGCAGCGTTAAGGCACCCCTGTTTTTGACCGGGAAAATTCATCCCCCCCCCCCCACGCATGTATGAAAGCCATAGATATAGGGAATGTCACCACTTATGGAAATGTATATAAAGGTCTATATAGATAAAATATTTCAAAGGGAGTGAATACCATAGAAATCTCATAGGTAACTAGAATGCTGCCGTGTAACTGGCAAATGGGCCAAACGCCGTGGCAGACGATAGCCAGATCTCAGCCAATCAGAGCTCAAAGAGTGGTTCTGCCAAGAATTTAATGTCACCAGAGAGAATGACGTCACCTATCTCCCGCTATAGTAGCGGATCCAAGGAGGATTATTATCCTCCTTGGCGGAACCACTCTACGGCCTCTCATTGGCTGAAGGTTCAAGGCGAACTGGCGTCAAGCTCGGCCGTAGGCGGCAGCATTCTAGTTACCTATGAGATTTCTATGGTGAATACGGAGGTGACAGCTAGCAGAAACGCGTAATTTCTGCAGGCTATCCTTATAACGCGCTATCTATCGGTAAGAAAGCTCGTGCTAACGTCGCGAGAGCCATTGTCTCCGGCTTAAAAACTATACTAAAAGTCGCCAACAGATGGTGTCTAAAGACTACGGCCTGCGGAAAGGTCAAGCACTTAGTACTAAAATGCTAAGAGAGCTCGTGCTCTTGGTCACGTGCCTTCCTCGGTGTCTGCTAGGTGTCAATTCCGTATTTTATGTTAGGCTTAGACGCCCCGAAATTTATCTAGACCTTTATATACATTTCTTATATCTATGATGAAAGCGGACGAAGCGGAGCAGTGTTGGAAATAAGTTTTTTAAAAGTACTGGTCAATATGACCATAATACCCCCTACTTAAAAAACAATTTAATGGTCATGACCACTCTTTTCTACCCCACTTATCTCCCTCCCTCTTTTATTTTACTTTTGAAAGTGATTTGTTAAATGTTAATAGCGATTAGGAACTATAATGATATTTATTTATCACAAACCAAAGAGCTTTGATATTTATCACATTTCTTAAGGAACTTAAAAAATATTTCATCATCTTCTAGTTCTTCGAATAAAAACAGTTTTACTCCTTTCTGACTATCTTTTTGTTTCTAAAAGCCATAAAGAAATGCTTATGTTTCTTAATGATTGATCTAGATGTTTCGCATTTAGCTCGACGAATCTGACTGATTGTAAATTTGTAGCCGAAGAACGTCAAATTGCATTACTGCAATTTGATTAGCTGTAAGAAGCTGAGAGCGCAACGCTTTTATCACTTTCTCTTATCGGTATATAATGATATTTTTAATTAAAAATAAACTGGTCATTATGACCAGTGAACCCCCCAGGCAGACTTGTAAATAGTGTATATTTTTACGAGAGTCCACTGGACTCGGACCCCTCCGCCGATCCATTTTTTTCGACGAGTCCAGGACTCTTCCTCCTTTTTTCGACCCCCCCCTCGTTTAAATTTATATGTTTAAATTTTGCTCCTCAAAATAATTGCTGGTTGTGCTCCTCAATCCGGAGCCGCCCTGTTTTAAAAGGGCGCGTTGTATAACGCGAACCGAATAAATCCATTCATTCATTCATTCATTTTCTTTAATCTCTCTTAATATCTCCATTTTATATTCGAAAATAAATGTCACCTAAACAGGCTAAGCCTCTAAAATTTTTATTGCAATTATAAACGAGACAGTCAGAAATCGAACGGCAGCATTATTTCATTATATATTCTCAACATCAAAGTATACATATTTTTATATATATTCGTGATCGGGTAAATTAAAATGCTCGTAAATATTTTCACAATTAATTTAACTATTAAAGTCTTCATTTCAAACCCATCGGACTTAATTTTATTTTTACCTTTATTAATTTTAATAAAACAAAATTTTGGTCTTCAATGGCACTGTGCTTAATAGAATACAGAGCAATACTAACGATGTATGAAAATGATTCCCCACAGATACAATAGTGCCTCAATTTCTTTTCTATCTCTATGAATCGGACCCCACGACAAAATTTCAAAAATCGTTCTAGTTTGTTATCCGATTTCTATGGGTAAAACCATAGAGATAGAAAAGAAATAGAGGCACTATTGTATCTGTCTAAGTTGACCGCGAGTGCCGACCCCCTTTTCGCCAATGTAGGAAGCCATGAGCAGCCTTGGAAATAAGGTTTTATTTTAAACTGGTCCTTATGACCAGTTACCCCCTAGCTTATGAATTATTAAACTGGTCTTATATAAAATGTTATAATGCCATTTATAAGCCTCAAAAACCTATACTACATGTTTAGAAGTTAGATTATGTTGGTAACATTAACTTTATACGTATTCAAAATAGTTAACTTTATTTTATGAGTACCACAAGAGTAGTACAATATAGTAAGACTACCATAGCCTAGAAAACCCTCGTAATTTACCGTATTATCTCTCTTTCTCTAGGCCCCGTAACTCCAGAGTCCCCGGTCCGTTACCGCGTAGCCAGGTAGCCTACCATACTCCAGGGAAAGTGAGACTAGAGGATTGAGGGTTTGAGGCCAGAGGGGGGTTAGACAGTTCGACTCGTTCCAAGGTTCGTAAAAGAAAAGCACTATATGCTGTTCGAGAGATGCGAGCAAAGGGACTCTACATAAAACCTCGACGTGCGGCCGCGGCGGTAGTAAGCGGAGTCGCTGTATATATAAATCCAGTAAATATGGAAATCAAAATTGATATAAACCTTAAATTAATAGGAATTAATTATTAAACTGGTCACCTTCTGTTTTTTTTGTTATTATTTCGAATTAATAAACTGGACACGGTGACCAGCATAGAAATCTCATAGGTAACTAGAATGCTGCCGTGTAACTGGCAAATGGGCCAAACGCCGTGGCAGACGATAGCCAGATCTCAGCCAATCAGAGCTCAAAGAGTGGTTCTGCCAAGAATTTAATGTCACCAGAGAGAATGACGTCACCTATCTCCCGCTATAGTAGCGGATCCAAGGAGGATTATTATCCTCCTTGGCGGAACCACTCTACGGCCTCTCATTGGCTGAAGGTTCAAGGCGAACTGGCGTCAAGCTCGGCCGTAGGCGGCAGCATTCTAGTTACCTATGAGATTTCTATGGTGACCAGTGACCCCCCAAATTTTTAATAAATAAACTGGTATGAGCAATTAATTAACTGGTCTTTAACCACCTGACCACCGTTATTTCCAAGGCTGGCCATGATATGGGCAGATTACGTGGCGCCATCGACGCGCGGTGAAATGAAATACCTTATGCCTTTTTGAAAATCAACTGTCATTTGATGTAAACAAAGGAAGGGTAGATGGCGTTGCAAATTCTGCCCATATCCACTTTCATACTCAACCAGAGCAGCCTTGGTGGTCAGATGGTCAAAGACCAGTTAATTAATTGCTTAGACCAGTTTATTTATTCAAAATTTGGGGGGTCACTGGTCACCGTGTCCAGTTTATTAATTCGAAATAATAACAAAAAAAAACAGGTGACCAATTAAATAATTCCAAATAATAGGAGATGACCTATTAATCCAAGGTTTATATCAATTTTGATTTCCCTATTCACTGGATTTCTATGTACAGCGACTCCGCTTACTACCGCCGCAGCCGCACGTCGAGGTTTTATGTAGAGTCCCTTCGCTCGCAACCTCGCATCCCTCGAACGAGTCGAACTTTAACCCCCCTCTGGCCTCAAACCCTCAATCCTCTAGTCTCGCTTTCCCCCGAGTACGGTAGGCTACCTGGCTACGCGGTAACGGACCGGGACTCTGGAGTTACGGGTCCTAGAGAAAGAGAGATAATACGTTAAATTACGAGGGTCTTCTAGGCTATGGTAGTAGTCTTAGGTGAGATAGTACTATATTGTACTATTCTTGTGGTACTCATAAAATAAAGTTAACTATTTTGAATACGTGTAAAGTTAATGTTACCAACATAATATAACTTTATGACATTAGAACATTTTATATAAGACCAGTTTAATAATTCATACGCTAAGGGGGTCACTGGTCATAAGGACCAGTTTAATAATTCATATGCTAAGGGGGTCACTGGTCATAAGGACCAATTTAAAAAAAAACCTTATTTCCAAGGCTATCTATCTCTATGGGTAAAACTGAAACTTTGTCGTCTGCTTGAAAATTTTGTGATTCTTTGAACAACAAAGTCTTGGCGAACACGTTCACGTTTCGCAATCCTGATTGAGTAAGAGTAATTAAAACCTTTTCTCTTGTCTCTGCTGTTTCAAGTTTATATTCTTCAATTTAGATCTATTTCGTGGTATAAGTGACAGAGCTTTGCAAAGTAAATCATTTTAGATTACTCAATTTAGCCAAGAGTTTGTTTATTCATGGATGTCCATGGTTTACTATAAATAAAACCCATTATGGTTAAACCTTGGTTAAAATAATTTTGATCTTTGCAATTGAATTATTTAAGTTTTAATATAATTTTGTAGTATTTATTAGAGATGTCAATATTTACGCCGACGAATCAAATTCGTCTAACGAATGTAGCAGTTGTTAGAATGAAAAAAGGTGGTAAAAGATATGAAATTGCATGCTACAAGAACAAGGTTATTTCTTGGAGGAACAAAGTGTAAGATTTCAGATTTTATGAGTGCATAAACAATTTAAACATCTATATATAGCTATGATAAAATATTCAATAAACTGCAGAGAGAAGGATATTGATGAAGTTCTCCAGACTCATTCGGTATTCACAAATGTGTCTAAAGGCCAAGTTGCCAAGAAGGAGGATTTAATGAAATGCTTTGGAAAAGAAAATCAAACGGAAATATGTTTAGAAGTAATTGGTAGTTGTAAGTTTTATAACCTCTGAAACCTTTTAATAAGTTTAATACTCGTAGATATTGAGTAAAGGAGAGCTACAAGTATCAGAAAAAGAAAGGCAACAGCATTTGGAGAGCATGTTTCGAGATGTTGCCACCATTGTGTCTGACAAATGTGTGAATCCGGATTCAAAAAGGCCTTACCCTGTTGGAATGATTGAAAATGCCATGAGAGAAGCTCATATATCCATCAAAATGAACAAAAGTTCTAAACAGCAAGCGCTTGAAGTTATGAAAAGATTGCAAGAGACCATGCACATATCAAGAGCCCAAATGAAATTGAAAATAACCATTGTTGGAGGAAAGCAATATCGCACCAAAGTCAAAGAATTAGCCTCTTCTATTGAAATGGAAAATTTAGAAGGTGGCAATTTGGAAATGGTAAATTTGAAAAGCAATGAAATATAGCTCTTCTATAAATCTTGAGTCTAACAGTTGTTTTTAACAGATTTTTTTAACGGATCCTGGTAATTTCAGAAGAATAGATGAGTTTGTTAGGCAAGATACTAAAGGTAAAGGTCAAATTGAAGTATTAAGCTTAAAAGATGTGCAGGAAGGGGATGAATTCTTAGAATAAACTGTCTTTTAAAAAATGTTTGTTAAAGTGTTTAATATTTTTGTGTAAATATAAAAATAAAAAAGGAAGAGTCCCAAAATCCAAAAAACATTCTTGTATAAATGGAATTCGTAATATTAAATAGAGCTAATTGTTACGCCAGATCCTGCTAACTCTGTTTCAAATACTGAAAAACCTTCCATTTCCAAAGCTTTCTTGACTTCATTCTTATTTTGATCATCATCTAAACAATTTCAATTTTTAATTATTTTGCTAATTAACAGAGTTTTTTGGCTACCTTTATTAAGGAAAATTAAAGCGCATCCACCCCCTCCTGCACCAGTTAATTTAGCCGGGAAACTGTATTTGTGCGCTATTGCGCAAATTTTATCCAATGTGTTGTGACCTACACCAATAGCATTCAACAAATTTTGATTTACTGGCACAAGATCCTAAGCAAGAAAAATTTTAGTTCAGTATTATAATAATTAATCTTGGTAGTTCTATATTACATCGAAAGTGTCAGAAAGGATTTTAGTCTCTTCGCCTTTGGAAATAGATTTCAGAATATCCCATTGGTGTAAAGCTATTGACTCCATCGAGTCCATAATGCAGTTAAATACATTAGGATACTGTAAAGTTGTAGAATTTATAGCTATAAGGTTTAATTTGTGAGTTATAAGGAGTTATAACCTTTTCATGTTTGATTCGGACATTGCTAACCATTTTCTTGGTGTTTCTTGGAATATTGGAATTTACTAAAAATATATGCAGCTTTGGCAAGCTATGAAATACCAAATAAATATATTTGAACTATTTTTATACAATTTACGAAATAATACTTGGTTAACTTTTCACAAATTTTTCCATTTTTGAAAAATAAGGCACCCCCTAAAGGAAAATTAAAGCTTAGTACAAAAAAATCCAATATTAAATATTAAATTGACCATATGTGCAAGTGGAATTGTCAATCCCAGACGGATGACCATGAAGGACTCTTTCTCCTTGAAAAGCCCACTTATTTATCAATTCTTTCTTTTGGTCATCTTGAGCATTACTTTCATCTAATTGCTCGTATAAGAAAAGCAGTGCCGTACTTAGGGCTACAGAATAGGATGCTGAGGAACCCAGACCCGCAGCCAATGGTAATTCAGAGGAAATTTGCAGTTTTACAGGCTTATATAATCTAATATTGAAGAAATAAAAATATATATTAACCCAAGATTTTCCCAAATTTCGTGATCATACCCTTTTCCATATACAGTGGATATTGCGCAATATAAATAAATAAATGCATTTTTGGCTCTGGAGAAAATTTCATCAGAAACTGATTTTTTCTCCCCCAAAAGTTTATAATACTGAGTAAGATTTTCTTCAGAAAATGGCAAAATGTCGCAGTCTAAAATTATAATATTTAATAACAATAGTTAAGAACAACTTCAAATATTTACGTTATACTTTTATGACAAATGCCACTTTCAGATTCAATGGGCAGTTTCCATTCTCTAATTTCATTTAATGCAAGAAAATGTAATATAACTTTACAATTTTCAGAGTTTTCAAAGGTGATAGTGGTTTTCAAACTTATGCTGACGGCAATAGCAGCCTGAAATGTGTTATTTGTTAGAATTTCAATTATGTAAAACCACGGTTCCATATAAACAACCTTTCCATAAACAACTGCATGCTCTCCATGTAAAATAGCTTTTCCTGGAGCTGATACTTTCATAGTTTTGGACATTTTTCAAATCTAGTTCAAATGAAGCATTTTATTAATAATATGTTTAAAAAAACGTGTGTATTTATGTTATTTTTTATTAGTTCTTCCAAAAAATATTTATTTCTTGAGGAATGAGGGTAAAAATCGAATGAAGCCCAATTTTTTCGCCTACTTCTGCGATCTCTCGCGAGGGGGAGAGGGGTGAAGTGGGAAACACGAGCATACACACCTATAATGTGGCTTTAAAGACCTAAAAAGTAACCCTCCGCCAATAAAATCTAATTTAATTTAAACGTTTGAAAGTGAAAGCCAAATTTATTTTTTAAGCTTTTTAGTTTAAGTACGGTATCAAAGGGCGTTTTAAAGATAATCTTATTTGTCCGAACGGAAACGTGCTAAAGGATTATTTTTTCTATAAATCAGTGCGCGCGCGGTCGCCATCTTGAGCGGTAGTGGTTGGCACCGAAGAACGCCTTGTCAACTTTGAGTTGCCGGATTTATTTAATTATTTCGTTAGAAAGGGAAACATCAATATTATTAGGGAGAGTGAGTCCAAAGAATAAATATGGCTCAAGTATTACCAATACGGTTTCAAGAGCATCTCTTGGTGAGTATTTAATTTTAAATTAAAAACTACACACTTACCCGGCAAGCGGGTCATTCATTTGCCAAAGAATGCCACGGTTTCCTTCTGCTAAAGCCCCTGCATTTAGGCTTATTGATACGCCCCCTCAAATATTCCGCCGAAAACACGAATTCTAATGATAAATTTACATACAATTGTACAATAAACGTAAATTCACAATAGATATTGTTCACAAAATAAGTTATGAACTTAAAAGCTGTATGATTATATCATTCTTTGAAGAAGCACGCTTCTTAAACTGTATTTAAGCCTTGGCCTTCCCTTGTAATTTTGACAGGGAAACCAATGGTTTTCACCTAAAAATATTTATTTTTAATTTATGAAAAGGCTTCCTTATTACTTCTGTGGATACCAAAATGCTATTTTGGTCACAGAAGCTGGCGCATAGTGTTTAAATTAATTATTGAAATATGGGGAGTGCATGGTGAATCACCTAATATGTGAAATTGGAATGTACCTTGATGGTCTGATGGGTGTATTTTGCATTTGCATAATACTTTAACTATCACTGTCTGTTTCTTAAATGCATGTGAGAGTATGCCTAAATAAAATTTTCATTTAGCCTTTTCTTTTTTTGATATATTATGAAATATCACTAACTTCTAGGTTGGCCTATATTCTTTGATAGTTTTGAAATAATCCTACATTTCAGGATATTCCTATTTTAGGAATTTTCAATAAATATTTTAAAAGTACCAACTATGGTGTTTCTCCCTTTTATGGGTTTTATTCTTTCAAGAGCCTGAAAAAAAATCAATAATTTCTGTGAAAAGTAGTGTAATTTTTCAACTTAAAAATTAAGTTGCCTTAGTAAATTATGCCTATCTAATAAAATTGGGCAATTTTTGTTATTGGTTAATTTTACTATTAAAATAAGTTTAGACTTAAGTCAATAAAATAATTATTTTTATTTTAGTTAACCAATGTTGGGATCAACGCAGCAAATATTGGGTTTAATACCCTCACTATGGAATCTGACAAATACATCTGTATCCGTGAAAAAGTGGGAGACTCTGCCCAAGTGGTCATTATTGACATGGCTAATTCTTCAAATCCCATCAGACGCCCAATTTCTGCTGATTCAGCCATCATGAATCCAGCTTCAAAAGTTATTGCACTAAAAGGTAAATATCTGACTTTGTCCAAAGTGTAGGATCTTTCTCTTCTCCTTCTTTGTGGTTTTTTTGTGTGAAAGTTCACTGATGCAAAAAGTTTGACCTAAGTTCATTCGCTGTCCACCATTAGTAGTATCTCCTTTTTAGGGTGGAGACTGTAATTTAGAATGAAGTGTTTTTTTTTGGTATTATGTTGAGATAACTTTAATCTAATATTGATTTATCAAGGTTTGCAATTATGGCCCATTTTTTAAGCAATTAGGGAGAATTTAAGGTTGAATAAACTTTTTTTAGTAAAATTTTTAATATTTAGTCTAATTTTATCTGAAACAGCAATGTGAAAATGTAAAATTGTGAGGCCTAAAAAGTAAATTTTAGTTAAATTATCTATTCCTTCTTTGGGGATTTACATGGTTTTCAAATTTTATTGTTAAAAGTACTAAACCTTTATTTACGTTATATCTCTCATAATTTATGAAAATGCTAGGGTTATTAATGACTCAAATTTGAGTAGATGCTAAATCGTTGTAGATGTATTATATTTAAAATCCGTTATGATGTAACTTAATAAATTAAAGTAGTGGTAATATATTTTATACCTATAGATTGATTTTATTAGTGCTTACCATGTACATTTTGAAAATTAACAGCTATGAAAACACTTCAAATATTTAACATTGAAATGAAAAGTAAAATGAAAGCCCATGCGATGACTGAAGATGTTGTATTTTGGAAATGGATGAACGTAAACACAATTGCACTCGTAACTGAAACTGCCGTGTACCACTGGAGTATGGAGGGAGACTCTCAACCTGCTAAAATGTTTGACCGCCATGCTAGCTTAGCTGGGTGTCAAATTATCAACTATAGAACTGACCATAACATGCAGTGGCTTTTGCTTATTGGAATAACTGCGCAAGTAAATGATTTCTGGATTTAGTTGTATCACTTGTTCAAGGGGTGGGCTCTTACCAATATCAATTTTGTTTCATCAGCAAAATAGGGTGGTAGGTGCAATGCAACTTTACTCTGTTGAGAGGAAAGTGAGTCAGCCTATTGAGGGGCATGCTGCCGCTTTTGGACAGTTTAAAATGGAGGGTAACCCTGAAATGTCCACACTCTTCTGCTTTGCTGTTCGATCTACGCAAGGGGGAAAAGTAATACCAATAATTTCTAGTTTATTTCTAATTACCGCCTAACGTATGTTTTGGAATTCAGCTTCATATCATTGAAGTTGGACAACCTCCAGCTGGAAATCAACCCTACCCCAAGAAAGCTGTTGATGTATTTTTTCCACCTGAAGCGAACAATGACTTTCCTGTAGCAATGCAGGTAAATATAGAAACTCTTATCATCTGAAATATTTTTTATTCTTAAATACATTATCACCACCCACAGGTTAGCCCCAAGCATGATGTCATCTATTTAATTACCAAGTATGGTTATATTCACCTGTACGACTTGGAGAGTGGAGTTTGTATTTTCATGAACAGAATTAGTGCCGAGACCATTTTTGTCACTGCACCACATGAACCTTCTTCGGGGATCATTGGTGTAAACAGAAAGGGACAAGTTCTCTCTGTTAGTGTTGATGAAGAGAATATTATACCTTACATCAATAATGTCCTTCAAAATGGAGACTTGGCTCTTAGGATGGCTGTTAGAAATAATCTCTCTGGAGCTGAAGATCTTTCCGTGAGAAAATTCAACACACTTTTTACCAATGGACAGTATTCCGAAGCTGCCAAAGTAGCAGCCAATGCACCGAAAGTGAGATTTATTTATTATAATTTTTAGACATAATTTAATATAATTCCTAATTTCAGGGAATTTTGAGAACCCCGCAAACTATCCAGCGTTTTCAACAGGTTCCCACCCAGCCAGGTCAAACTTCTCCTCTTCTACAGTACTTTGGAATACTTCTTGACCAGGGTCAGCTAAACAAATATGAGTCTCTCGAACTTTGCAGACCAGTTCTGCAACAAGGACGAAAGCAACTCTTGGAAAAATGGCTTAAAGATGATAAAGTAAGCCGTAATTGTTAAGTTATCTGTAAACCTTAGTATAATTAATTTTTTGTTTGTAGTTGGAATGCAGCGAAGAGCTTGGAGATTTGGTTAAGCAAGTCGATCCAACCTTGGCGTTGTCAGTATATCTTAGAGCCAATGTTCCAAACAAAGTTATACAATGTTTCGCTGAAACCGGTCAATTTCAAAAAATTGTTCTGTATGCCACCAAAGTCGGTTACACTCCTGACTACATTACTCTCATGAGGCAAGTTATGAGAGTTAATCCGGATCAAGGAACCGGCTTTGCCCAAATGCTGGTACAAGACGAGGAGCCTTTGGCTGATATCAATCAAATTGTCGATGTTTTCATGGAGCAAAATTTAGTTCAACAATGTACAGCGTTCTTATTGGATGCTCTGAAGAATAACAGACCCACTGAGGCTCACCTACAAACCCGTTTACTAGAAATGAATTTGATGACTGCCCCTCAAGTAGCAGACGCCATTTTAGGAAACCAGATGTTTACTCACTACGACCGGGCTCACATTGCTCAACTCTGTGAGAAGGCTGGATTATTGCAAAGGGTATGATTTAGTCATTGGTTATATATTTTGGGTGGCTCTAATTTTATTTTTTGCATCTGTAATCAGGCTTTAGAACACTACACGGATTTGTACGACATAAAGAGAGCTATCGTTCACACCCATCTGCTGAATGCCGAGTGGTTGGTGAATTACTTTGGCTCCCTGTCGGTGGAAGACTCAATTGAATGTCTTAAGGCCATGCTTAGCCACAACATTAGGCAAAACCTACAAATCAGTGTCCAAGTGGCTACCAAATACCACGAACAGCTAACCACTACCGCATTGATTGACCTTTTCGAATCTTTCAAGAGCTATGAAGGACTTTTCTATTTCCTAGGCTCTATTGTCAATTTTAGTCAAGACCCTGAAGTTCACTTCAAATATATCCAGGTATGAGTAGTTTCTAAATCCTTAATACATAATGGAGTGTTGCAGAACACACTGGTCCTTTTAATGTCATCTGTGTCTTGAAAGCCTCCTAAAGAAATGCAGTCTTGGTTCGATTTACTAATTGCATTATACTAATTAGATTGCAATTGTTTTTGGATAGGACTTACAAATACTTTATGACTTATCACATATATTACTTTGGACCCCCTTGGAAATCAGCTTTGCTGAAGGGGATATCCTAAATAAAAAGATTATTATTATTATTTATTATTTTACTACTAAAATCTGGTTTATTCTTATCTCTAAGGCTGCGTGTAAGACTGGTCAAATAAAAGAAGTGGAGAGAATATGCCGAGAAAGCAATTGTTATAATGCTGAACGTGTAAAGAACTTCCTGAAAGAAGCTAAATTGACTGACCAGTTACCTCTAATCATTGTCTGTGACCGATTTGACTTTGTTCATGATTTAGTACTATACCTCTATCGTAACAATCTTCAGAAATATATAGAAATTTATGTTCAAAAAGTGAGTTATTTTTGTATAACTTTGAATCTTTTATCCTAATCTTTATTTTGGTATCTAGGTAAATCCTTCTCGTCTCCCTGTTGTTATCGGGGGTTTATTGGATGTTGATTGTTCCGAAGATGTTATAAAGTCTCTGATAATGGTGGTACGAGGTCAGTTTTCCACTGACGAACTAGTTGAAGAAGTGGAGAAGAGAAACAGATTGAAACTTTTGCTTCCTTGGCTGGAAATGAGGCTTCACGAAGGATGTACTGAACCAGCGACTCACAATGCTCTGGCCAAAATCTACATTGACTCGAATAATAATCCAGAAAGATTTCTCAAGTAAGTTTAAAGTTCACCTTGGAATTTACTTGTATGTGTTAACAAATCTTTTTTCTTGTTCAGGGAGAATCAATATTATGATAGCAGGGTTGTGGGAAAATACTGTGAAAAGAGAGACCCTCACTTGGCTTGCATGGCTTATGAACGTGGACAATGTGATCTAGAATTGATTAAAGTGTGTAATGAAAACTCCCTATTCAAGAGTGAAGCTAGATATTTGGTTCATCGTCGAGATCCTGAGTTGTGGGCTGAAGTTTTGATTGAAACGAATCCATTCAGAAGGCCCCTAATTGATCAAGTTGTTCAAACTGCCCTTTCTGAAACTCAGGACCCCGAGGACATCTCAGTTACTGTTAAAGCTTTCATGACTGCCGATTTACCCAATGAGCTGATTGAATTGTTAGAAAAAATTGTATTAGAAAACTCTGTTTTCAGTGATCATAGGTAATTGTGAAAGGGCTTGTTCCTACCATGAGAAGATGCACTAGATTTATTCTTTGTATATTTGCAGGAATCTTCAGAATCTTCTTATTTTGACTGCAATTAAGGCTGACCGCACCAGAGTAATGGAATACATAAACAGACTGGACAATTATGACGCTCCTGACATTGCAAACATCGCAATAGGCAGTGAGCTGTACGAAGAGGCATTTGCAATTTTCAAGAAGTTTGACGTTAATACTTCCGCTATACAAGTTTTGATCGAGCATATTAAGAACTTGGATAGAGCTTACGAGTTTGCAGAGCGTTGCAACGAACCGGCTGTCTGGAGCCAACTTGCCAGTGCCCAGTTAACTGAAGGAATGGTCAAGGAAGCAATTGATTCTTACATCAAAGCTGGAGATCCCTCCGCTTTTATGGATGTGGTGGCCACAGCTCATAGAACTGAGAGCTGGGAAGATTTAGTTCGGTACCTTCAGATGGCCCGTAAGAAGGCTAGGGAGTCATATGTCGAATCGGAATTGATCTATGCTTATGCCAAAACTAATAGACTCGCTGATTTGGAAGAGTTTATCTCTAGTCCTAATCACGCTGACATTCAAAAGGTATTTAAAAAAGTTATCTTAAATTATTTGATTGTGGATGAGTACAAATCTAAAATTATAAAATGTTTAGATTGGTGATAGATGCTTTGAATCTGGCCAATATGATGCAGCTAAGTTACTCTACAATAACGTATCTAATTTTGCTCGCTTGGCTATCACCCTTGTGCATTTGAAAGAATTTCAAGGGGCTGTTGATAGTGCGAGGAAAGCTAATTCTACTAGAACGTGGAAAGAAGTATGTTTCTTATAACATTTGCAAGTTTATACTTCATAATTCTATATCTTTTGTTTATTTTTACAGGTTTGTTTTGCCTGTGTTGACAATGAAGAATTCCGTCTAGCCCAAATGTGTGGCTTACACATAGTTGTTCATGCCGATGAGTTGGAAGACCTAATAAATTATTATCAAGATCGGGGTTATTTTGAAGAACTAATTAGCCTTTTAGAAGCGGCGTTAGGTTTGGAACGAGCTCACATGGGCATGTTCACTGAACTAGCTATATTATACTCAAAATATAAGCCTTCAAAGATGAGAGAACATCTAGAGCTTTTCTGGTCGAGAGTAAACATTCCTAAGGTAGGACGTTTTTACTACGAATTCTCATAAACGTAGGTGTATTAATGTTGTGTTAAAAATAGGTGCTAAGAGCGGCAGAGCAAGCCCATCTATGGTCAGAGTTAGTATTCCTTTATGACAAGTACGAGGAATATGATAATGCTGCCGTTACCATGATGAATCATCCAACGGAAGCCTGGAGGGAAGGTCATTTCAAAGAGGTTATCACAAAGGTGGCCAACATCGAGCTTTACTACAAAGCCATCCAGTTCTACCTTGACCACAAACCCATCCTACTGAATGATCTGCTTTTGGTGCTAGCTCCCCGAATGGATCATACAAGGGCGGTCAACTTTTTCACCAAAGTTTGTTGCGCATATTGATTTGCTCAAAAATGAGGAATCTAATAGCAGTTGTTTTCACTTGGTTTAGGTGAACCATCTTCCTCTAGTTAAACCATACCTTCGATCTGTTCAAAGTTTGAACAACAAGGCCATCAACGAGGCTTTGAATGGGCTGTTGATAGAAGAGGAAGACTTCCAAGGACTCAGAACCTCTATCGACGCTTTCGATAACTTTGACAACATCGCCTTAGCCCAACGACTTGAAAAACATGAGTTAATAGAATTCAGGCGAATAGCGGCCTACCTTTACAAGGGAAATAACAGATGGAAGCAGTCGGTTGAGCTTTGCAAGAAAGATAGATTATTTAAGGTTGGTACAGTTGTCTTTATTTGGATATGGGGCTACTTACATTTTTCATCAAATTAGGATGCCATGGAATATGCTGCGGAATCTAAACTAGCAGAAATAGCCGAAGAACTTTTAGCTTGGTTCTTAGAAGAGAAAAACCATGAGTGTTTTGCTGCCTGTTTATTCCAATGTTACGACTTACTGCATCCTGATGTGATCCTGGAACTCTCATGGAAAAACAATATTATGGATTTTGCAATGCCATATTTTATTCAAGTCATCAGAGAGTATATTACAAAAGTAAGTTTTAAATATTCCTTTGTTCTGTCTGATAAATGTTATTAATCTGATATTTATGGACCAGGTCGATAAGTTAGAAGAAATGGAAAGTCAGCGATTAGAAGAATCGGCGCAGAATGAACAAAAGCCCCTGGTTTACGGTAAGTTATTAGTCTTCTTTATTTTAATGGTTTAAGGTCAAATGCTTCATTCTTGCTGTATTTATATTTTTAGCTCCTGAACCACAATTGATGTTAACCGCTGGTCCGGGAATGATTGGACCTGGTTACCAACCTTATGGTCAACCAATGCCTGGTTATCAAGGATATGGAATGTGAACTGTCTGTTAAGTTAATATTATTAAGTCCCGATGAAAAATCCTGGCGATATTTAAAAATGATTTAAAACAACCCGCTAAAAAAAATCTAGGCATAGCCTGTTAACATTTTTTTTTCGAAGCATATTTCTGTTAATTTATATTCTTCGAAAGAAAAAGGTGAAAATGTGATGTATTTTACGTCGCCTGCAGGTACAGGGGCTCCCCTCGGTTAAGTGTCTAAAAAATGTAGATTTTTGTTTTTGAAACCTGAGGCTAAAACTCATTCCAGTTTGTATTAGTGCTCTTTAATTTCGATTCGCCAGTGACTCTTGAGTGACGAATACAGCAAAGAAAAATTCTTTTTTGGTAAAATAATCTACAACCAATTTCTTTGTGGACAATATCGGCAATGCCTTTATACTTTATCGCGAGATACATTTAGCGAATTTTGTCTGGGTGTTTTTCCAATATTGTTGTACAGAAAACCAGCAGTTTTAAGCTAATTTACAAATTAAATCTCCCATTTGGTTTTTCATCACTCCAAAGAAATTCTAAGTTGTTAGAAACACATTTTTTGGTTTGATACTTTTTTCTAGCTCTTTATATCGTCAAATTTCTGTTTTCTAGATTAAATTTTTATATTTAGTAGTCAAAAAACCCAAATTTTTGACAATTTAAACCTCTTAAGAATCGTTGTTTGTTAAAATACCCAATTTTTGAGGTAGATAAATTAAAATGTATTTAAAAAAATCTACAGTGACAGATAATTGACTGTTCAATGATGGGAAATGTTTTTATAGGATAGCTTTGGCTTGATAGCAAAATTTACTCTCCCCTTTCAAAACCATTCACAAGTTTAAAAAGAAAGCCTTATTGTATTTAATTTTTTAATCTCTTTAGGTAATGTTTTTCATTGCGCGCGAGTTAATTTAAAATATTTTTGTTAGCCCAATATTATGCAAAATAGTTTATAAAAAAAGTACGTGTAACCTTGTGATTGAAAAACAAATGCCGCACCAAAGATTTGATTTGGTGTTGTTTATTTCCATTAAAATAAAAATAAAATAATCATAAAGGTATTTTGGGATTTAAGTGAAGCAAAAAAAAGTGTTGGAAGGAAAGTTCCTGCCTTATCCTTTTTGTGGGTAGGATAGGTAGATTAATATTTTATTTAAACTTTTCTTTTAATCAAATTGTTGGCACTGGTGAGCTGAAAAATTTCTTATTCATTGTCCGTTCATCGATTCATTCAGACTTAACCCGTGATTCTTGTCTGGCACTACTGTATTCCATAGTGTTTTTGTCAGATTAAAAAGAAAATTCATGATAACTAAAAAAACATTTCTCCAAATGCGTTCATAGAAACCGTCTATAATAAGCCATGTCGGTAGATTATATATATAAGAAAATGTAACAAATGTCTGATGAATAAAATTATAGGCTGAAATATCTGGATTTGAGCTTTAATTATTCGTTGAGAAAGTGCGAGATAAATCCCGAATTTTAAGGTTTTCCACTAACGAGGAGACTACCTGAGGTGATAATCACAGATTTGGTTGAAAGTAGGTGGGTATCTAGACCTTATCGTAAAATGAAATTTCTCCAAGGGAAAAATTGCAATGGGCTCAAGTTTTGCCATGGCAACCGAAAATGTTTTTGACAACACAGTATTGAAAATAACATGGGAATCTGAGCACTTCTAAGGGTCTCCCCTGGGAAAAATTTTAAAAAAATTTCAAATTTCAAAACCAAAAAAAAATAGATCAAAATTGACAAATGAAATGAATTTTATGATATTTTGATTAATTTTGGTCAATTTGATCAAAATATGTAAAAATTGATCAATTGTTATTTTCAATGGGACAATATACAGACTGTGTTGTCTGAAACATTTTCGGTTGCCATGGCAAAACTAATGCCCATTGCAACTTTTCCCTTGGTGAAATTTCATGTTACCATAAAGTCTACATACCCACCTAGTTTCAACAAAATCGGTGATTATCACCTCGGGTAGTCTCCTCGTAAGTATTCTAGCTCCTCAGAGCAAGGACAGTAAATACAGGGACGAGAAAGTGTATTGGCGGCCTCTGTTGGAATATATCACCTAAAACGACTTAAACGCAAGGAGAGTTAGTTGTTGTAAACAAAAAAATGGCGGTCACCTAATTTTAGCGGTTCTTGACGAGGCTTAAGTGTTCAAAACAAATAGGCATTTTTTATTTACGCTCGTAGTTTTATTTTTAATTTAACATCAAAGTGGTAAAAACTAACTACAATAATACTGTCCATGGTGAACCACGTCTTAACAATGGCTGCGGTTTGTTTACATCTAACTCCCGTGAATATGAAGACGTTTAAAATCGAATTTTTTTCTCTGCTTTCTCGTCCCTGTATCTACTGTCCTTGCTCAGAGTCCTCACAATAGGTGTTTCTATAAAATACGAGAGGTCATGTGATAATGTTTTGTCTACGTCACAGCTGTAGCTCTTGAAGGTTGATAGCACGTGCTGAAGTCGCCAGACCCTTTGGATTCTGAAACCCGCGTGCAAAACTCGCGCGCAAGTAAAGCACTTAAATAACTGGCGCTCGTGACGCAGATAAAAATATTTTATACTTCTAATTTTCATTGTTTTATTTTATAGAAACACCTATTATTTAAGGCCCTCAAAATTGATTTCACTTGTAAACAGAGACTGTCAATAATACTGTCTTATAAACAACGCGGTATGACCAATTCGCAGCCTCGGGAAACGCGTCACGGCCCCCAGGGCCACCTCCGGGACATGGGCTTCCTTATCCAGCTAATGGCGTCTACAAGCCGCTTCAGCACGGCGGCTCACATTCGCAAAATTGTCTCCAGCCAAAAAACTCGGTCCCGCCGCGCTTTCGCCACTGACTTCGGCGCGGCCTACCTTAGTGCCCTTTCTCTCGCTGACATAGCGTACTAATGATCTTGACAATATCCTTTCCTCAACAGTAACTAATCTCAACCCTGACGCTCTGCCATTTGTCCCTTATACCGGTTCGGCTGTGTTATCTTTACCGTCTCCTGAAGGTTTTTATCCTCGAAACTGTGCGCCTTGTGCTTTTACCTTTTTGGCAACAAATACTGGGTCTTTGATTAGTAAAATCCTTGAACCGCATGCGTTGGTTTGGGAACTGGTTCCTGACTGTATTGCCATAACAGAGACCTGTTTAAATAAGGACATATGTTCTGAATTGTTCCACATTTTGGGTTATAATTCCTTTCTCTCCGATTGTGATTGGTCAAGAAGCGGGAGATGTGTTCTGTGTTTTCGATCGCACCATGTGGCTACTCTTAATCGCTCCCTCACTTCTCCAAACATTTTGGCTTGCCAACTTAAACTTGATAAAATATTATTTATTACGTTATGTTGTTATCGTAGCCCTTCGGCGACTCTTGAGCTCTTGAAGATCTTATTGGGGACGATGGAGAAAGTCAGCGAGTTAGCTGACCGTGTGGTTATTATGGGGGATTATAACGCACCCGCAATAATCTGGACTTCTTGTACCACGGGTAAGGGGGTTAGATCTGTTGAGAAAAGGCTCCTTGATACTGTGTCTTCCATTCAACTAACGCAACATGTTTTATCTTCCACTCGCCGCCGCGCCGTGGGAACAATATCCCTTCGCTTTTAGACCTCATTTTTACTTTTGATTGGGATTCTATTAATGACCTTTCCCACCTCCCCTCCCTTGATAAATGCGATCACGTTGTTCTCACTTTCTCTTTCGAGCTCAAGTGTTCCCTTCCTGTGCCCATATCCCCGTCTGCACGCTATGCCTATAGTCGTGGGAACTATGATCTATTTCGCGCTGCCCTGCTTCCGAAATGGTTGATATCCTTCTACTTTACGTTAGTCAATAGTGACTTAGCCCGAAAAAAACTTGTCAAGAAAACCTAAAAATATAAATAAAATAATTGAATTGAATTGAATTGAAGCCAGGGACGTGTCGGTGCCCTTGGTCTCCATTAAATCCACTAAGTGTTCGGGTCTTTTGAGGGAACCCTGGTGGTTCAAGGAAACCGAGCACCTAATTCGAGACAAGCGTTCTGCCTTTCGTGTATTCAGAGCTTCCCCTTCTACTGACTACAGACACGCATTTGCGAAAAAACGTAACTTGCTTACTAAACGCATTCGTTCCGCGAAATATAGGTACGAAGCCCGTTTAATTGATGCAATCCCTACCAACCCCCAGGCGCTTTACTCGCATGTTTCCCATTCTCTTAAACCCAAACCCTCTCTTATGGTGGTTGAGAACTCTGCGGGGGTATTAATTCACGATCCGGTTGCGATGGTAACGGCGCTTAATGATTTCTTTAGTTCCGTGTTTACCCGCGAGCCCGATTTGGAGGCAGTATATCTGGGTGACCATTTCTCTGGTTTTGACCGTTTTGAGCCCTCTGATTTTGTTGTCAGTCCCCTAGACTTTGGCCTATCGTATTCTACAGTCCTACGATATTTAAAGCGACTGCCAACTTTTAAATCCCCAGGGCCTGATGGCCTTCATCCGTGATTACTTTCAGAGGGTTCAGCCATCTTAGCTTCCCCTCTATTGGCCATATTCAATTACTCTATTTCGTCGTGTCGTCTTCCACTTATATGGAAGCGGGCTAATGTTACCGCAATCAAAAAAATTCCTCACTCCAACACGGTTGACACTTTTAGGGTTATAAGTCTAACCTGTCTGCCGTGTAAGGAACTGGAGACCATCGTAAGAGTTTCCTTGGTGGCGTTCTTTACTATAGCCAATCTTTCTTCTCGAGAGACCAACATGGGTTTCTTTTAAGACGTTCGTGTTTTACGAGCCTCCTCTCAGCCCTCGAGGAAGTCACTACGTGCCTAGATTTAGGGCATTCCGTTGACCTGGTCTATCTGGACCTACGCGAGGCTTTCGATACGGTAGCGCATTCGCTGCTTATTCGGAAACTTGAGTACTTAGAGGTTCCACCTTTGATTGTCAATTGAATCGCGAATTTTTTGAGTGGTAGAACGCAGGGTGTGGTCCCGCGTGGGGTCTGTTCGGAATGGTGTGAGGTGACCAGTGGGGTGCCTCAGGGATCTGTGTTAGGCCCAACTCTTTCTGTTATATTTATTAATGATCTTCCTCTGGTAATCAAGGAGTCTTTTCTCAAATTGTTGGCCGATGACAATAACATTCTTCATAAAATAGCTTCACCGACTGATTCACTATTCCTCCAACGGGACATTGATGCTCTGGCCCATTGGGTCTCCTCGAACGGTATGAACTTCAATACTACTCCATTGCGTAGCTAATAATCCTTGCTATAAGTACAGTTGGGGGGGGGGGGGGTAAAGCGATAGAGGCGCATGTTGTGGTTCGGGACCTTGGGTCACGCTGTCAGGCCATATGTTCGGGGATACCCGTAGCACAGCCGCTTCCGCGCGCGGTACAAGGTCTTTATATATGATGCGGAGATCATTCTCTCATTTTAGTGTCAAATCTTTCAAAATCCTGTACAGTGTCTACATTTGCCCTCACTTAGACTACTGTTCCAGCATTTGTTCCCCCCACATGGTCAAAGATATTGAGAAGCTGGAAAGGGTGCGAAGAAAGGCCACGAAGCTAGTTTCAGGGTTCAGAAAATTACCATATGATGAAAGGTTAAAAAGGTTGGGTCTTCTGTCCCTTAAGAACAGACGTCTTCGCGCTGACTTAGTTGAAACCTTCAACATAATTTATGGCCTGTATGATGTTACTGCAGTTGACTTCTTCGACATCAAGTGGGAGGGCCGAAAGGCTCCCACAATCCGTAAAAAGTGGTGCAACGGGGTCGCTAGGCGGGGTTTCTTCACTCAACGGGTTGTGAAATTTTTGAATGTTCTCCCGGCTGCAGCTAAGACCAAATCCTCCGCTTCGGCATTCAAGTGTCGATTAGATAAATATAAAAACTGGAGCTGACCTGTTTTTCAATTTAGCAATACTTACTATTAGCCTTTTTTTAATTTTATTACTATCGCATCATATGTATCTTTTATTTTTGTGTAATTCTGTTTTTTCATTTTTGATTTTCGGGCACTATCATTGAATCAATTTTAATATAAATAGTTTCTTTTGTTTTGAACATAATAGCATCTTTTGTATCGCGAATCAGGGCCCAATAAGTGTACAGCTTTTTTATCCTGAATTAAACAAATTATTATTATTAAGTTAGACCTGTGGCAGTCATCTTACCTTAACTCTCCTAAGCTTGCGGCGGCCACCTAACATAACCTACGCTCAACTGGAACAATAGCCTGTACTAAGTACGCTGGAAATGTGCGATAATCTTAAGTATCATACGCTTGGTCTACAACGCGACCTAGAGCACAGTACCTAGCCATAACGAACCAAGTATTGTCCAACTTATTATTGACCTAACCTAACCTAACGTATCGTAAACAGGGAGTATATAATAAATCGAAAAATCGCCTGCTTTCTATCGTGACTAGCGCCAATTATTCCTAGTTTTTGTTAAACCTGGTAGTAGAAATGTAAAATTAGTTGGTCCCTATATATAACAAGCAATAAAATTGAATTTGAATTAAAAAACGATTACGACGAATTTACTCATTTTCGGTTTAGGTTATTTTCGGGTAACTTCAGCTTATTTGAGGATCGGTTTAACCTCCTCAAAAACCCTAAATCTTCTTGTATCTGAGAAGTACGATGTTCCCATTTAAGTAAGTACTCATTTTTATCCCTGGTCCTGCTGAGATTGCTGAATTTTCCAATTGAATATAAGCTTAATCTCTACAAAATACGGCTGAATTAGGTCTAATGCAACTGTTACAAGCTGCATTTATTCCTTCGAACCGAGACACTTATTCACAGCGTAACAGATACTGCATTATTATCTTAGCCGAAAGGCCGAGAACTACGGTTTACTGTTCGACTAAACATATATACCCTAGAGAATAGTTCAATGAACAAAATTTAACCGTAGAAAAACATTTAAATTGTTGATATTTACAGCACGACCGAACATTAAACATACACTAGCAGTTCCACTGGATGCTATACAAAGTTATGACAAAAAAAAACCGACAAGAAATACCTTTTTCCGAGGAAAAAAGGCTTAATATATATTATTTAAGTCATGAGGAGCCGCGCAAATGAGAAAACCGCGCAAATGGAAAATATCTGCGCAAGTGGAAAACGCGCAAATGGGAAACTGTGCAAATTGAAAACTGCGGAAATTGTAAACTGCGCAAGTGAAACTCGCGGAAATGAGAAAACCACGCAAACGGAAAATATCTGCGCAAGTGGAAAACTGCGCTAATAAAAATTGCGCAAATGAAAAACGCGCAAATGGAAAACGGCGGAAATGGGAAACTGCGCAAGTGAAACTCGCGCAAATGGAAAACCACGCAATTGCATATGCGCTATTGGGAACTGCGCAATTGGACCATTACCGCCATCGGTACCCCCCTCACTACGCTCAGGGAACTTCATCCATTAAAGTGTTGGTGTCATCAAAGGAATGAAGAACGTCTACATAACGCCACACAGGGGCACTACGTAGGAGATCAGAAGCTTCGTTATGGTCAGTGAGGTTTTCTGAAGAAAGCTGTGTTTATATCCTGCATTGCCTTAAACCCTTTTACCCGGGAATTTGGACCGCGTGGGAAGGTTGTGACTAGCCCTACCACAGCTAGATAACCACTAGCGTCCCTACACTAACTATTACTTTAAAACACCGAAAGTTTTTATTGAAAGAGGAAACCGAAGTACTCGACGGAAACCCCTTTAACATACAGGGAGATAACTTTCAAACTCAATGCAGAAGGAAATTGTCCCAGTTTTCACCCAGTGCCACTAACGAGGGGTAAGACACTCTGCGAACTCGCTGTACACTCCTTTGATAGTGCTAAATGGAACTCGCGAACTCTTGAAAATATGTACCTTTAACAGTGCTAAATGCACGAACTCGGTGTACAGATTATCTGAGACTGTCTTACCCCTCGGCCACTAACTGGGGTCGAACACGGGGTCCTCTTTCTGCGAGGCGAAAGAGTTAACCCCTATGGTTGTACATGTAGTTACATTTTATTTTGAATTGACGTTTTTAGCCAATTCGCGAGATCTTACAACCCACATACTAACTATTCGAGACTGAAAATTATCGCTACCCTCTGGTTCGCCATTGAAACCTAGATAGGTAGCGGCTAAAGCAGACGCCATTAGTTTTTCCTCATCGTTATTTGTAAATTAGACTTTATAAATAATGAAACTTGCATTTTAATATAATTTATAGTTTGCGTATATTTGATAAGTTTATTTAAGATAAAACGTTGTTATGACTTTTTAATTTGTCTGTAGCAGACGCTAGATCATAGGCGCTACCTCGGAGAAACTAGCACCGTTACGCCACCTAGACTCGTTTCGGTCGAGAATTGCATTTTTGCTACTTCATTATTAAGACACGTAGACACCGCCATTTTTTTCCCCCAAATATCTCATCTCCGACCTTTAGACCTTTAACGAAGATAGGTATCTACAATCCACTGTTCATTATGGGTGCTCGGAAATCCAGCTATTGGGCATTCACGTTTTTGCATAAAATGTCCCACCATTAGGGATAGAAGGTAAACTAATACATAGAGCGATAGGTGATATCGTGTGAACGTTCTCAATTTTACGCACTTGTATTGTCTAAATGGCGAGCAATAGCGTTAGGGATATAGTAAAAAATTAAACGTGATATCATGTCACAAGGTTCGCCGAGAAAAATTGTCGCTGTCTCACTTTTTGCAAACTAGAGGAACAAAAAATATTTAATACAAGGACATTTTCGCTCTCTTAAAACGTAAAAATATAAGCTAAGGTATCAAATGAGCGGTCCGGTTATTTATGTAATACACTACTACTTGCCTAGTAACTGTTAAACCAATTGTTTAATTAGATTCAAAATTTTTAACCTTGTAATTCTGTCAATCGAACAAACTGTAGCCATCAAAGCTAAAAGCGACAAAGTTAAGTTTTCAAAAATGATATAATTTCATCCGGAATAAATGAACCCATCTTATCTCTTTTAATTTGTCCTCCCTAGCATTCATTGTTTAAAAAGCAAAGTTTGTTGGTACCTAGTTAAAGACACAACTTTGGTCCTTGACAATGGCGGATACATATAGGGGGCGCGGGTAGCTCAGCACCAAGCGCGGTGACTTGATGATTTGTTATTACACCCATAGCTCAAGATGTCTTTTAATGCCCCCCCCCCCCTGGAGTTTTTTCTGTATCCGCCACTGGTCCTTGAGGCCCTCTCGTAAAACTGAACTTAAGGACCTTTTATTTCGTAATATTTTTTAGAACCTTTATTCTTTCGGCGGCTCGCCCAAGTGTGCAGGGCTGTAATTTACGACACAAGTTGATGTAATCGGTCTAACGAAGGGAGATCGTTTTTGATGCATGTGCTATATCTATTTTTGAAATGTATTTTTATTTATGTATCCACGCTAGCGCCAAGACCGTTCAGAGAAATTCGTGGCCCTTGGGAAAATTATTTAGCCAATGGCCATTCTGACTAAAATTTCAAAGAATGAAGTTATGACGAAGAACGGCTGGTGGACTCTGTTCTTAGTAGGCCCTAAAAAGCAAGATCGTGAACCCTTTCTCTGCCGAAACTGAGGACTTTTCCACCCTTTCGCTACATTTGCACTTCCCAGAATGGAGTTATAGGCGAGTGCTCTTTTATCGTTTTACAGGATATAGTTATAATAGTTCTGCCTTGTGTATATTTTACGATATGAGAGGGCAGTAGATGGCAGGTTACCAATCGGTGTTGAGCGATATTCCATTAGGAGGTATTGGAGGTTTTCATAATCATTCCCAGGAAACTGCCCCTTAGTGGGCCCTGCTAAAGGAAAACGGCATCTTTCAATGGGACACGAATTTTAATGTCATAATCCGCCGTTTGAAGAAATTATTCACCCCCGCTCCAGTTTTTACCCGATTCGACGCAAAAGCCCACAGTACCATATCACTGGATGGTAGCCGGATGATAATAGGCGCTATTTTACTACAACATAGCAAATCCATCGAGTACAACCTGATAAATTTTGTGATGTCCTACGATATGGATGGCCAAAAAATGTACTGCCTGGCCCTTGCGATGCAGGCGGTGACCCCTTGGTGCACAACGTGTATTTGCGCAACAGCCTCTCGTCGGTGTGATTCGGGGACTATAGGCGATAGCCACGGAATAGCAAGCAGTCTGCAGTCAGATTCATGGATCTCATCTCAAGTGGTATGGCAGGATTTTATTAGACTCGTGCAGAGATTTGAATTATCTCTATTGAGGCTCCCATTTTTTAAAAACATTCCTCGTGTTTTAAAGAAAGAATTAGACCCAGTTGTTATCATAGAAATATAAATGAGACTAGAACCACGATCGGATTCCAAAAGCTTCACTCCATACATTCACGTGATGTTATCGCCGCTATTCAACACAATCGAGGTCGTGGATATAAACGACTCGACTCCGTTTACCTGTCAATTTTGTACCATCGAGCATACTCAATCTACGCTCCAGAAAGAATTCGATCTCCTCAAATCGGATAACACATCTCTGCGCCACACGTCTCTGCCTTTTTTCATTTTAAAGATTCCTCTCGCGTTACTTGATTCTCAACTTCTATTTCCAAATTTACTCATTTATTATAGTCGTTTTGTTTCGTCTTTTTTTGCGTCTTTCTGTAGCGATGCTCATACAAAAGCCCACTTGAGGCTTATTCACCATTTTTTTGTCATAAATAAATAAATAGATGTTCCAGCTAGAATGGAATCGCGCATATCCGCGCTATCTAATAAAAAAAAATTTAAACTAAATATGATCACGTGGCATAACGTTAGAAACGTAGTCTGGTTTGCTAAATGTTCTGCGATAGGTTTGTATAGAGTTGTAAAAAAGACAGATTATTATTTCAACGACATTATATAAATTATTTAAACAACTATCAAAATAATTACGTTCACAAGAATCTACATTTCCAAAATTACATTTTTATACACGTTTTAAATTTACTGGCCTTGAAATAAAATAAGCTTAGAAAGCTTAAGTCTAATTGCTTTCCCTTTCTTTTCCAGGTTTCGGTTTCTCGAAATTTTCACCAGGTGAACTTTGGCATATAACATAATTAGATTTCTAATTAAACTATGGCGATGATGGCCCATCCCCAACTCAACGTCTGAAAATGAAAAGCACTTATATTCCGAGATTAGTGTAAAATAATTATAGTACAGACCAAAAAACAACGCAATTTTTTACCATTTTTAATTTTCCGCGGTTATTCTAAAAACGCAAACACATGGCGGCAGTGTTTAATGCGCTTGTCAGATGGCGCGGATAGCCCGATTCCACCCTAATGGCAGCCTAATAGCTTGCCCGTTATTTTAGGAATGGGTCTAGTCTCATTTCTATTTCTATGGTGGTTATCATAAGCCTATCATAAAGTCCCCATAAGCAAAGGTCTAGGCGAGCGGGTCTAGGCCAAATTTTGGACGATCACATACCCGTTATTAAAAGGAAGGTATTCAAATTCTGCATCTCCTAGTGGTTATGTTCTCAACAAGGCATTTCCCCAAATGAATTTCGCGCGTTGCATGAATAATGCGCAGAAGGCGTGCGCTAACGCTTTTAAGCTTAAAACCACGCGGTAGAAATCTCTACCGCCAGACCTTAGCATGGGGCTTATTCAACAATTTATCGCTTTCAAAGTTAAAATTTACACTTATCTTGGCAACGAAACTTGAAAGATAGAGAGAGTGCCGTCATTAAACCAACAATTTCTACGATAAACTTGCTTCCCTTTGGGATATGGAATTGTTAATTGATATACTGATAGAAAAACCAGTTACTGGGGTTATACACATTGAATTGGGAATAATACTGCTAGAATTACAATTACGAAATTCATCTTTATAATTAGGCGGTAGCGCCATCTATATTTTGTAAGGTTATATGGCTAAAAATAAATAATTATTAGCTAACTCACCGTAACTTGAGTTAAAAAGGATCATGTTGACAGAATAAAATTATTTTTAAACAACTTCAAAGGTTTGTTTGTTACGATAAATCATACATTTCAATTACGCATCAGATTCGCGAAAAATTATTTTGAAATATAGTTGCCACCACTAGAGACAGATGCCGCCACGGGAGAACGATAAAGTTGATAAAGTCGCCTTATTGAACGAAATTGGTCCCACGCCAGCCAGATTTAGTTGTACCTCTATTTATTCCCAACTCAATGGTTATACACGGCAATTTACAGTGCAGCCGAGGCTTGGTGTTTTTTTTCGCGATATTGTGACTTCAGTATTAAACACTTTTCCTCCGGGTACCTCCCTAGTGGACTACCTCTTCGTGCTCTGTCAATTGTGAGTGTCTTGTAGGTGGGGTGGCTGAGTGGTTAGAACTTTAGCCTCGCAGCAAGAGGAGCCGGGTTCGATCCCAGCTAGTGGCACTGGGTGAAAATTCGGAAGCACTCCTTCCGCGTAGAGTTTGTAAGTTCTCTCCCCACTGGTTAAAGGGGTTTTCCACCGAGATCTTCGGTTTCCCCTTCCCATAAAAACTTGATGAGGTTAACGGTAATAGTTAGTGTAGGGAGCTGTTGGCTCGCGTGGCATGAAGGGCTTGCCACCACCCTCCTACGCATTGTAACCCGCCCACATGTTATTTGATCACGTACAAGGTGGTGCCTTGGATATTAGCTCTATTTAAAAAAAAAAATGTTTTTGTTGATTTTCATTTTAAGTACACACCGTTCAAAAATTTTGTTTTTAAGTTTAATTTTCTCGAAACCTAAAAAGATATGAAAATGAAACCAATTGCGAAAATGTTTTTTTTTTAGAATTATCTGTGAAGCGAAACCGCTTTTGATCAGTCAAAGTGTTCTTTCAGCGGGAAACGCAAAAATAAAAATTTATCAACATTTCCCAAAATGGTGTTACGACCCTGAAACGCACATTGTCGGATTCCGCATGCTCGATTCATATTAAGAAAGTGCAATTGCTATCGCTCTACGACCAACGCTTCAGGAGATATCGCCTTTTTAAAAATGTTGATCGAATTGGGGAAACGCTAAAACGCAAAATGAATCATTTTTATTTAAATATTTAAATTTTATTGAACTAATGAATTTTGAACCAATTTGTGTTTTTTTTTGTCTTATTGATGGATGCATTTCTTTTATCAGTAATAAAATAATATAAAATGAAAGATTTTACTAATATTTATCGAACGTCTATAGTCGTTTCAGTCATAATAGAATCTAAAATTACAAGGAATCCCCATTAAAGGGGAACGGTCAAGCTTTAACCAGTTAGATAGCCATATAGCCCATTAAAAACTAAAATTTATGGCGAAAACCGCATCAAAAAATATTGAGTGGTTAATTTTTAATAAAATAAAGAAATTTCGGGAAATCGAAAAGCGCGCGTCCGCCGCTACACCTGGTGAGAAGTCGGTGAGACAGAAAAACAACGTAAAAGCGCGCGCTGCTGAAGACGCGAAAAATTTGTTTTTCACGCGCGGCGCGTTGCAGTTATAAGAGACTTAAGCCTAAATTGCGCGATTTTAAAAGTTAGGATAGTTCGCAAATCGCTCATACGGGGTTAGGGGCGCTGGCGGCAGCCCCTAAGATGGCGGCAAAAATTCAAACCCAAACACTTGGGCCAAAAGCTTTTTTTTTCAAGACAAAAAAAGGTACGTGTTAGTATATTGAACGTCTTGTTAATCTTTTGATACGGAAATAAGGCCATATTTGGAAAAGCTTGGCCGTTCCCCTTTAAATTTTATTACTATTTAAAGGGATCCATCACTCACAACAGGGGGAGGCATAGGCGTAACATAAAATCCAGACTTGCAGTGTGCTTCAAAACCAGTTTTTTTTGTGACCCCTATGCCTAAGATTAATTAGAAATGCTTTCAATTGGAACCGTTTCAGAACCAATTTTTAACTAGTTTTAAATTGCAGTAGGTGATCTAAATTAATAAATAAAATCTTAGAGAAAGGGATGCAAATCGTCAATTCATTTGGAACCACTTTTAAAGGAATATCCACCAAAAATTGCAAAGGAGAGATCTCAGATCTAAGGGGCAAATACACCATGCGCCTATCTGTTCTAATTATATCCGTTTAATTTACAATATTAAGATTTTTAAAAAAGGAAAATAATAATCTAATAAATATTTCCAAACTTTATTTGAGAATGATGCCTCAACTATACAACATTTCAAAGCGCTTTTATTTTAAAGATTTAATATGGAATAACGTTTCCCCGTCTTCTGAAGCGATGACCATGTTTCGAAAATCGTCAACGTTGTTTGTAATTATTTTTTCTATTAGAAAAGTAATCTTGTCAGCAGGTTTTCAATCGGGTTCAGATCCGCAGGGAAAGCCAACCACTCCCACGTTTCGAAATCTTCGGCGTCTACGAATTCTCCAACAATTCGAGCAGCGTGCACTGGGCAATTGTCACGCGTAAAGTAGATCCTAAGTAAGATATCGGAATTAATAAATAACCCGAGTCGTAGACCCCGAATACACAGCCAAGGACACAAATAACTAATTGACGCCATCAAAGTGACACACTGAAACGAAATATTAACGCGTTAGGTCGCAAATATGGGATAAATCTCGTTAATATACTCAAAGGTAACAATGGCTTTGGACAGCGGCGTTATAATACGTGTATTATAAATTTGAATAATAACCCGCAATTTAAAACTTAGGGAAGTAATTTTCCTGAATTCGAAACGTTTGTTTACTCGGTTGTAAGAGCTATTTACCCTTGAAAGTTTTTCCGGGCAATTTCTGGCGATATGTGTCCCTATAAAGAGAGCGATGGAAAAAATGCCAATATGGTTTTGCGTCGAAGTGTAAGAACGGATTGCTTGCTCGTTGGCATTTCTAGAATAGACAGTAACGTTAAGCGAATCAATTTCATACATCTACGAGGGCTCTTTCTCACTCCATGTTAATTTTGTATACGATGACCACGGGCGGATCTCCGTAAAAATACGTCAAAAGAACGGTCCCCGCTGTCGATCCGACGAGAGCTACCACCAAAAACCATCTCGCTAAACAGCTTCCTCTGTCAAAGGTACGGCAGTGTACACCGAGTTCGCAGAGTGTCTTACCCCTCTTTTATCACCCAGGCTTAAAATTCTGTAATGGCTATATACTGATAAAAACCACAAATTGCTAAAACATTCCTGAATTCAATAAAATTTAAAAAGATGATTTTTTTCAAACCTTTCTTACCCGCTTCAGCTCAGTGTCCTAAAATAATATTTCGCTACTTCAAACTAAACCCAAACGCCATTCAGTTCGATATAGGTTTTCTTACAACAATGATTCATTACCCGTAGAGCGATACAAATTTCATTTTCTGTATATGAATCGACCATGCTGAATCCGACAATGTGCGTTTCAGGGTCATAACAATGTTATGGAAAAAGTTGATTTTTTTTTCGTTTCCCAATCAAAAGCGGTTTTGTTTGACAGATAATTTTAACAAACATTTTCGCAATTGATTTCATCTTTATGTCAAGAAAATTAAACTTAAGTGCATAATTTTCAGCTGTCGAAGACTTTTTAATATTGAAAAAAAAAAAAACTTTTCAAAATTGTTTCCCTGGGAAAAAAGATGGGCATGAGGCCTTGTCCCTCTTGTTTAGTTCAGACTGAGTAGCGATACAATTTACTTATTGCATAGATATTATGTGTGGAAGGAAAAAAATCAGTTTCATCGATGTACAGTGTGCCCAAGAATATACTATGTTCATTAATAATAAATTAATAATAATAATAACATTTATATTACATTTGATCCTTTTGGTTAATTTTTTTACTACATTAAAAAATGTGGCTGTATCAGAAGTCTATAATAGGGAATAGGGGAAGTTTCTAGTAAAATCCTTTTGACGTTCTGTGACGGCACGGGGCAGCGACTAAATTTTGGGTTATGTGCCAATGGTTTGGAACTCAAGGGCGAATCCGTAGGGGTGTACGCGTAATCAAAATAGGAATGACTTTTTGGAGTTCATTAATGTTTCGTCAGTGGTGTAGCGAGGATATTTGGCGCATACTGCAAAACACCCAAATTTGCTCCCCCCTCCCCATCGCGCCGTTATATACCTAGTTTTAAAACAAAACCTAATCAGTCATAATTTGGGGTCCTCGTGGCCAACGGTACCCGGGGCGGCTGCCCTCCCAGCCCCCTCGCTACGCCACTGTGTTTCGCTAGCACCTTCCAAACTCGGAAAAGGTCCACCCTCTGTGAAAACTTTCCCCCCATGTAGAACGTCGTATAAGCCAGGAAGAACTTGTTGCCAGAAGGACATAGTGTGTAGGGCACAGATTTTTTCAGTCTCGAACGGTCTCTGAGAACGGGTCCAATTGTCTCCTTGGACGGGTATGGGTGCCACGTCCTTTTGTGTAGGGAGGCCGGCATCGGATGCCTCGGAACAAGCTTTTGCCCCGGGTATGCGCTTGCCCTCGCTAGAGACGTAACCGACAATAACTCCCTCGTACTCCCGTGACAGCGTCTTCCGTTTTTCCTTTGGGATGTGAATTGTGAACGTAGCAATGGGTCCCAAAGACTCTCAAGTGCTTGATTGACTGATTTTGATTTCCGTTCCACAATTCGTACGGCGTTTTCTCAACGGTACTTATCGGAGTTGTACAATTAAGAATGTATGTCGTCGCATTCAACCCATAGCTTTGGTGGCAAATCGGGTTGGAGTGTAGCAAGGCTTGAGCAGACTACATGATCCTGAGAATCTCTCTTACGGGAACTCCGATCTGCTCAGGTGTGTGCGGCATCGACTTTTGATGTCATTCACTGGAAAGCTTTAAGCTGGTTTCACACTCGACGGAAAATTAGCAGCGGAAAGTTTAACGTTAGCGGTAAATGTAATGGGAATCAATTTTCAGCTCGGCGTTTATTATCGTCTTTCAGTCATATTTTCGGTCGAGTGAGAAACCAGCTTTATTCACGTACTCAGTACCGTTGTCGGTGACTAGTTCTCGAAGCTTGTAACTTCTGCACAAAGTGAGGAAGTCTTTGAAGCGGTCAACGACGTCAGATTTCTTCGTCCAGGGGTACGTTCAGTAGCAGTCAACGGAAAAAAACCCGATGGATTTGATATTTTCCAGCGATGAGCTTTTTCGTCATAATGACGTCGTAAGTTGCTGAACGCTTTTATTCAGTCATCGGTGTTTTTTTTTTAAATGGCGTAGCATTAATAGTAGTTTTACGTCAGTAGTGACGCATTCGAGGGGTAAGACACTTATGATTTTTGTGTACACCGGGAGTTCGAACTCTGCAGAGTTCTCGAGAGTTCACGAGAGCTCATGAGAGTTCGTGAGAGTTCACGAGAGTTCGCGAGAGTTCAGGAGAGTTCACGTGAGTTCCTGAGAGTTCTCGAGAGTTCACGAGAGTTCTCGAGAGTTCTTGAGAGTTCAAGGGTGAGTTCCAGAGAGTTCATTGGTGAGTTCGGGAGAGTTCTCGAGAGTTCACGAGAGTTCGCGAGAGTTCAGGAGAGTTCACGTGAGTTCCTGAGAGTTCTCGAGAGTTCACGAGAGTTCGTGAGAGTTCAGGAGAGTTCACGTGAGTTCCTGAGAGTTCTCGAGAGTTCCTGAGAGTTCTCGAGAGTTCTTGAGAGTTCAAAGGTGAGTTCCCGAGAGGTCGGAAGAGTTCTCGAGAGTTCTTGAGAGTTCAAGGGTGAGTTCCAGAGAGTTCATTGGTGAGTTCGGGAGAGTTCTCGAGAGTTTGAGGGAGTTAGCGGGAGTTTGAGGAGAGTTCTTGAGAGTTCGCGGGAGTTTGAGGAGAGTTCTTGAGAGTTCGCGGGAGTTCTTGAGAGTTCTCTAGAGTTCAGGGGAGTTCATAAGAGTTGCAATAGCAAATGTACACCTGAGTTCTTGAGTGTCTTACCCCTCGCGCGCATTCCCCTCTCACGTAGTTGTTTGTTAAGTTAACATAGTGACGTCGAAAAAAAAACGGTCAGCCACATCGAGACGGAAATCTGCCGCGATAACCATTCCAAGTACAGGTATGGATTCCTGCTGGATATGGTGATTTCGAAAGTTTGTAAGAATTCGTTTATTTCTTTAATGAACATGATTATTGAATTTTTTTCAAAATTTAACTTTAATATGAAAAATATTCTTAGCACATCGGGGACACCATGTGTACTCAAATATCAGTAAAATATTGTTATAAGCATCAAGTAGTATGAAATTATATTAGAAATCGGTATTTTTTACGGGAATAATAAGGGGTCATATTATCATTTTTAACTTATTGTAAATATGTACGTATATTTACAAATGGGTATTCGTTTAAGTGGCTTTATCGGGTACTTCCTGATGTTTGGTAATTTTTTCCGTTTTGGAACTTGTCACGTATTGGAAAAATAATCGTTCGGATTCCAACAACGGTCCCTCGAAAAACAATTTGAAAAAGAAAGACGCGATGAAACTTGTAGTAGTATGAGCCACGAAAATCCAAATCTGAAATGATGCCATCAATTTTCAAAATGGGGAACTTTGAAGGTTCAGATAGAAACCACGTAGAGTACTTACGACTGAAAAACAGTTTGAATCTATGGTTGTCCTCATATTCGCTCCGAAATAAATGATGAGAGGAACGTTTATTAAATATACGGAATACGTCAATCGATTTAAAACCGGTAAGTTTTTCCATGATAGAGTCTTATTCAAAGTACCTGATAACACGTAAAAGAACGTTGAAAAATTAAATTTACACCGACTTTGAAACAGGCGCTTCAATAAAATCGTTCACCAATTTTCTATTTGTAATACCCGCACGTACGAGCTACTCTTTCAAAGACGGGTTTAGAGAAGAAGAGTCAAATCATAAACCGGGGTTTCTAATCATAAGTATGGTCAATTGAGGTAAGTGTGGTCAATTGAGGTAAGTGTGGTCAATTGAGGTAAGCGTGATCACCCCCTATCATTTCCCCAAATATTTGATGAATGGATATTGAAATATACTTAATTATACACATTTTGTATATGTTCAATATTTATTTAAATTAAATTTAGTTTTAGTTGAAAAACGTTATACTCTTCTACTTATGTTTAGAGATTTTATGCCCAAAAGAAAAGTGCTGTAAAGTTTTTCCTAACTTGCAAAACGGTTTCATATTTTGGTATTTGGTAGTCTGCTTATCGTTTTACCTGCTGGGTAAATTTTGTATTTTTGCTAATAATTTGAGGTTTTCAAAATTAAATCTGGAAAAACTCTTTCTAAATTTGCAATGTGGGGTAAGTGTGATCAGTTAATCAATGTTAAATTTTGGTAAAATAATTTATGGTTTATAAGACAACTTTTTATGATTTTCTTGATGTAAACTTACTAAAAAAGTAAAGGTTAAGCTTTAGCTAGCTATATAAGCATCTGAGTACTTTAGTTTAAAAATATATTATTTTAAAGCTATGAAAAAATATAGCATTATTGGGACACCATATTTAACCTCTGTATGTAATTTAATTGCGATCGGTCAAGGATTTGACGGGAACACAATTACCCGACCCCCTATCACACTTGTCCCGCATTTTGGGGGTAAGAGTGATCAGTAGCAGAGTTAAATTAAATAATTAATATTTGATAATAAATTTGAATGCGTAGTTGTGTTGGATAAAATGGCCATATTAATGGTACCAATTCTTAAGAGGGTGCTATTTTTAGCTTAGGAGTAATTTTAAGTAAACTCCAAAAAAAAAACAATTTGGATCACACTTCCCTCCATTGACCCTACATAAGTTTTTTACCTAAAGAAAACCGAAGTTGATTTTATGATCATCTGAAAAGAGTAGTATACTGGTCCTTCACTTGGGGGCTTGAAATAATAATTGGTTTTCAAAGGTGCAAAAAAGGTGTTATGATGAAATTCTGTAAACAGTGGCACTTCCTGGAAGAAGAAGAAAATAAGCATGACCGGAGCCTTCATCAAACTTTCTTTGCTTATCATTACAAACTGACTACCTAAAAATGTTTTGGGACTCATCGCACCCCCCCCCCCCGAAAAGAATCCTGGGTGCACCACTGTCTATAAAGCTAGGAAACCAGGCTTGTGATATTCGTCGAACTTTGTCTATGGGGATTTTTAACAATCCAGCGCAACACATTGTCTGAAGCCCAGCTTTTGGTCTAACCAAGTTGACTGGTGCCTATAATACGTTTGTCTAACCTAGTTGACTTAGTTTGACTTGGGTATTTATACTGTACTAGATTTGACTTCTTTGGTAACGACTAACCGAAAATATTTGGTCTAGGATCCCGCTTCTGTGTCTACGTAGGGGAAGCTAAAAGTGAGAGGGTTTATTGAAGCGTCCAATTAACTTACTTTCTGGGTTCGATCGGCAATAAATGATCAACCACGATAACCCGATACCCCAGACAATTCTATGTAATCCATTGTAGAGTAAGCCTTCCCAGACCGGTGGCGTGAGCACCTGAGTCCATCGGTAGACCCCGAATATACAGCCAAGGACACAAATAGCGGAACTAATTGACGCCATCAAAGTGACACACTGAAACGAAATATTAACGCGTTAGGTCGCAAATATGGGATAAATCTCGTTAATATACTCAAAGGTAACAATGGCTTTGGACAGCGGCGTTATAATACGTGTATTATAAATTTGAATAATAACCCGCAATTTAAAACTTAGGGAAGTAATTTTCCTGAATTTGAAACGTTTGTTTACTCGGTTGTAAGAGCTATTTACCCTTGAAAGTTTTTCCGGGCAATTTCTGGCGATATGTGTCCCTATAAAGAGAGCGATGGAAAAAATGCCAATGTGGTTTTGCGTCGAAGTGTAAGAACGGATTGCTTGCTCGTTGGCATTTCTAGAATAGACAGTAACGTTAAGCGAATCAATTTCATACATCTACGAGGGCTCTTTCTCACTCCATGTTAATTTTGTATACGATGACCACGGGCGGATCTCCGTAAAAATACGTCAAAAGAACGGTCCCCGCTGTCGATCCGACGAGAGCTACCACCAAAAACCATCTCGCTAAACAGCTTCCTCTGAAAAAATGTCAAAACAGGATTTTTGTTTAAAAGAGACGATCGTATTATGTGGTGTAAGAACTTACTTAGTACTTAGGTACAAATATACTAAGGCCAAAACGAACAACTGAATATCCAAAGATAAATACCAGGTATTTGGAAGACACTACGCGTTTGGTTATTATAATGTTATTATAAATGTAAAAGTTTGGTAAAACCAGCTATATATTTACCATGTTCTGTAATTGCAAGAAGTTGTTAAAAAAGAGGACGTTCGTCCACCAGTTCCTTCTACAATTATCGGCCATAGTCCCGACGTGGTCCCAAAACACGGGTCCGCTCCCGAAAAGGGGCATGATAATTACTATACCAATCAGCGCTAGACAAGGGGCTAGCAATCTAAAAAAAGTATTATTTTACTTCCTACGTTCAGAGCTAGAAATGTTAACCGAAAATGTACCTGTAAGCCCTTCGGAAAAACATGAGAGGAAAATTTAGCAAATGCCCGTTTTTCTCGTCAATTTTCTGAATGTTTAGGTATGACACTAAAACACCTCTGCGATTTGGGACCATTTGAAACCATTATTATTATCTTAATTAAAGGTGAAATACTAACGTTATGAAGACGAAGCTATCCACTGCCAAAAAGCCATTTGATGTAGGTTGAAATTCCAATCTACTTGTGTAGTCCACCGAAGTTTTTACATTTCCTATGTTGGGGGATTCTCGAGTTAAACCAACGATGTATGTGCAATATTACGTCGTTAGCTTACTGATTAAGTATAAGTCGGTGAATGCGCACGTGTGACTCATGAGTACCCATAAGGTGCTTAGGATACGAAGGCCGTTTAAGGCACCAACATTGCGGTCCTCACTAGTCGCGATCTTAGTGAGCTTCGAATAATTGTCGCGAATGGAAAATGCAGGCAGGAAATATCCCAGTAGGTTTGAGTCTAGTTGGAAATTCGTTGCGGCGTTAATGACGTCTTCAATTTGACTTTGCATATGGTTTTACCTTCTTCGGTGCATTTGAAACAATTGCGGGATTGAACGAAGGTCGCAATTAAGACCAAGAAAATGAAACCCACCAGAAAGCAGCTGACCAATTTTTAATTTAATTAGCTTTTCCTTGTTTTAACTGTCTTGTTATAATTTTACGGGAAATATACCTGATAACCAATTGGTCAGTCGTAACTCTACTCCAAACTGATTCTTTAGTTTCGCAACTATGCACCGTCGATGTCCAGCCAATACTTTCAGCAACTTATAGAAGGCAAACACATTTTCATTATGCGTCAGTACTTGTTCGCTAAAGATTCCTTACCCGTTTTAGCGAAATACCCTACGTCGGGGTTTTGACAACTCGACGGCAGGCAGACTGCGAAGCGATACCCAACGTTGTAGTGCAACCAAGTATCATTCGCCAAATCTTCCCCAAACTGTTTAACGAGGAGTTTCGACATTAAAGACAGTTAGTATTTAAGAAAATATTTAATGTCTATTACTTCCGTTTTGCGTGGAACATTCATCAGACGTCTTTCTGCCCTCTCGAAATTTCTGGGTTTTTCACCCAATGGTACTCGGAACTCGACCAGACAATATTTTCCCCGTCGTTTATTGTCACTCCCTCGATTCGTGTTTTCGTCTGGGATTTCCAAATCCAGACATTCGTCGAAAGATCCCAATGAGGAGAAAGTCCCTCTCAATTCCGATCCAGACAGCTTCCCATTGGCGTCGTACACTACGTTAATAGGTTCAAGGTCTTAATTGAAGGTCCATGGAATCGTTTGAAAGATTCGGGCTGTGTTTCAGGTAGCTTCTCCCATGCCGTCACGTGACCCAGGCACAGGTTTTAATTTTCCAAAACTCGTGATTATGTAGCCTCACCCTCAAAGTTCTAATTATTTTCTATGGCCCTTTAATGTTGGTGGATAAGCTAGCCATCATAGGGGTTACCGGGTTTGTCCACAATAACAGCTGGTTCATAGCTTCATTAGTAATTATAGAAAAGGCTAACTGGGTCATTCCACACAGAATCGGCCAACGAGTTTATCATGGATCAATAGATTTCAATGAAAATTGGCACAAATGATATTATGCCAATACAAACACTGCGTATAAAGTGATTTCTCAAAATGTTTTACGGTTAATGTTTTTTTTTGGAATTTTCTTACACCCCAGAAACATCGAACTTTTGAAAGTTCATTTTGGTACCTCCCTGAAAAATATCTAGTATACAGCTTATTTTCTTTAAGAATTCAATCAACGTCTGTCGGGGGGTAAAACTCTCAAGCTTATAGTGTTTTTTTTAATGATTTTTCGACTCTAAGGAACGAAATACGGAAATAGTTAAATACTTCGTTAAAAAGTTCTTGTTGTGGGCTACTTTGCAATGTAAAATTTAAAAAATTCAAGTTAGGTGATTTTTGCTGTAAGCTTCAGAGTTTTACGCTCCGACAGACGTTGGTTGAATTCTTAAAGAAAATTTTGAGAAATCACTTTATAAGCAGTGTTTGTATTGGCAGAGTATCATTTGTGCCAATTTTCATTGAAATCTGTTGATCCAAGATAAACTCGTTGACCGATTCTGTGTGAAATGACCCAACTCTTATAATTATTGCTGCGCCCATTTTGACCTTGATACATTTTCACATAGAATCAATCTTCCAACCTTCTGTACTCGAAATTTACATTAACCGGTGTTTATATTTATTGTGATAATTAGTTAATTTTTAAACAAATTCTTTATCAAAGGTAAATTCGGAAAAACATGACTCGCACCCAATGAGGAAGATTTTTACTCCGACCTAGGAGGATGTATACTCCGACTCGGCTGAAGATGGCTATGCACAACATTAGGGGGTTTCCCGATTTTGTTAAATTAACGCGCGAAAAACCTAACTAATGTTGTGTGGCGCCATTTGTAGCATAATAGGAGTAAAAATCTTCCCCATTAGACAAATTTTACGTTTAATGGTTTAAAATTCTTCTGAGATAAAGTAACAAAAAATCATAATATTTTAAAGTTATTTTATAATTATTTTGATTTTTTAATAAAAAACACTATTTTGCGATGGATTATGGTCAACAAATATATATTTGGAGATAGATATAAAGATTTTGGTGTTTATGAAACATGCTGGTATTAGAGCGGCTGAGTTTATGAGCAAATAATTACTTTTTACCGCCCATCTTCGAAGCTGTTTGAAGTCGCTTAAGAAGAATTTGACATCTTGTTGACATTGCTCGCTTATCTCTCTATCTTGGACCGTTCTATTAAAAATGTTCTCGTAATACTTAACCAGGAGGTCGGCTTCTGCCAGCATTCGGTCTTCCATCAGGTTCCATTTCTTCAATAGTGTCTCAGTGTCGGGCTCTACCGAGTACTCGCTAGTCTTCATCCAGGCTGCGTGTCCCTCAGGAACAAGGCACAGAAGAACGGCGATGCAACGCGCGAACCACATCTGACCAGTATCTTTACTCTTACTAACCATCTGGAAATATGGCACCCATTCGAAAAACCTTTGACGGAACTTTTCTAGAAAATATTACCGCATTTAATAAATTAAATTCCTCTTTGTGTTCATTTGAAGATATTACTTCGAAAAGAAACATTAGAATAACAAACGGTGTAAAAATGGCAGATAATTTTCCGCATACCTATACTCAAATTTACTTCTCGCGCGCAATTCGTATTATTTAACATTGGCGACATCCTACAATAGAGAGGAAAATTGCATATAAGCTTTCTAAGGCCACGTTCATTACTATCATTAAGAAGGGGGAAAGAAAACCATCCTTCGTTTAGATTTGTTTATTTAACCAGCATTTAATAGATGGTTGCGGATAAAGATGGTAACACGCGCGTTACCGAATATTTGCCTTCTTGGACTCACAAGGAGACGACCGGAGGTGTTACACACCGATTTTGTTCAAACTCGGGGGATTGGTAGACCTTCATGTAACTTGAAAAATCCTAAAGGTATTTTATTCAATGGGCAACGGTTTTGCCATGGCAACGAAAAATGTTTTTGACAACATAAAATTAAAATTTTCCCATTGAAACATTTTACAAAATTTAAAACATTTTAAAATACGAAAATTATAAAATATTTATAAAAATTGACGAAAAAATCAAAATTGATCACATTTGGGAAAATAATTAAAAAAAAAGCAATTTATCTATATAAATAAATTTCCATCAATTCCTTTCAATTTTTATCGTTTTGAAACGAAACTATTGATTTTGATAATTTTTTTCCGTGTTATTAACATTTTTCAATTTTGGAAAAAAATATATTTGAGATAGTTGGTCGAATTTAGTTTATTTTTATATAATTTTTAGAAACCTTTAAAATTGGGCTAATTTAGATCTATTATTTTCCAATTTTGGTCAAGTTTGATCAAATTGACCAAAATAAATACAATTGGAAATACAATTTATCTATATACATTAATACAATTTTACATAACTTATAAATTTCCGGCGTCAATTCCTATGAATTTTGAACGAAACTACTGTTTTTGATCAATATTTTTGCAATTTTATATATATTTTTTCAATTTTGAAAAAAAAAAGTTATTTTAATCAATTTTGAATTTTTTTTTCAATGTTTGTATTTTTTTTATTTTTTTCCTCACATTTTTTCCAATTTTAGCCATATCGGTTCATTTTCACCCATTTGGTTCAAATTGATCAAAATGTGATCAATTTTGATTTTTTCGTCAATTTTTATAAATTTTTTATAATTTTGGTATTTTAAAATTTTTTTCAATTTTTAAAATTTCCAACAGGGGCGACCCTTGGAATAGGTCAAGGTTATTTTCAATGGGAAATTTTAAATTTTATGGTGTTGATCATTGAATAAAATCTCTTTAGGATTTTTCAAGTTACATGAAGGTCTACCAATCCCCCGAGTTTGAACAAAATCGGTGCGTAACACCTCGGGTCGTCTCCTTGTCAGTGGAACCAGAGGTGATGTATCCCATGTTTATACGAGTGCAAACAAAAGTTTATAAATTATAATTTACGATATAAATATATTTATATATTTAAATGAAACGCGTACGTTCGCAGGTTCGGGGTAGTGGCTAGTGAACGCAAATTTCCCACCTTTATTTATTTATTTACTTATCAGAAGGACAGGCCATATATAAAACAAGATATCAGGTACATTTAAGTATATTAAAGTGTATTAAATATATTTTAAATATTAAATTTAAATTTGAAAACATTTTCAATCATGTTGTACATTATCTTAAATGAATTATTCGAGTTACCTGGTTTTGGAGATAAGGTAGCGAAACATGAACATGTTAATTTAAATATATTTTTAAACAAATCTAATTTTTCTATTTAACTGGTTTTTGGAAATAATTAACCTAAAAAGAATTATTAGTAAAATAAAAACAATAACTCAATCACCTTTCCTTTAATATAATCAGGGCACTTTCTCAACAACCTAGTGCATTAACAACGATCCTAATCACCTTGACATTCATCCGATGAAAAATCAGTTTTATCAAAGAAACATCATACAAACGAGGGGTGCCCTAAAAAGAACGCAGACGGTATCCAACGCCCTGTAGAAGACAATGGACACAGTTAGTAGATGTTTCCAAGGTCGAAAATCAAATATTTCAAGACAGATGGCGCTTGTATTCTAAATGTTGAATTGGTACGAAATTCAAATATAACAATAGTGCGTACTCGGGTTGTGGGGTCCCGCGAATTGGCCAGAAATCACACTTAAAGTTTCTTAATCCAACCGTAAACGTATTTCCAAAATGATCAGCGCTAACTAAAACTCTAAAAGTATATTTGAAAACAAGTCGGTCTTAATTTAAAAAAGTGTGTAGATTTAAAGTCGAAAATTGCGAAAAATCATTAAAATGACCAACTTGCGAGTCCCCTAGCGGCAAAATGAATATTGGGCTATAGAGTATCGGATATATTCTGTCGATTGACATATCATTGACCCTTCGGTGGCGGCGGCTACATGGTACATGATCTTAGTACATACAAATCCCTCAGGAACTGTGTGTAAAAACAAGAGAAGCTTTATTAGTTATACGTCGATATGACACTAAATTCAACGGAAAACCCGCGAAGGTTCAAGCGAATAAAACAGGGCCGTATGAGCGTTCTAGAAGTTAGAGGGGGCAAAGGGAAACGAAAAGGGGTCTAAAGAATGGTTTTGAAATTTTAATGGAGCGTAGCTTCTCCCAGTGCATGCGTACTTTTTACTACTATGTAAATTGGTGGGAAAAATTTAAACACAGTTGTGGTTCTATTAGCTTTATATGAGTTTAAAATGAGCATTTTAGCCTTTTGAAGATTTCAACAGACCAAAATGTTGGAGGGGGCAATAACATTAGTTGCCCCTCCCAGCAAAATTCTAGGGAGGGGCATTGCCCTCCTTGCCCCCCCCCTTTGCCCCCCCCTGGTTCCTACGCCCCTGGAATAACATAAGCAATATTTTATATAATTAGATGAATGCTTCTGTCGCGAGAGATAAATTAAACGCTTTTGGTTGAAGTTATATTTTAGAAACTATTATTACATTGAATTATAATTGTTTACTCAATATTTACCAATCAGTGTTTTTTTTTCTTCGATATATTTCATTTTGTTGCTGTTGTTGTCCAGTTTAAATTTTGTTTCCACTGGGGTAATGTGACCTACCAATTTGGACAGCGGTCGTTCGTAGAAAACTTGCGAGGTAAGTCCGGCTATTAATGTCATGATAGCCTTCAGAAGGGCTTGGCTCCAGTACGAAATGGAGGAAATTTCGTTACAAAAAAGTATTAGGTGAACCAAAGGGCGAAATTAGGTACCATAGAATTTGGGGCCGCAGTGATTTTAAATACTGTTCTCACATATACTTTGTATATTGCCTAATTTTCTTAGGTCTACTTGAATTTTTTCTGGATTATCTTCTATATTACAAAGTTTGCGTATCTCAGATCTAAGAGCAGGGACCCCAGAGGTCCTATAATTCCTATAAAATCCTATATTTTCAAAAATGTCCTATAACATCCTAAATTTTTAGCAAAATCCCCCAAAGGTCCTATAACATCCTAAATTTTTAGCAAAATCCCCCAAAGGTCCTATAACATCCTAAATTTTTAGCAAAATTCCCCAAAAGTCCTATAAAATCCTATAATTTTGCCCTTTTCAAATCCAACCACCCAGTTAAATTGCTAGATTTAGCTATAGGATAAATTTCTATACCAAGTCATTCTAGTCTATACTTTTGTTATTGTTAACATGGTTAGCTACTAGTATATTTTTGTGATAAAATGGTTAAATAGTTTCAATTTTTTAAGTGAAAATCAAAGATTTATTTCTCTAAATATAGATTTTGTTTTTAAATGCATAAAGTTAGTAAATTAAATAGCATATATAGTCCTATAAAATCCTATAATTGTGTAAAAATTGTCCTATAAAATCCTATAATTTTGTAAAAATAGTCCTATAAAATCCTATAATTTTGTAAAAATAGTCCTATAAAGTCCTATATTTTTTTAAATATAATCCTATTTTTCCTATAAGAGCGTTTGGGTACTTGTGGTGAAATATCAAAGTACTGGGAATCTGTGATATTGCCCACGTAAAAGCAAAACATAATCCTGCTGCCATATCCGAATATAGATGCCGATAAAAACTTGCTTGCCACTTTATTTATAACTTCCGGTTGTTAACGGTGTTAAAAAGAAGAAACTTACTAGCGTTACCGGTGACACAAACTACGAGTAACCATCCGTGGGTGAGGGCCCAGGCAACCTCCAATTTGGAAGGTAAATTCCCGTTATTCCACCCGAACGATGAGAATATGACGTAACAGGCCAAAGATAAAGACAAACTCTAACCGCAGATCAATGTGGCCTGCAATGTCGTTAAGAATACCATTCAATAGAAACTATATGGGCATATCTTGACGTCTTTGGCCTTGGTTAAACATGTCCCAGGTGTTTGGTGCGTGCGCTGTAAAGATATTAATAATCTTCTGAAATTAAATTAATTAAATTGGCTATAAATTTATATAAATCATTAAAACGCCTTTTGTCTTCATTTTATCGACAGTGCAAGTAGGAAAAGAAGGCAAATATGAAGAATAATTGCCAAAAGAGGCCAAAACTGCACTGAGGCATTATTTCGTTAGGTTTTCCTTATGCACAATATTCTGCGTAACTTTTTTTTTAAATTTTGGTGAAACTATTAAAGGTAAAATTTATTTTTATACGAGTGAACTTTTCCGCCATCTCATTTCAAAACATTATCTTTTTGTAGATTTTAAGATGACGTACCATATTGTGCGCTAAACAGATTAATCCCGCATGTACAATGTAACAAAAATAATGATAATGAACTAAGGCACCATCACAGCCTCAAATCTTCTAATGCCATAACGGAAGGGCTGGTTACACCGAGGGGAAAGACAGTTTCAGATAATCTGAACACACACTATTTTCAAGAGTTTGCGAGTTCCATTTAGCACTGTCATGTCAAAGCTACGGCAGTGTACACCGAGTTCGCAGAGTGTCTTACCCCTCGGGTTATACCGCGTTGGAGGGTATGGAAAGCCCTTTACGCATCGCAAGCCAAAAACTCCCTACACTTACTATTACCGTTAACTTCAGCAAGATTTGAGGAAAACGGGAAAATTGTAGGAGTAGTCTACCATCTTCCAATTTCCATTAACGCGTCTTTATCGATTATAGCTGCGAAGGGCGTTAAGACAATAAGAAATAATTTAAATTGACTAGGATTAAATCGAAATTTATTAAAGATTATTCAACTAAACTAATCTTAAAGCGGATAAATATAAGGCAAAACAATCTTTGTAAGTTGGTTAAGTTCGCTCATACTTTGGCTAAATTGTATGCCAAGTATGCAGGTATGCCTTTTAGTAGCTCTCCATTTTAATTGGCTTCAACATTTTTCAACTATAAGTATATGGAATTGTGAAAATTAATATCAAACAGAGCATCTCGAAAAGGTATGTAGACATTTCATTATTATTAAGGGTAAATAGAATAGAAATGCGATTTCAGTGAGGTATGTATTATGTTTTTGTCAGATTTTAAAGTTAGATATTAAATAATGTTGTTCATCTGAGGACACAAGAATAAAGGAAAGGGAGACAAATATGCCATGTTTAATATTTATTATGCTTAATTATGAAGAGTATAAAAAATAAAACAAAAAAATTGTTCCATTGTTAATGACACAATCAATTTTCGAGAATGGACGATAAAAACAAATATAGAACGTATAATTTATAACATTCAATCAGAAGTAAATGAATCGAAGTTATAGGAGAGGGCCAAAATTTTAAAAGGCATTTTCCTTAAAGGCCTAGGTTTTTTTCGGCCTGTCCCCCTTTAAATTAACTTACAAGGAGACTACCCGAGGTGTAACTCATCGATTTCGTTTAAATTCAGGGATTAAGTAGACCTTCATGTAACTTAAAAAACCTCAAAGGGAAAAAATGCGATGGGCTTTAGTTTTACCATGGCAACCGAAAACGTTTTTGACAACTACAATATTATGTAAATTAACATGGCAAAATCGAAATTATTCAAAATTTCAAAGATTTTTTTAAACAAAGGTGGTTAAATTTGGGTAAATATCTAATTTTGGGTAAATGTCTTTTTTGGGTAAATGCCTAATTTTGGGTAAATGTCTAAATTTTTATAGCTTTATACCTTTATTAATATAGATTGATTTTCTTTCGTTAACAACATTGAAATAGACAAAAGCATACTATTTACGTCCCTCATATCTGCGCTCGGAGAAGAGTTAATTATTAAAGGCGTGCAAATACCATTTTTTGGGGTTCGATTCGAATATCAAATATTTTTTTCAAGGCACGTCAAATACCAAATCGAATATTTATAACGTCAAATAATTTGGTCGAATATTTTATAGCAAAATTTTAAGCCAGTTAACTGATCAAATACCAAATAGTATTTCGAATACCAAATAATTCGATGGATTTGGTTTTGAAATAACCAAATAGTTTGCATATTTGTCAAAAAAATTAAAAATTAATTGAAATCACTGTTCATTTTACTTGCAATAGTAAAATACTAAACCAAATGCATAATTTATATTTTATTTTATTTAATAAATTTAAACTAGAATACTAAACTTTTTCAAAGAAAACTTTTACAAACAAAATTTAAAATACACATTTTAAAAGTTTAACTACCCCAGGTCCAAGTCAGCTAGCGAGTTTTATATTTAGTAACTACTAACTACAATAAAAATCAAAGGATCTGCTATATTTTTCATGCTTTGCAAACACTTCATTAAAATCTCGAGTTTTTAAATATAGGGTCATTCCATGACAAAACGCCTAGTTTTTTTTTAATTTTAACACCTAACCCCTTTCGATTTCGACCGAAATTTGCATATAGGGCTTTTTGGGCCTAAGAAAACGATTGTGAAAGTTTCATAAAGTTCGGTAGAGCCGTCTACGAGATACAGCATACACGTTTTTTCAAAAGTACACCTTGACCCCCTAAATGTTTTCTCCTATATCTTATTAAGTAATTATCGCAAAATCACATATAATACCTCATTTTAAAGAGAATGCGCAGCTTAATATGAATATGTAATCAAGGTTGTTATGTGACGTAATTTACATTAAAATCTGGGCCTTTAAATAATTTGACCTTTGACCCCGCCCAGACACCTCAATCGTAGATCAACGATTTTAGCATTTTCAAAATCTGCGCTATTAAATACATATTAATCACTCAAAATTACAAAGTAATATTTGTAGTTTTCGAGATATTAATTTTTGAAATTCACCCCACCACACACAAAATTAAATACAAAAACCATTTATTCTTATAGTTTACACACGAATCAATTTTTAGCTCGATTTCTAGGTTACACGATAAAGCTGGCACTTCTTTATACTTTGAAAAGGCTTTGGTAATTTTATTTTTATTGTCTCTTTTTAATTGACAACCTTTTGAATTTGGTAAACCTACAAGAATTTCAATTGCACAAAAAACATTTTAACTTGATACCCAACAGCTATCGATCCTTCTGGCCCATGTGTATTTGTCAGAAATACCGGGGGGGGGGGGGGCAAAAGGTTTATAATAGTGCGCCGCATGTCTCCGGTTTTGCCCAATTCGGTTCCAGCTCCAAGATATTTCGGAGCCGGATCTGGAGCTACGGCTACGGCTTCGGCTCCAAGGTGTATAAACCGGCTTCAGGAGCCGGCTCCAACGCATTTTTTAAAAGATATTGGTTTCTAAATGAGACGGCAATTTCGTTTATAAAGAATAAACTAACTATTTAAAGGGAACATAACCAAACTTCGACCATTTCCCGCTCCCTCCTATGACTTTAGATATTTTTGGCGCTGTTTAGTGACTTCCCGCCAAAATTGCTTACACAAAAAAACATAAAAAACATAAAAACGACTTGAGGTTATATTCCTTTTAAGATACGGAGTTACTCTTTGAAATCGAAAAATGTTGCATTGTGAAATTATTCAATTGAATCAGTATAATGAAGAACCCATAGACATACTAAGAACAAAGGAATGGAGATTTCCTTAAATCGACTCCTAATCTATAATTTTTAGGAGGCGAAGCTATAGTCTAGCTTCTACCACTTGTATTGCTATTAAAAACTGATTACGAAGTTAGTTCTGTAAGAAGGCTCATGCTTTGTTCCTGAATTAGCGGTCTTTTATTTTTGCCAGAACTTTTAATATTCTGGCAAAGTAGATGGCGCGGAAGAAGTTACGAAAGGAGACAAAGAAAAAGGCGGAGCTTATTTTGAAATATAGATTAGGAGGCTCCACGACGGCCTAAAGCTACAATTGCGTGTTTTAATACATCTATGGGTTCTTGGTATAACGTGACATATCCTTAAATTTGTTGTGATACACATACTTTAATTTAACACCTCATTATAAATGTCTTTTTTATTTTATTTTTTCAAGTTCCTTTTTAGATAGTTATGTTTCAGAGTAGATGGCGCAATTAGCGGTAGTAAATAAAGACCGTGTATCCGTTCAAACATTTGAGTGGTCAGACATTTACGTGAAATGGAGTCTGCAATGGAATGAGTTGAAATCGAACAGACGTTTCACTCAAAAAAATTATATTATGAAATGTAATCGCAGCCAGCTCCTGATATTCGAAAATTAACAGACGAGTTTTAAAAAAATTCTAGATAAAATGGGTCGCTAAGCACTTATGTCCACGATTCTGGCTGGCGTTCTGTTGCCGTAGATAGAGAGGGGAGCCCGTAATGGGGGAATACCAGTTTTTATTCCAGGGTACCGAGTTTTCTTGTTCATAGCTACTCTGTCGGGTTTCCTTGTGATTTCTAGTAGACTTGGAAATAGCTAGTTCTGGGGCCCTTAAAGTAAATCATTCGAATGATGGTTGCGGGCCACCAGGGCCGCCAAAATTAATTAATAAATCTTTTTGAAACATTTTACGGAAATTTGTGTAAAATAATAACGGTCGTTTCCTACCTTAGACGAGAGCTAAATCTAGCGTTACTGTGTAATTTCCCCCCTATTTTACCTCCCCTCGGCCTGGGCCAGTGGCTCTCAATAAAAAAAGAGTTTTCAAAGTCTGATATCTTGCACAATTTAGGGTGCAGTAATATATGCTAAAATAATATTGAACGCCCAGACTATACTATCCTGGACAAGAAATTTAGTTGCATCTTCTGTAGATAACATGAAAAACCAAAATAAATATATAAATACCTAATCGCAATGTAAGAAGTAGGGTTTTTGATATTCTAAACTGTAAATTACTAGAATCATAATAATATTAATTTTTTAGTAGGTCAACTAGTTTCAAGTATAAAAAATTTTCGTTAATTGGTGGGGTAAATTTAAAAAATTAATATCTCGAAAACTACAAACAATACTTTGGGATTTTGAGTGATTAATATGTATTCGATAGCGCAAATTTTGAAAATGCTAAAATCTTTGATTTACGATTGGGGTGTCTGGGCGGGGTCAAAGGTCAAATTATTTAAAGGCCCAGACTTTAATGAAAATTACGTCACATAACAACCTTGATTACATATTCATATTAAGGTGCGCATTCTCTTTAAACTGAGATATTATATGTGATTATGCGATAATTACTTCATAAGATATAGGATAACACATTTAGGGGGTCAAGGTGTACTTTTGAAAAAACACGTATGCTGTTTCTCGTAAACGGCTCTACCGATCTTTATAAAACTTTCACAATCGTTTTCTTATGCCCAAAATACCATATGTGCAAATTTTGGGCGAGATCGAAAGGGGTCGGGTGTTCAGCGTCAGGCGTTTTGTCGTGGAATGACCCTATATGTAAAACACGAAGGAGCAGATCTTTTATTACAAATAAAAAATAATATTTAATTTAATTTATAATAATTTTAAACCAATAATTTAATGAACTCAAAAATTCAAAACCGAAAAATCCAAAAAGTTACTTTCTCCCAGTTATTAGTTTGGTTTACCTTTTAGTTTTAGTTTGCTATTCTAGAAAATTCGATAACAAAGAACACGCGAATAATCTAGCCAATAGGCGCTAAAATAAACAGCTTCTGCCTTTCGCTAAAAAGTTTTAATACACACGGTATGAATAATGGACGTGCAAGTTACTCTTTATATGGTACTTGCCGCTGTGGCCTAAAAAGAGGTGCCAGAAATAAGCACTGGTTCGGAAATTTCACAGCGTCCTCCTCTGATGGCCTTGAAACTCAACAAATTAGAAAAAGACCCGCGGTTATTCGACCAATTTGCAAATTATTTGAAAATACCAAATACTTTTTTCCTATCTTTTCGAATATTCGACTATTTGATCAAGAAAAACGAATATTCGCGAACTTTCCCAAGTGCTATTCGATTCGACGAATCTAATATTCGATTTGGTATTCGATCGATTTATTTGGTCTATCCAAATATTTTGCACACCCCTATTAATTATAAATAATGAAAATTAGTCTCTGATCTTATTTGTATTTTTTTTTCACCAGCATAGAGTAGTATAAGTGTGACGCCACGCAACGTCGCCAATTTTTTCTCTCATTTATGCTTGGAATCGATAGAACTATACGCTAAAAAACGATGATGAAAATTTCTGAAAAGAAATATGAAACACAGTTCATAGATATTTGTCCCGAAATATTTCCTATAATATTTGTAGATTAGAAAATGTAAATTTTTAATAATCAACTAGGCTAATACCCAAGGCACCATCTTAGGCCCAAGTCATCGAGCCACTTTTAATGACTTTAACAACTGATAATTATATACATACACACACACACAAACACACACCCTCACACACACACACATATATATATATATATATATATATATATATATTTAGGAACGTCCCTTGTAAGGATCGTCCCTAGTTACGAACGTCCCTAATTAGGAATGTTCCTTGTAAGGATCGTCCCTTGTAAGGATCGTCACTTTTAAGGAACGTCCATTATAAGGAAATAATGATTAATTTATTAGTTTTACTTAATATAAATATAACAATCAAGATTGAAAAGAAGAGACAATTTTAACTTTGAGTCATTTACCCAATAATTTATATGGTTTTGAAACTAAAGTGCTGAAGAAATGCGCTCTCGACGTTTTAACGACAATGCTGGGAAGACCAGGATGTTCACGGAGAATTACGATTTCATTTTCACGTCAAAGAACACGTTTACAGTTTTAGTTATGAAGAAGGAAAAAACTCAGCTTCGCTGAGGAAAACCCTGTGTCGTTCACAGAAGGGACAGAAATTTGAAAGGATACCAACTTGTGAGTGAGATCCAACAGGGAACATTCTGGATACATTTATTTTTTGTAACATCAACATGTTTTTAGAAAAATTAATAATTTAATAAAAGTTTCAATAAATTTCCAACATTAATGTATAAAAATGTTCCTATTGGTAAATATTACAATTTTCCTTTTCGGCCTATGTATAGCGGCCTTTTTAAATACCCCCGGACAATTATTCAACTTACTACCTGTTTTAGGGCTGTATCTGCAGACATTTAAATTTTAATATAATTGGACCAAAGGTTTAATTATATTAATGGCCTTAATGTACATGTAAAAAGGACGCTATATTTAGGCTGAAAAGGAAAATTGTAATACCAATAGGAACATTTTTGTACATTCATGAACATATAAATTTATTGAAACTTTTGTTAATTTTGTAAAACATAGTCTAAACAGTGTGTAACCCTTTTTGTAGATGATATTTAGTTAGATGATAAGGTTTGTTTGCAGGGGCTAAAAAAATTATTTTTTAGAACTGCCTAAAAAAATAACGCTATATACAAACTAAATACCAGCGTCGACATCTCCCATGAGGGAATCAGCTATTTTACATTTTTCATCCTTTTTTGCGATAAATTCACGATAAATAGCACTGCCCAAATCCGATTTTAGAACTGGAAATCTGAGTTTTAGAACTGCCCAAAACTGCCAGAACTGCCCACTATTTTAGGCCCTGTTTGTTTGGCTGGGACTAAAATAGTGGTTCATATCCGATGTACCAATTAATTGGTCACCCTATGCTGTTCATAATTTTCCTCCAAACAATGCGTTTATATTAACGTTTTGTGGGTCGCAAAAGCCAATCGCCAATTGCTCACACAAAAGTCCTCGATTTGGGTTCCTCCAATGGGATTGTTCGTATTTATTACTGTCGTCTGCTATAATTTTTGTATAAAATTTAGAAATTAGGTTTAGCCTGTCAAAATTATTTACGTCTGATAAATGTGATAATTGCAAAATTATGTAGTTAGCAGACGACGGGTCTAATGTTTCAATGTTCCCTCTTCAGTGACGTCATTGGTCACCTAAACGAAAAAACTTTAAAAGGGTACGTATTTCTACTGTTCACACTGATTAATTCACTGCGAATTAGCTGGATAAGTTTTGTGGCAAAACTAATTGACCTTTAATAGTTGTATAGTCTGAACTTCTCTTCATCATATAGATAAGTGGTGGTAAAAAAATATTAACTAATGCATTCGGAGAAGCAACACAAAAATTGAGCCAATGTTTGTTTAGAGTAAAAAATTAAAACTTTCATTTGATTGAAGAGATAGGCTAATATTTAAATTAATTTCGGTTCTGATATAATTTGCATAGGTTCGAAATTATTTTATTTAGCCAACTTCGGCAAAAGTTGGTAAGGATGACCAAAGGCGCATTTTGGGGGTTTGGAGGTTCAAACACCTCGAAATGGTTCAAAACGTAAAATTAATCCTACATGTAAGTAGCATGTGTTGCAAGACTTAAGTGGCTTAAGGTGTGGCAGAGCTGTGGGTAGTTTGAACCCCAGGAATTACGCCCCACACTATTTTTCTTCCAAACCATCTTTTTAAAAATTCCGTAACAGATATAACATATACTTCTGATTAAAATTATATTTACTGAATAGAATTATAATTAGTTACAAAATATTTACAAAGCAACCATAGACGTCAATTATTTTTATTCTTCGATATCGTCGACTCTTTAATGACGTTGCTGTTGTTGTCCAGTCTCAATTTTGAAATGACCCCATTGCTTCGCTCTTGAACGATGGCAACTTTGGGTTCCGCGGGGGTGATGTAACTCACCAACTCGGACAGCGGTCGTTCGTAGAAAACGTGCAGGATAAACCCGGCTATGAAAGTCGTGACGGCCATCAGGAGGGCTTGACTCCACTGCAAAACGGGGGACATTTCAATGAATAGCTATTAATTATTAGATGACCTAAGAATATGGGACTACCGAGGCTCTAAGCCCCACCTTCGCGCACTTTGTAGCGATATTTTGACGCGGATGATCGTCATCTATGATAAAAGAAGGCGAACCTTCGCTACGAAGTTCGAAAGTGTGGTACCAGAGGGTAAATCTATTGCCCCATTTTCTTAGGTACTTGAATTCATTCTGGGTGATCTTCAATATTACCAAGTTAGCGTAGCGCAGGTCTAAGAGCGTTTGGGTACTTGCGGTGAAGTACAACAGTACCGGGATATTGGACACGTAAAAGCAGAACATAATCCTGCTACCATATTCGAATACCGACGCTGATAAAAATTTGCTTATTCCGCCTGAGGAAAATGCCACTTTTTATTTAGAACTTCCGGTTGTTAATGGTGTTAAAAAGAAGAAACTTACTAGCGTTACCGGTGGCGCAAACTACGAGTAACCATCCGTGGGTGAGGGCCCAGGCGACTTTGCCGAAGGACACGTAAAAGGCAGCTTCCAATTTGGAAGGTAAATTCCCGTTATTCCACCCGTACGATGAGAATATGACGTAATAGGCCAAAGATAAAGACAAACTCCAACCGCAGATCAATGTTGCCTGCAATGTCGTTAAGAATACAAATTTTACAATGCAAAACAATACAATTAGTGAATAAGAAGATTAGTCCATTATGAAAAGGGATACTAAAGCTAAAGCCTAAAAAAATTTGAAGAAATTTAAAAACTTACAAATAGCTCGTACCAATAGATCTTCGAGCAAACAAAAAGACAATACAATACAATAGAAAACTAGACAGGTAGTTTACTTTGGACAGCTTGACCTCTTTGACCTTGGTTAAACATAGTCCGGTCGCGATACCCAAACAATAGACGCAAATGTGCACGATTGGTGTTTGGTACGTGCGTTGTAAAGAAATTAATAAACTCCTGAAATTAAATATAATAAATTGGCAATAAATAAATAATGTTTAGGAAACAAAAGACATACTCTATGTTCAGATTGTAGAAAATTGGCGTTGGTAAATCGTCATTGAGATAAGTAACTATGCCGGATATAAACAGGGATATAACGCTGATTCCAATTAATAGGTTGTAGGCTTGTCGTTTATTCCTGAAAGAAAACAAATATCGTTAAGACATCTCTATGATCGTCTTTGATTTTCATCTTACCGGCAGTACAAGTAGGAAAAGAAAGCAAATATGACGAATAATTGTAAGTCGACACTGATGTACCATAAATGGAAGGCGCACTGTACCAAACCAAAATAATTTTGTAAATGATTAAAGGTGTAATTAACTTGTAGCATGAATTTAGTCATATAGAACAGTAGGTTATATACCTGGTACCATCATTATTAAAAATGGCTTAACTATCTGCCGATTTACGTCACAACGACTATTTAAACGAGCCAATAGGAAAGGAAATGACGCGAAAAATCCCGCTCGGGCTCTGGAGTTACAGTAGGTGGTTTTTTTCGCCTACTCTAGGTTTTTTGAGCAGGGTAAAAAGTGTAGCCATATGACGTCATTTTACTTTAATTCTGTCTTGACGAAAAAAACGAGTTGGAGTAAGAAGGGAGTAGTTAAAAGTTAAAGGTTATTTATAAAAAGCTTGCCCGTCATGTTTTCGTGAAACGAAATTTAAGCAGACGACAAAGCTAGATTACTCCCTCTACACCTCCTTTCGAGGAGGAGTAAAAAGTGTAACCTTACAGCTCTGGAACAAGCGAACAAAATTCAGGACAGGGTAAATCTTACCCCGAGAACCGGCGAATAAAACGACTTAGGGTAAAAAGGTTACACTTTTTGTCCCCGGACAAGCGGAAAATAGCTACCTAGTGAGTCAATTTTGCGTTTTGCGTTTCGTTTTTAGACTCCCTAAGTTTTACATTATGGTTTAAAAAGTGCTTTTAAAATGTCCGTTTCTACTAATATGACTAGTTCAAAAGTGAATCTTTTGAAAGCCATTCTTTCCGCCTCTTGTGATAACTTTAATAATCTATTCAAGGAGGATAGGAAGGGAGGCGAAGTAGGAGGGATGAACGCGCCAGCATCCTTGTAAGAAGTTTAGCGCGCGCTCGGCGGGAAAATTTCGGAAAAATGGCGGCAACACGTAGCATAGCGGCCGTAATCTTGCCGAGCGCGCGCTAAACTTCTTACAAGGATGCTGGCGCGTTCATCCCTATTACTTCGCCTCCCTTCCTATCCTCCTTGATCTATTATTTCGTTCATTTACGTAACTTATCGGAACTAGGCTTAGCATCATTTGAAGTGAGGTTGAATAATTTTTATATCTTTGGCTACAGCTAGGAGTTCTGTTTGAATTTTTGAAATTTCATTTTCAATTCAGATAAGTATCACAGTCAAGACTGGGTGTCTCATTCGCTTTTGTTAACAAACGTAAACCAAAATGGTCTAGATGTTTGAGCCTTTGGGGTTTTAAAATTAGTTCCTCCTTATCAAGGGCTAACCTAGCAATATACCTTTTGGGTTAGTTCTTCCACGGCCAACTTGGATCTCGCACCGTGGTTCTTCACTCTCAAAATTTATTTTAGATAACCTAAAATTAATTTCACGCGCAACTTTCGCGTCTTTTTTACCCATAATTGCTTTTATCAAACTGACTCAAAATATTTATGGGCGTGAAATTTTAGGCAGACGACTGTATCCGGTGACGCCACTGTGGGCGGGGTTTAAAAGCTCAGTCTTTTTTTTAAAGTGATGGCGCCTGTATCAAAGGAGATTTATGGTTGAATATGAATAAATTCATGCTTGTAGTAGCTGACCATATTATCCATATAGTCGAAGTTAGAACCGAAGTACAGTATCTTCCACCAGTTCTGTATACATTTATCGTTGTACGAGGAAATCATCTCCTTCCAGAGCGGCCCGCTCGAGGACAACGGAAGCAGAAACATAATTGCGCTGATGACCAAACACATGGGCAAAATCCTGCGGAAATCGATGTTGTTTTACGGAATTTCTAAGAAGACTTCAACACAAACCTCAAGTATCTCCGAATAAAGGGGGTCGTTATTTCTTTGTAGTCGCTCATTTTCATGCCATTCCTCAGAGGAACTCCCTTACGAAATTTAAGGTACGTGAGGATAACGGCCCTAGAAAAAACCCAATGTACAAAACGTTCGTCAATATGGCAGCGTCAAAGAAGATGCCATTTACGTGCAGAAGAAGAAAGTTTCCACGGAAGCGACAGAGTTGGCCGTAATTTGGTTGGCGAAATTGCGAGTGAAGTCTTTCGTCCTTTCCTGGCCGTCTATCCGAAGATAATATCAATTAAAGCAATAATTAATTAGTTAAAGCAAGAGTAATTTTCCTATTTACGGAATGCCCTGGCGAAGTTGACAATTAGAAGAAAGTGAACGACGATGGTCCATAAAGTTGTGACACATTTCAGTCCATTAATGGGTGCCGACTTGGGATCCGTAACTTTCGGCGGTGTCAAAGTTTGCGATACGTGGTGGCTGAAGCTGAATATCTTCTTGAACTTGCCCATTGCGGCTAAATAAAGTGGGTTTTTTAGTTATACTTAAAATGACCTAACATCTTTGCTGTTTAATATTTACTGTTGTCGGCTTTTCCTGGTAGGAGACTAGCTCCTAAACCGACTATGATGAATGCCACCATAACTCCTCTAAAATTAAAGAGTTTGTTAATTGTTTTAAATTAAAGTTTACTTAACGTACAGGATTAATTTTTGTCCGGGTTCCAACGGTTCGGTTTCGGCTGTTTGACAGTCCTTGACTAATGCTACGAAACCAAGCCTTTTGGAAACTTTAATAAACCAAATAAACGATTATAAACCAGTCCATCACCACCAATTGGAAGATAATACTCTTAAGGAAGTGGATATATCGTGGTCTTCGACTTACGTGAACTGGCGACTTTTGCCACGTCTTTCTGAGAACAACTCGATGGAACGCAAACACCATATCGGAAACTGCGGTCGTAGAAACCCCAGGACATTGATTTTAGCTTCTCCACAAACTACAATTATATATTTGAAGATATAAACAAATAACGATAATAGAAATATGTAAATGACGCTACCTCATACTCGGAAGTTAAGTTGTCCAAGATGGGTATAGTGTTTGGTTTCCTATAAGTCGTAACTTTAGGTGGCATGTGAGGACGCAAATGGACTAGGCAGTATTGTCCCAACAGTGGTTCCTCGTTGTTGTCCTCAGGGGCGTGGACGTCTAAACAATGCTCGTAATCTCCGGGTGACAACCAATTATTGAAGAACATTCCTCCTGGGTGAAAGCCAGTGGCGTCCACCACTAGATAGTCGAAACATTTTTACTTCATTTAATCGATTATTTCTTGATCGGTTAAATCCCTACATTGCACAGCCCACATTTTGAGTTTTACAAAGTCCTTCAACAGTCGATTTACCGCCCTGACGCATTGCGGACTCAATTCGGACGCTGTCCGGTTGAAAGCCGGCCAAACTGCATTAGCGTAGGTCTGGGCTAATTTTTGGAACTTGTCACCCACGTGGTTCCATCGCGATAGCACTACGGTCTCGTCTAGTTCGATTGTCAGCTCTGGGGAGCTCAAAAAGTTACCATTGGCACCTATAACTGAAAGAATGATCAATATTAAGGGTGTTAGGGAGAGAAGCATTTTCGAACGTCTTCTCAACTCTTTAAAAATCTCTAAAGTGTTTACTGGTATTATGTTAAAGCTTTATTTTTAGACTTTTAAAGAAGGAAGTTTAGTCGCCCAACGACCGAGTCCTAGTTTTGTCAGTGGACGTGAATTGTAGGAACTTAAAATAGCTATGGAAATTAGCGCTCCGGGCAAAACGTCTTTTTGCGACTGTACTATCAACCCTTCGAAATTAAACTATATACTTTTATTACAAATCCAGAAATTTCCCTTTCGGATTCAAGAGAGAGACAATCGTTGAACTATTTAAAACTTGCCACCTCGGGGTCCAATTCTTTAGAGATATAATTACACAAAAACATAGTTTAGCTTCGTAATCCTAAAAAATTCTTCTGCTCCGGTCAAAACTCGTGTAGGTGCAGAAATTAAAAATTATAAGTGCTTACCCTATTCATTAAAAACTGTTAAATAATTAAAATTAATTACTTCTATTGCATAGTAAAAACAAAATATTTTATTATTTTTACAAAAATATTTGGGTTTTTCTATGCTACAGTAGTCATTTTTGTTTTCACATTTTATTACTATATGTTGTAAACATTTTTCTAACGGCTGAGGAGTTTTTGGTAAGGATGGTCAGGTACGCAGGGACCTATATTTTTGGGACCCCTTAGATGGATTTTATTGCTATGGTCAGTAAACATTATTTATTAACATTATTTTGCTTATAAATAAAGGTAATTTCGTGATTCGCCTTGGTTACGTCTAGACAGTAATTTGAAGAAAAAAGAAATGGGAAAGATTAAGCTATATAAAGCAAGACCACTTTATTGATTGGGTAGATTGGGCACGGTCCTCAAGGTCTACGAAGGTTTCGAAGGGTCCTGAGATCATTGAGGGCTAAAAATGAAATCTGATATTTTAAGCTCACGTATTTATTTAGTCATTTTTTAAAATTTAAGTAGTCAAATGCCGTGACTAGTGCCTTATGTCCAACCCTGACCAAATTTAGCTTCTAGGGCCCCACAAGGTCTTAATCCGGCCCTGCCTCCATCGGTCGCTGCCATAGTGCCATAGTCGTATCACGGGCAACTTTGATGACGCGCCGTTAGTGGACCCGTGGTCTTATCTATAGTTGTTTACCGACAGAAAGTGGGTATACGCTATTGGCAACGCGCGAAGCTGTTATTTCGAAACTAGGGTACGAGGTTTATATTAGCTTTCAATTAACAGGAAGTCCCACGTTGAAAGTTCCTCCTGTAGGAAAATAGCTATGGGGAAAAATAATTTTCCTAATTATATTCGGTAGAGATGCGTCTAGAGATGATATCGACATCTATCCCTCTTTTTTAATAATAAATTGATAATTTATTTTCCATGGTAAGCTAAACTGTAACTCCATTGCTTTAAAATATTTAATTATAAAATTTAAACCCATTACCAACAAGAACGTCCTAAAAACCATGAGCTGTGTCATTTGTATCTGCATGAAGCGCCATCTGGATGTTTCAAAAGTTCGATATTTAGTTAAGTAGGAAATAATTTTAATCTTTTTCGAGCAGATTTCCAATTAAGACTCTTAATTATAGTATACATATATATATATATATATATATATATATATATATATATATACATGCGCATAACGGGTTTTTTAAATTTATTATTTTGCAGCTGAGATATGAATTCATTAAAAGAAGAGGTTTTGAAGCGTGCAGGCACATACTCGTATCTAGTTACAGACATTTTTTGCGTTATTCTAACAATACCGTCGTCCCCCAAAGCCATGCTCTGATCCTAAGACTCCGCTTAGCGGTGTATGGCAAGGCAGTGTGTTGGGCCTATATCTTTTCTCCGTTTTCATTAATTAACTACCTGAAGTTGTCCAGCATAGCCCGGTCTACCTCTTTGCTGATGATTCCAAACTGGGCTCCCCAGTTGAGTCCCCCCCAGGAATGTCAAAACCTCCAGGCTGATCTCGATGCGGTAGTTATGTGGGCTGTTGGCAGTGTTGGGTAAAATAATTCACTTTCGGTATTTAAAATAAAATACTAAATACTCCTACGATAAAGTATTTAAAATAAAATACTTTATTTTAGTATTTTAAAATACTAAATACTCAAAATACTGTAATTTCTTGAAAGCGGAAAAAATTCCAGACTGTCCGAAAGATCGAGAATATAACGCTTTTACGCGTGATCTAAAAGGCAGATTGTCTCTTTAGACTAGAGTCCTCGCTGCTCCAACGCCACCACGGCCGATAAGCGGAATTTTTCACGACTTTGTCGGTGATTATGAATTACGCGTATTTCTTCCGCACGCGGCTTGATGGTGTTTTGTCGCGGACAATTTCATTTTATGGAGACTATTTGGTGGATAAAGTATTTTCCGAGGGTATTTTCTCTAATAATATTCAGTATTTTGTTCAAAATACAAGAAAAATGTATTTAAAATAAAATACTAAATACATTTCTTTAAAAGTATTTAAAATAAAATACAAAATACTGATAGTATTTAAAATACTACCCAACACTGGCTGTTGGACATAAAACGGAGTTCAACATCACCAAACGTGGAGTCCTTTATTCGGTTCGAAAAATCCGTGTGTGCCATATTTTATGGATGGTACCCAATTCCTGTACGGAATCTATTAGTCTGGATCGACCCCTTCTTCTCCTATAGCCACCATACCTCAAAGGTTGGTCAAGAAGGTAAACTCGATTACAGGATTAAAAGGAGGGCTTTCTTCTTAGAAACCCGAAACTGATGCGTAGCATCTATAGCTCTCTGGTGTTACCCCAAATTAATTACGCGCGACTTTGAAAAGCTCTCCCTCGCGCAGAGAGATAAAAGCCTTAACATCGACTCCCCTAAGCTCCACCACGCTACAAATGACTTGGTGCAAGTTTGGAGCTATAATTGATCCTACTCTCCTCTTTAAGTTCGATAAGCTAGAAGAACACGGCGCAATGATGCCAAAATCATCACAACACGCCTCAAAACAACCATCCGTCAGTGGCATCTCGCGTTTCGGACTTTCGGTCATAGATGCGAGGGGCAGGTCACTTCCTTGATTAACGACGCACCCCTCAAAAGATTAAATTCGATTTAATCGTGATTATTTTGATTAAATTCAATTTAATCACGATTAAGTTGATTAAATCACGTTTAATCATGATTAGAATGTTTAAATCTGATTTAATCATGATTAAATGATTAAATCTAATTAAAATGATTAAATCTGTTTAAAATGATTAAATCCTGATTAAAAAAATTATATCGTGATTAGTATGATTAAATCGTACTTTAGTTTTGATTTTAATGATAAATTATCTATTCGACCGATTATATTGATTAAATCGTGATTAAAATGATTAAATCGTGATTAAAATGATTAAATATAATTAAAATGATTAAATATAATTAAAATGATTAAATATAATTAAAATGATTAAATATAATTAAAATGATTAAATATAATTAAAATGATTAAATATAATTAAAATGATTAAATATAATTAAAATGATTAAATATAATTAAAATGATTAAATATAATTAAAATGATTAAATCTAATCAAACAGATTAGATCATGATCATTAGAATGATTAAATATCGTTTAAATGATTAAATCCTGATTAAATAGATTAGATGATGATTAGAATTATTAAATATCGTTTAAATCGTGATTAGATTTTCTAATCTTGATTAGATTTTTTAATCTTGATTACCCCGATTTAATCATTTTACTATGATTAAGACGCACCCAAAATAAAAGTGACCTGCCTAATGATGCCTTTTCTGCTGAAACGCGTAGTGCTTTTCGTCGCTGTGCCCCAAACCTTATTGTGTTTATTGCTAAACGATTCCCTTTGATTATTGCTGTTTCCTATTTTGTTATTAGTTAGTATTTTAATTTTATTTACACCGGTACCTGTATTACGGTTCCAAGTGCTTTTTGTTGTTCTTTTTTTATTTTTAGACTTTTTTATTACTGTACGTTGCTTTTATTTCATTCTTTTTCACTCCATTTTAATTCATGGTCTGTTACATCATGGAACTAATTAGCGTTGATTAGTTCCATGGTTACATCCTCATTAAGCTGCCACGAGCTTCGCGACCTTTACTTTTTATACCAAATTAAAGAAATATATATTGAGGGAATTTGTACGCCATCTGGTGGCAGAAAACATTACTAAACATTCATAGGCTTTCCCCTTAATAAATCGCGTGCTAAATATTTCGAACAACATGGCGACGTACATTAGTGTAAACGCATTATGTAAGTGAATTATATAAGCGCTATGACTGGAAAGTCTCTATACAGATGGCGACACTATCTCTTACAAAGCGTCGCTTTTCTTTCCTCTCCATCCTGAAGCGGGATTTATATTTGTTTCTCCTCCGTGTTTACGGTAAACTCTGTGTATCAAATGAGTAAAATTAAAATGTCATTTGTTTTGAAAATGGTTCGAGAACATAATTAGGAAGGATAATAATTAGAATGACATTGTTGTTTTTATTCTAAATAATTACATTACCAAGTCACCAAGTATTAATCTTATGACACTTCGTATTCATCAAGTGCAAAACGAGCATTGAGAGCTACTCACAACACACACTCTATAATTATAAAGGGTTTCATATAGAGTTCGCTCAATCCCGCTCATGCACACTTCGCCAGCGTCTCACTAATGATAATTTATTCAATTGGCTACCGTTTTGCCATGGCAACCAAAAATGTTTTGGCAACACAAAATGGAAATTCACCCATTGAAAATAACATGGGAATCTGTCCAATTTTTGAAAATGCTTAAAATAGAAAAAAAAAATAAAAAAATAATGAAATTGGTCAGATCCCCATGTTATATTCAATGGGAAAATTTCCATTTTGTGTTGTCAAAAATATTTTTTGGTTGCCATGGCAAAATGGTTGCCAATTGAATAAATTCCCTTTAGGGTTTTTCAAGTTACATGAAGGTCTACCAAACCCCCGAGTTTGAACTAAATCGGTGCGTTACACCTCGGGTCGTCTCCTTGTCAGTAAAGCATTTGCAAAGATACAATTTTATGGACGTTATTATAACTAGAGATACGAATCGGTAATTTACCCTGGTAATTTACGCGGTAAATTACCCTGGTAACAGTAATTTACAATTTTCTCAGGTAAATTACGAAAATGGTGGTTGGTAATTTACCATCGTATTCGTGATTCACTGTTTCTCCATTTCTTTGATCTTTCGGGCTAAAATGTACAAAAAATACGTCGGACAAGATTACAAAACTCTAAACCTAACGTTATTCGCGTTTAAGTGTATTTTTGCATCGGTTAATAAAGTAATTTCACTCCAGCAAACACTAGATCATAGGCGTAACGTACTAACTCTAAGAGCTAGGCACCGATGCGCCACCTAGATTCGTTTTGGTAGCGAATTTCCAAGGAGTCGAAGGCGGTGTTAGAATAGTGTGATACGTTTAATAGGAAGAATACTTAATTACTTATGTCTAGCCCTGTTTAAGAAAAATCACATTCATGATTCATCTGTCATCTGCTAAAATGTTAATTTTATTTTCACTTGGTTATTCCGAACATCTGCGTTAGTTTAGCGTTACTTCGAAGTAGTCTAGCGAAAGAATATAGTATTCTTTCTATAAAGTTTTATTTGGTAAAAATGGGTAAAAGAAAAAAAGTAGACCTAGTTATTCAGAAATATTTTGAGCAACAAACGGTGAAGCCCGGTAAATGCGATTTGTTTACCCAATAAAAGCGTTTCTTCTTTGTATTCCTTGTTTTAATCGAAAAAAACCTTTTTTAAAAAAAATAAAAAATTAACTCAATGAAGGACAAATCTTGTACATAATTTAGAAATTAAAAATTAGAAAAAACCACTATTGTACAATTAGCTGTTTTTATAATAAAACCTTTTTAATTGTACAATAGTGGTTTTTTCTTATTTTTAATTTAAAAAAAAATAAAATTACGGTAATTTACCACAACACGGTAAATTACGCTGTAAATTACCGCGTAATTTACTGATTTCCTAAATTACGGTAATTTAAGAACTCTAATTATAACCTTATGATGTAAATTCGTTCTATTTTAGCTGGGAAACTTTGCATAAACGGTCAATTTAGTTTCATCGCGCTTTGATAGATGGGGTGACTTTAACTAAAAAGTGTTGCAATGTAAATTTCTGGATTTCGATAGGGTTAGCGTTTAGCTTTATTCTTATGAGCGTTACGTCACAGTGTAACAACTTTCCAGGGACGGTGACGTGATTTAATTTTGGCGTTTTAACCCGGCTGGTGCGTGCTGGGAGGGACTGAGCACGATTTCGGCGCGCGTGAAAAGCCCACGCTCATTCAAAATAATCGATCACGATTATTTTTGGCGAAGTTCAGAGGTCTCCCAAGCGATGCTCCGAAGATAGCGCAGCGTATTAATAATAGGCGCGGGTGCGTCCGCCTTTCGCCATTTTAAATTCACTCTCTCACTTACCTACAGATCGAAACTTTAAAACAACAAACATTTCAATCGGATTTGAAATGAACTATATCTTTAGATTTATGAATTTAATTTCAATACTTTCAGGCCTCTGAATTTAGTGTCGATATCATCAAACCTCTGAATTTAATTTCAATATCCTCAAACCTCTGAATTTAGTTTCAATATCTTGAGACCTATGAGTTTAGTTTCAATATCTTCAGACCTCTGAATTTAATTTCAATATCTTGAGACCTATGAATTTAGTTTCAATATCTTGAGACCTCTGAATTTAGTTTCAATATCTTGAGACCTCTGAATTTAGTTTCAATATCTTGATACCTCTGAATTTAATATCAATATCTTGAGACCTCCGAATTTAGTTTCAATATCTTGATACCTCTGAATTTAATTTCAATATCTTCAGACCTCTGAATTTAATTTCAATATCTTGAGACCTATGAATTTAGTTTCAATATCTTGAGACCTCTGAATTTAGTTTCAATATCTTGAGACCTATGAATTTAGTTTCAATATCTTGAGACCTCTGAATTTAGTTTCAATATCTTTAGACCTCTGAATTTAATTTCAATATCTTGAGACCTCGGAATTTAATTTGAATATCTTCAGACCTCTGAATTTAATTTCAATATCTTGAGACCTCTGAATTTAATTTCAATATCTTCAGACCTCTGAATTTAATTTCAATATCTTCAAACCTCGGAATTTAATTTCAATATCTCCAGACTTAATTTCAATATCTTCAGACTTAATTTCAATATCTTCAGACTTAATTTCAATATCTTCAGACTTAATTTCAATATCTTCAGACTTAATTTCAATATCTTCAGACTTAATTTCAATATCTTCAGACTTAATTTCAATATCTTCAGACTTAATTTCAATATCTTCAGACTTAATTTCAATATCTTCAGACTTAATTTCAATATCTTCAGACTTAATTTCAATATCTTCAGACTTAATTTCAATATCTTCAGACTTAATTTCAATATCTTCAGACTTAATTTCAATATCTTCAGACTTAATTTCAATATCTTCAGACTTAATTTCAATATCTTCAGACTTAATTTCAATATCTTCAGACTTAATTTCAATATCTTCAGACTTAATTTCAATATCTTCAGACTTAATTTCAATATCTTCAGACTTAATTTCAATATCTTCAGACTTAATTTCAATATCTTCAGACTTAATTTCAATATCTTCAGACTTAATTTCAATATCTTCAGACTTAATTTCAATATCTTCAGACTTAATTTCAATATCTTCAGACTTAATTTCAATATCTTCAGACTTAATTTCAATATCTTCAGACTTAATTTCAATATCTTCAGACTTAATTTCAATATCTTTAGAAAAATCTTTCCTAGAAAAATAGGAATTTAATTATTGTTGTACAAAGGCTTGTTTTTATTCGGAGAAATAAGGCACCAGACAGGCGACAACCAACTCATTATATTCCTCGTTATTATGTTCGTTCTTGTACTAATGGAAAAATGAACTAATTAGCACATCGCCTCCTGCGCTTTACATACTCGTTTAGATGACAAGTAATGTTTTTCGATAAAAGACGTCCGCTGCCAGGAAAACTAGATCAGAAAACGATCCGTCTCGATACAATACCACAACTACCACACGCCGTATTAGAAATTAAAGGTCGCCTTGACACAGATACCCGCGCTCGAATACTTAATAACTATAATTAAAGACGAATTTCGCCCAGCATTATTTGGAATCGGTACCGTATTACGTTAATACGGTACTCTTTGCCGTTGCCCGTACCTCCTTAACGCGGAAGCTTTTTTCGTAAATGGGGGGAAAAAACGTATAATTGTATTTGCGAAAAGCGGGGGCTGACGCGTCAAGGAATCGCCTCGGACGACTGTGCTTGGAAATGATCCAGGGGAAAAAATAAATCAGATTTTTGGGTTGTCATTATGGAAATTGATAAAATGAAAATCGTGGCCGGAATTTCCGATCGTTCACGCCAGCGCGCGGGAAGTTGTTCGGCGGGTTCGAATTCGATGGGAACATTTTTTTGCGGTGTTGTTTGTTTATTTACATACTCGAAATGGAGCGTCTTATCGTCGCGATAAGAACTAGTTCCCTCTCGGAGGGATTCCGAAGATTTTGACCGCGACTGAAAACCTCATGGTCTTCATCCGCGTCCGCGTTGTATAAAGAACCTTCGTTACAATTTCATACGGATGGTATTGAAAATGATTGCTAATAATTGGCTATATCGTATTAATTGATAGTTATGGTAAATACTTAGTATTTTTGAGAATACGAGGCTGGCCCGGGCCCTAGTTAAACAATAAATTCGGCCCCAAGAACAGCCAAACAGTGTGGCCAATGTTTGAAAGTTGAAATTCAAATTGCTGGGTAGTAAATTTACCACAAATTCCCACACCCCTATTTAGCCCCACCCCCAACGAAAATTCAACGGAAAACATGTCATAATTTTCAAAATTTTTGAAAAATTTACTTTTTAAAATTAAATTTTATTCAAATTAAAATGTTTAAACATTTTGGTTGTTAGGCCTATGCATTGATTGATTGTAGTATTAGGAGACACCTCCTTTACTTTATTTATAAAACCCGAGATTCACGAAAATACACTGCTCTAGATAATTTCGGGCTTTCTATTGATAGTCAAATTAAAAAAACATAGGATAAATACAAGCAGACATGAAAATTCCCACAAAATCAACGTTTTTGAAAAAATTACCTTGTTCCCACAGAGCCCAAATGGATCCCAAAAATTCGCACAATATGGGAAATTTCCCACCATATGGCAACACTGCAGCCAACTTATTGAAGATAACGATGCGGTATCGGTGATAATTATTGGAGGAGGTCACAGCGCTTGTCCAAATCCGGGCCTTCCGGGCTAAACGGGCCCCGATAATTTGTAACGGTTTCCCCCTCTCTTGTCAGGCCTGGTATAACTCTGGTAATCATTTGTAAAGTGATTCATAATAAATGCGATTTCTATAAAAAAAAAAGTCAGCAATTAATATTAAAATTGAAAAAAAGAATCATTGGTATTTGGTAACCTCGGAAAAATTCACCAGTAATCTCTAGTAATTAAAGGGAAAATAATTTGTAATCACGACGTAATCATCGGGAGACTATTACTAATCGGTGGAAAATTGCAATGTAGAAAAATCAAACCTGAAAAAACTGTTTCTAATTTATAGTTAAAATCCTCTAAATTAACTGCTAATTTATTCAAAATCACGCTTTATTCAAATAGGTTACAGAAAGAATTTTCAAATGTTTTGTATAACCACGGAATCAATTTTTAATTCTTACCGTATAGGTATTTGGTAACTCGTGCGATGAACTAATTCGTGGAGGAACGTTCAACTTTGTACTGATACGCTTATTAACTTAAATATTAAAATTTGTAAATTATATTTGTCATTTAAGCCTATCATCTCGCTTGATTGGACACACGCCAACCCCCTTTTTTCACTTTTCGTTTAATATTTCAAAGCTGTAGACGCGAAAGTGTTTTGTTTTGAGACCAAAAAATTCAGAGGACATTGATCGAGGAAATATGAAATTTTCAAATTGACTTTCGAGCCTACAAACTTCTCTATCGAATTCAATGAAACGTTAAGTGCGGTATTCGCGGTCAAGGAAACCGTTACTAATATTTAAGTTACGTAACGCGGCACTCGAATTAACCTAATTAGCTTTAATTATTATTTTCGAAACATTTTTTTACTGTCGCGGTTCGGTTTATCTGTAGGGATAGATTCGAATATTTCGAAAATAATTTATTTTCGACCGTTCCAAATATATAGAACACTCTATAAATATCGAAAAAGAAATTCTAGTTCCACACGTCAGATTTGTTAAATTTTTAGCTTCTATTTCAGTATACTTAGATACATATTGATATATTATATTTTTAGCGAATATTGGTCCCATAATTTAAGTTATAATATATATATATATAATGAATTTTAGACTATCTATAAATCGAATAATTTTAAATTTTAAATTAATAGTTTCGCTATTCTCGCGATAGAATGTCACCCTGAGGCTTTGAAATTCTCAACAATAATTCTCGAAGATGTTCGTAACCTAAATACTTTTTCAAAAACAACACGCTTTGACCCAAAACGTTTCTGGTTTCTTCTACAAACAAGAAAAGAAATTTATAAAACCTTATAGCTAGTTCCATTCGCGCGATAAACCACGTAATTATAAAAATCACTTCCAACGCATCTTCACCATATACAATTAAAATTGAGTCGAGTTTTTCAACTAGATAACCATGGCCGAGAACTTTGAAATGACGAAATATAATTTCAATATTTAAAAAAATACCGTTTTCTTTTAGACATTCATTTTTAAAGAAAACTAATTTCAATAATTTTTTCATTTTATGAATTTAAACAATAATAACCGTTACTTCATTGTGTTAAATTTGCGAAGTTAACGAAACAAAACGGTCCGTATGATAATCAGTGGATCCTAATCTAAATGGGACATTTAACTTTTTATCCCTGCGCTTTAATTTTCAACTAGAGAAGTACTATATTTGAGGTGTGTATGCGTTGAAGTACTATATTTGAGGTGTGTATGTGTTGAAGTACTATATTTGAGGTGTGTATGTGTTGAAGTACTATATTTGAGGTGTGTATGTGTTGAAGTACTATATTTGAGGTGTGTATGTGTTGAAGTACTATATTTGAGGTGTGTATGTGTTGAAGTACTATATTTGAGGTGTGTATGTGTTGAAGTACTATATTTGAGGTGTGTATGTGTTGAAGTACTATATTTGAGGTGTGTATGTGTTGAAGTACTATATTTGAGGTGTGTATGTGTTGAAGTACTATATTTGAGGTGTGTATGTGTTGAAGTACTATATTTGAGGTGTGTATGTGTTGAAGTACTATATTTGAGGTGTGTATGTGTTGAAGTACTATATTTGAGGTGTGTATGTGTTGAAGTACTATATTTGAGGTGTGTATGTGTTGAAGTACTATATTTGAGGTGTGTATGTGTTGAAGTACTATATTTGAGGTGTGTATGTGTTGAAGTACTATATTTGAGGTGTGTATGTGTTGAAGTACTATATTTGAGGTGTGTATGTGTTGAAGTACTATATTTGAGGTGTGTATGTGTTGAAGTACTATATTTGAGGTGTGTATGTGTTGAAGTACTATATTTGAGGTGTGTATGTGTTGAAGTACTATATTTGAGGTGTGTATGTGTTGAAGTACTATATTTGAGGTGTGTATGTGTTGAAGTACTATATTTGAGGTGTGTATGTGTTGAAGTACTATATTTGAGGTGTGTATGTGTTGAAGTACTATATTTGAGGTGTGTATGTGTTGAAGTACTATATTTGAGGTGTGTATGTGTTGAAGTCTATATTTGAGGTGTGTATGCGTTGACGTACTATATTTGCGGTGTGTATGTGTTGAAGTACTATATTTGAGGTGTGTATGTGATGAAGTACTATATTTGAGGTGTGTATGTGTTGAAGTACTATATTTGAGGTGTGTATGTGTTGAAGTACTATATTTGAGGTATGTATGTGTTGAAGTACTATATTTGAGGTGTGTATGTGTTGAAGTACTATATTTGAGGTGTGTATGTGTTGAAGTACTATATTTGAGGTGTGTATGTGTTGAAGTACTATATTTGAGGTGTGTATGTGTTGAAGTACTATATTTGAGGTGTGTATGTGTTGAAGTACTATATTTGAGGTGTGTATGTGTTGAAGTACTATATTTGAGGTGTGTATGTGTTGAAGTCTATATTTGAGGTGTGTATGCGTTGACGTACTATATTTGAGGTGTGTATGTGTTGAAGTACTATATTTGAGGTGTGTATGTGTTGAAGTACTATATTTGAGGTGTGTATGTGTTGAAGTACTATATTTGAGGTGTGTATGTGTTGAAGTACTATATTTGAGGTGTGTATGTGTTGAAGTACTATATTTGAGGTGTGTATGTGTTGAAGTACTATATTTGAGGTGTGTATGTGTTGAAGTACTATATTTGAGGTGTGTATGTGTTGAAGTCTATATTTGAGGTGTGTATGCGTTGACGTACTATATTTGCGGTGTGTATGCGTTGAAGTACTATATTTGAGGTGTGTATGTGTTGAAGTACTATATTTGAGGTGTGTATGTGTTGAAGTACTATATTTGAGGTGTGTATGTGTTGAAGTACTATATTTGAGGTGTGTATGTGTTGAAGTACTATATTTGAGGTGTGTATGTGTTGAAGTACTATATTTGTTGATATGTCGCGTACAGTTTCTTATTTTGCTAGAATACTTATATTATTTTATTTTACATTGGCTATCTTGTTTTTTGGTTTTTTCGTCGCGGTAAACCGCGTTGATGCGTTTGAAAGTAAAATAATCCTTATCTTAGATGGAAAACACCGTTAACAAAAACAACGTTTAAGTCGGCTGAGTTTGAAGAACTCACGCTCTCTCTAAAAGTAATTACGCAATTTGTATGGCAACGTTTTGAAACAATCGTTTATTTCAACGGGATACAATGTCGACACAACGTTATGGGGGGAGGATTACGACGTCACCAGAAACGCCTTCTCGTACATTGAAACCCTGCTTCGTGACGTCATCTATTGTGCTTTAACGAAGGTTATTTCTAAGCAAGATGGCGACCAAAACCAATTCATTTTTGTTAGTGCAATTCGCTTTTTTTCAGTTTACATATAAGTTTAAGTTTGAATTTTAAGTTTATTAAAACATTCAAGCCCTGATTATACATTCGCCTCGCAGCAAGTGGAGCCGGGTTCAGTCCCAGCTTGTGGCACTGGGTGAAAACTCGAAGCAACTCCTTCCGCGTTGAGTTTGCAAGTTCTCTCCACTATATATGGTTTAAGGAGTTTTTCCTCGATCTCTTTGGTTTCCCCTTCTATAAAACTTGTTGAGGTTAACGGTAATAGTTAGTGTAGGGAGCTGTTAGCTCGCGTGGCATGAAGGGCTGGCCACCACCCTCCTACGCGTTGTAACACGGCCACCTGAATTAAAGGCTTCAAAAGTCACTCGATGACTTAGGCCAAAGGTGGTGCCAAGGGTATTAGCTGATTATATTATTATTAAGCTCATAAACGGCTGGATTTTCATTCGCTAAGCAGACGATTAGCTATTATAAAACACGGCGTCTGCTTAGCAGACGAAAATCCAGCACCCGCTAGGTGGCTCTATGTAAACTAAAAAGGCTAATTGATCAATTGAGTTTTTAAATTGTTTGAAAACAGGGGCTCTAAATATTAGAATTAAAATTTAATTTTAAATATTGGCCTAAATTTAAAATCATTTATTCGCTGAGCTCATTGTCTTTCACTGTCTTATCAAAAATACAATTTTTCACGTATTTAGATAGTAAAGCGTTACGAGCTACTAGCGTAATGACACAGTGGTATAATTTCCCATTGTTTATTTCCTCGTTCAACGTCTGACGGACGTTTAAAGAAATCACTCGTCGAAATGGCGTAATCTCTGCCAATTTATCTAAAATTGTATTGAATTTCTGCCACTCCGATAGATTGGCCGTCTATTTATACAATTAATCTTCCCCGTATCGGTAGGGAGACTACCCTTTACAAATAAATAGCAGAAACTATAAGCGCGCGAAATTAGAAACCAAGTTCAATGTCCCCTAATTCCATTTGGAAAGAGTCTTCTAAATTTCGAAAACCGATAATAATTTCCGCGGACGCTTTCGAATTTTAATCATACACCGTTTTGAAGTTCGACAATCTATCTATAGCGCCTTCCCTAAAATCTACTCGAGCGTGAGGTGGTTCTGTCAACTCTTTTGTCCATTGTTGATGGTTTTAACGGATTGCCCAGTTTTGCCGACTGCTTATTCTCCCCCTGGAATCAAATAAACGGAAGCCTGTAATTTTGTTCATTCGCGTTTTCATTTATCGAATTTTATAAAAATCATAATTAGTGGTCTGGGTATCATCGAATTGTTTGGGGAAATCATTTCGTACGGGGAATGTTTAGCCTAGAATTTACCTCGAAGCTTTCTATGTTTGCGAAAGATTTAATTAGCATTTCACTCGCTTCTATAATTGGTTTTCCGAATAGTTCATTGGTTTTTTATTTTCCTTCTCAGACTACGTTAAGTAATCTACAAAACAATATAAACGAAGTGAGTTAACTCATAAGTAACAAATACGAAATAATTATGACATTGAACGATCCGTGTAATTGGATGAGGGAACTCCAATACACTCTTTGTTGGAATAATCACTGCCATGTTAGTTTGTTCGCAATAAAAACGATCAAAAATGCAATTAGGCCTTATATCAAATAATTTATTTATTTTTTGCTTTTGAAAGAGATTCAACTTTCAATAAGCCTTGGCTACTGGCAGTTCTAATGTGGTTAGCACTTTCGCCTCGCAGCAAGAGGAGCCGGGTTCGATCCCAACTTGTGGCACTGGGTGAAAACCCGGAACTATACTCCTTCCGCGTTGAGTTTGCAAGTTCTCTCGCCACTGGTTTAAGGGGTTTTTCCCCGAGTTCTTCGGTTTCCCCTTCCATAAAACTTGTAGAGGTTAACGGTAATAGTTAGTGTAGGGAGCTATTGGCTCGCGTTGCACGAAGGGCTTGATACCACCCTCCTACGCATTGTAACCCGGTCACCTGAATTAATGGCTTTAAAAGTCGCTAGATGACTTGGGACTAAGGTGGTACCTTGGGTATTAGCCGAGGTATTAGCCCAGCTGATTATTATTATGAAGGTTAAAGGTGTTTCCCCCCGAGTTCTTAGTTTTCCTCTTCCATCAAAACTTGCTGAGGTTAACGGTAATAGTTAATATAGGAAGCTGTTGGCTCTCCTGGCAAAAAGGGTTTACCACCATCCTCCTACGAATTGTAACCCGACCACCTGAATTAATAGTATTAAAAGTCGCTAGATTAATTGGGCCTATGGTGGTGCCTTGGGTATTAGCCTAGCTGATTATTATCATTATTATAGACACGTTAAGATTTAGGTGGTCATTTGCGAACAAACATTTAAATAAATTGCGTTTGGAGAATGGAACGGGTCATACTTATGGCTATTATGTTACTTCTAACATTTACAGTATACCCCTTAACCAATGAAAATGTCTAAGATGGCGACCACAGCCACATTAATCTATCTGTTTATATTATAGAGGTGACGTTTTAGTCTCTCTAACCCGGTGTGGTGTTTGTCTTGCATGAAGAGAATCACGGAAAATATCCCTATAGCAACGAGGCCAACGATAATATTGTGAGCGTGACCTTTCTAGGAATCGCGTGAGGATTTTTTATTTGAGCCCGGCTTGAAACAAAAGAAACTGATTCAGCGTCGTTTCCGGTTCGAATTAATAACCCGAGTTTCCCCTCACTTCCGTTAATGGATGGCTTTTTGTCCAAAATTGTAGGCCCCCCTCGCGCGTGGTACAGTCACAGGCCCACGAATGCAACGTTACCCCCTTTCTACCGGAAATGTTAAACCCCAAAGACTCCAATTATCATTATTAAATATACACTTGATAAGACAGATTTAAGATCTCGACGGCGTCTGAAGCGAAAGTCTACCCTATAATCTTTCGATTTCAACAAAGAAACGTGATCTTAGCGGTAGCTGTAGGCAGTGGCGGCGCCAGGAATTTTCGCGAGGGTAGGCAAACCAAATAAATGGGCCCCCGACCCGGGACCCCCCTTTATCAACGAAATCCTTCAATAAAATAAAGAAGTGATGTACATGACGAACAAAAAAGTTCTAACAACAGTAAAACGAGTCCAAATATATATCTAACTGGTTTTATTTACTAGGAGATACCTCAAAAATGTCTAAATACATTATCGACATTTGTTTCATTGTTATTTATAAATGGGACCCTTTCTAGATAAATTTGGGGCCCCTTATAGGGTGATTTTGGGGCCCTTTCGAAATTTTAAGGTAGGCAGTGGCCTACCTGGCCTACCCCCTAGCGCCGCCACTGGCTGTAGGCCTCTTAAAGGGCACGTAAACCCCGTTGTTCGCGGTCACTTAGAAATTTCAATTACAATTTTAAATATTATTGCTATTATACAGTTATTGGTACTCTATAGAATGTTGTTAAGCCTTAGACTAACAAATAAAGGACGGCACACCCACCACGCGTCCTCTGGTGGCGGAGGTTTGAAATACATCTACTTTTGTGTCACGCGATCAGCTCTGAACTTTCGAATATTTATCCCGCAGTTTGGTTTGAGTAGACAAGTTTCCGAATGCTGCCACTACAGCGTTGATGGCAGGTGTTACTTTAAGCTAACAATGCTCACTATTGAGTGTACCGTCCCTTATATGTTATCAAAGGTTAAATAATTTCGTAGTTTCTTATATCAATTGCGCGGTATAGGGACTTGGCACTTTGACGTCATAGAAGGTCACGTATGCTTTTTGGTATATATAAAAAAGACTAACATGGCAGCCACGGCTAAAGCTACGAAGTGCTATTACCCTATTCCAAAATTTGGTTTAAAATCAGACAAATATGCATTAGCAAATATTGGGCGTTTTACACGAGGTCATATCCCCCTGTATACGCGTAGAAAGACGTTTGATAGACACCGGATATGCTAATGTAAAGTTCCTCGTTGAGCATATCGGAAAAAATCACTAAATATTTATAAATCCTGACTGCCGGGGTGGTATATTTGCACTCGCTAGTCAATAACCTTTCGGCTACGGGCGAAAGTTACAAGCGCGAACACTTTCTCAAAGCTCACGAGTTTGTTCGTTTGCCCACACAAAGGAACTGTTTAGTTAATTCCCCCGAAATTATTTAAGCTAAGTGTTAGGAGTGTTATAGTAAACCCGCCGAAAGCTATCTGAAAACGAGTTTTTAACCACGTAGAATTCTTTTAAAAAGGCATTAGTAAAACGTCATTGGCAATTTTTAAAGACTTTTATCTATAAAAAGTGGGCAACCTTCGAATAACTTTGGTTGGCCGCTGCCTCCCCTTCCAGCCTGCGGGTCCGGTCCAGACCCCGAGTGTACAATACGCGGAAAAGAACGGAGACTTTCTGCTAAAATAAGGCCATAGTAATTTTTTAATAATATCGCGTATATATCAGACAGACATACTTTTTTCAAAGGCTGTCACTTTAATAATAATAATAAAAGAAAATTAGTTATTCCAAGAATTCGAACCACACCCGCCGCCGTTTGAGATCAAAAATGCAATCTCGTTTTGGAGATATATCTATACCAGATTCGGGGTCGTTTTGAAGTTTATATATTTACTCAATTGAATCAAGTTGAATATAAACTTGTCAAAAAGATATTTTAATTTTCGTAGATTAATGTCCTTTTCACCTTTAGGTTTCCTCTAATATTTTGGGCAATTTTCAATTTACCCATTCCGAAAATAGAAAAATAAATAAATTATTTATCAAAATCTTTCATTGAAATTCCGCGAAAAGTTCTATAAATATTCTAAAGCGTTCCGTTTCTAAGCGTTTCTACAATTATATGATTTAAAAAAAAAATTGAGTTTACATTTCAAGCAATTTATCGTAATCTTTACGAGCGTAAGACGATATCGCGATCCAGATGACGTGACTATCGATTCTTGATAGTTAATTAATCTCGGGACGATTTGGTTGCTCGTGAAAGCAATCTTTCGCCACGTCGGACTCGCGATGGACATCACGAAAGGATGTCAGTCGTGAGCGAGCCGCGGCGTGCGTTAGTCAAATTGGGTCATTGAAGCAGATGCGGAGAAAGCTCAAGCCTCTCGATTCCTTAAAAATTGAGGAAAGATCGGGGTGGGGCATCTTTTCAATCCCTTTTGTATTCGAGATACCCTAGCCCGCAACCCTCACATTTATATTTTGAGAAAATTGTACGTTGCGATTACTGAGTTCTGATATTAATCTAGAGGGGAAGAAACCTTGAACATTTCACCAGGCGACGATTTTACGTTTTTAGAAAGTCGAGATGCTCCCATTAAATTTAATTTATACGTTGCTATCAAGGAGCAAAGTTAAGGAGTCGCTTTGAAAAACAATTTTAACTAAATTCCTAGCTAAACAGGCCAAACACTTTAATAATAATAATAATAATAATAATAATAATAATAATAATAATAATAATAATAATAATAATAATAATAATAAAATTAATAATAATAATAATAAAATTAATAATAATAATAATAAAAATAATAATAAAAATAATAATAATAATAATCATCACCATAGGCCTAAGTCACCAAGCGACTTTTCACAAAGACAACATAGCGCTACTTCAGTAGGACTAACTAACTTACTTATTCTGTAACTTTAACAATTCTGCTTACGCTCACTCCTATTTGATTGGTATTTTCTGAAGGGTCACCCATAAACTCGATTTTCCAAATATAACTAAGGTAGCCTACAAGCCCTACATTACGATCGTATAATTCAAAATATTGTAAGTCCATAATTAAACTATTTAAAAAATCAATGTGATATAGTTAATTAACTATTTATAATGGTTTTTATAAAACTATAACCGTTAAATGAATTGGATTTTGATAAAAAATCCACTTTTTATCAAGACTACTAGGTTGGCAAGTTTGCCAGATAATCCTTTTGTAAGCCTCCCTGGTTCGTGAAAAATTGGGCCCAACCTTCTGCTTCTCTATACACAAAACTAAATAACCCGATATAGAATGGTCTAGTGGTGGTCGATAAATAAATTCAAGTGTTTACTACTTCTTTTTGACAGCCCCAACTCTACGTCTGGCTTCACGGTGTCGTGTTAAAAATGGTTTTACAACTCCTACCATTTTCTCCATGGGCTATGTAAGCTTGGAAATGTAAAAAGGAAGTAACTTTTTTAAAATAATTACCGCATCCGAATTTCTTCCTGATCATCTTAACCCGTAGGCGACGCGCTTTTACTTAATTTAATTCAAATTTGCTTTTTCCTTCGGATGTTTTCCTAGTTCAATAAATGCTATCTCTCCTCGCCTGTAATTCAGCATGATACATTTTCAGAACGAAGACCCCTCGCTCGTTTTCGCAGTTTATTTTTATTTTACACGCGCGATAATACGCAACCTAGATTTAAAATTGCATATTGCGAATACATCCATGCTACAGTTCATTGGAATCTACTGAAAGAAAACTACGATTATAATTCCTGCTTAATGTAAAACCAAAATCTAGATTTATAAAACGTTGTTTATCGTAAAATTATTAAACTTACGCTCGAGTTTGCCGCCAAACTAACATAATTTATTCGATTTGCATATATTTAAATTAAGGGCTTAATGTACGCTAAGGAAACAACTATAACATAGCTTTTTCGAATTTAAAAGAAATTATTTTGGGGGAAAACGTCGTTTAAAAAATAGTCACTTTTAAAGTCCTCTTAGCTGAACAATTGAAATTTGACCCAATTTGAATCCGAGAAAGAAATAATTTTATGTCCAACTTACGCGATACTTTTTCCTCAATTTCTTAAATATATTCGTTTTCCAGAATATTTACAAAATTAAATAGAACAGTAGGAACAATTTGAAAAATATTTTTCAATTGTTTTCAACGTTTTAGTCTAATTTAATGGCCTTAACGAAATCATTCTACCATTAAATAATAGACCGGTACATGTAAAACTAAATTGCACCCGTTAAATATTTAACTATAGTAATTTTTTTAAATTTCGTCACTTGTCATTGCAAAAATAAATTTAAAGGTTAAAATTAGAGAATTGGAAATAAACTGCGAGATCCGTTTTGCGAAATACCATTATAATTTCCGAGTTATGTTTAGCTCAATCATCATTGTTCATTTTCGCGTGATTCAATATTGTAAAACAGTGTTACAAGAGTCTTTTCGAAATCACCTCGATAAACGCTTTAGCAAAGGTGAAACTTCCCGTTCGAAAAGATTCCGAATTTAATTCAAAGCCGACGGCGTGTTATTTTAATTCTCTTTAAATAAAAATTCTAACTGGAGAACTCGGATACTCGTCCAAGGTTACGGATCACGGAGAGATATACCCATTTGTTTTGGCCAATTTTATCTTCTTGTTAGCATTGATAGATTCCGGTATATTTAATTTTATGCAAACAACCGTGTATCGAGCGAGTCTATATAATTCCAAATGACTTAAAAACTAACTGATCCGGTGAAATGAGTGCAATACTCGCGTAAGATTATTGCTATTGTATTTGCTCCGCTGTTAAAATTTCGAACATTATTGTTCAAGGTCTTTAAATTGTAATAAATCAAAAATAAATACGATTTAAAGGCGTTGAAATTTGTGGTGTAGTTCGGTGTTTGTAGGAGTGGAAAACATTGGGAACAAGATTTAAAATGTAAATATTAGAACCAGTGTGAAATATTTCAAAAATTTTATTTTTTTTAAAAGTCAGTATTTCGGAAAATAAAAATTATTTTTCAAAAGAAACTAAATATAATACGATGTTCTAAAATTTTCTTATTTATACTTTGGGGCTAAATCAAAGCGGAGATGAAGTTTATTTTGAAATGATATTTTCTTTACTCAATAATTTACTGAAAATTTCAAAGCCATTATGTCGCAGTCTTTATAATAATTGACCTCGTTTATTTCCTTTAAAAATGTAAAATTTTAAAAAATTTTAATATGTAAGAAAAATATTTTTTTTCAAAACTTTATTTTCCGTTTCTTGAAAGCGGAAATCAAAACTATCTCAGAAACATGTTGAAAATATTCCGATATTACATTTTTCTTACTCAGTAATATCGTTAGTATTTCAAACTAATTAAGTTTATATTCTTTCAAATAATTGGCCTTGATTTTTTGCGAAACGACTTAATATTTTTGTAAAACCAAATAGGCCTCTTATAATTATCTTCCGTTATTTTGCGCGACATAATTTTCGAATTTAATTCAGAAATTACTAAACTGGGAAATACCCGAGGTATGAAATTGAGCCTGGGATTTAGACCACAAGTCTTTTCTTTCCGACTTAATAAAACAAAAGAAATCAACGTGTTCCGGCTTTTAAAAATAATTCCTCTACCTCCAAATAGGAAATACATCGGGATCATTTGTGATTAATGACTATCCATACTTCATTTAGGATATTGGAATTAGCTATCATCGCCGCCAGGGCCACCTATTCCCAATTGATTCTATCTATATATTTTTTTTCCTTTCCGCGAGGCCCCTATATGGATATTCTTTAAAAAAATATTTCCTATTTTTAAAACGTTTTTTCCAGATGATAATCTTAAATGTTAATTGAAATCGAATTATAATAACCGTATTCTTAACGTCGACATAAATAACATTATATTCCTTATCAGAAATTAATTTTAATTTTCGGAAATTTATAATAAATTTTGAAAATGAATATAGTATAATATTAATATTAATAATCGGAAATTAATATTCCTTTTCCAAAATTAATATTCTTAATAGGTAATTAATATTATTAATAGGAAATTAATATTATTAATAGGTAATTAATATTAATAATAGGAAATTAATATTCCTTTTCCAAAATTAATATTAATAATAGGAAATTAGTATTATTAATAGGTAATTAATATTATTAATAGGAAATTAGTATTATTAATAGGTTATTAATATTATTAATAGGAAATTAGTATTATTAATAGGTAATTAATATTATTAATAGGAAATTAATATTATTAATTCTAAATTAATATTATTAATTCTAAATTAATATTATTAATTCTAAATTAATATTATTAATTCTAAATTAATATTATTAATTCTAAATTAATATTATTAATTCTAAATTAATATTATTAATTCTAAATTATTATTATAAATTATAAATTATTATTATAAATTATAAATTAATATTATAAATTCTAAATTAATATTATTAATTCTAAATTAATATTATTAATTCTAAATTAATATTATTAATTCTAAATTAATATTATTAATTCTAAATTAATATTATTAATTCTAAATTAATATTATTAATTCTAAATTAATATTATTAATTCTAAATTAATATTATTAATTCTAAATTAATATTATTAATTCTAAATTAATATTATTAATTCTAAATTAATATTATTAATTCTAAATTAATATTATTAATTCTAAATTAATATTATTAATTCTAAATTAATATTATTAATTCTAAATTAATATTATTAATTCTAAATTAATATTATTAATTCTAAATTAATATTATTAATTCTAAATTAATATTATTAATTCTAAATTAATATTATTAATTCTAAATTAATATTATTAATTCTAAATTAATATTATTAATTCTAAATTAATATTATTAATTCTAAATTAATATTATTAATTCTAAATTAATATTATTTATTGGAATTTAATATTTATGAACTAAATTAATATTATTTATTGGAATTTAATATTTATGAACTAAATTAATATTATTTATTGGAATTTAATATTTATGAACTAAATTAACATTCCTTCTAAAAATTACCTATTGTCCGAAAACTAAAAATTTACAACTTGATTGCGTATGATGAAAATACGTAATTGGTAGAAACAGTTTCGAGAAAACAGTGAAATAGAGGACCGTGAACGGGATTCGAACCAAATGCAAAACGAGATATTTGGCCACTAGAAGCTAAATTCAAAAGTAAACAAAACAAGATTGGCACAATTCTTTATAGCGAAATGGACCAGTCCTTTGTTATCCAACTATCCAACCGGTATTTTAATTCGGGCTCTCACGAAATTGCTATTTATATAAGAAACCCGAGGTTAATTAAAATTCCGCGAGAACAAAAGCTAGTAGTATAAAGCCTGGGCTCTTTTTACGAAGGCGTCGTAGCTTTATAATGACACGGGCGATCTGCCTCATTAGGCTCCAAGGCCGTCGCCAAATCCTTTAATTTGTATTTGATTTCAATTGGTATAACTCTGACTGGCGATAACAAAGAAACTTTGGGTTTTATTATCTTTTGTATATTGCGAAATGACAATTAAATCTGCCTTGGCGATTTAACCTGCCACCTTGACGATGGCTCGTTGAGGCGTGGTTTTAGCCACGGTCAAAGGCTGATGACGGAATTTTCCACTAATTAATTTGTTGAAATCGCTAATAAATACCCCCTACTTGGTTCTATACCTCAATACTTTCGGGTTGATATAGGCGTGGTTTAAATACACATGACGGCAAACTTAAAACGATACGCGAAAGAATTTCAAGGACGACGTATTTGTCCTTGAATTTGAGAGCTGATAGCAAAATCTGATGGATTAAATTGGGCTCTGGTGGAAAATAATGTTCGCTGAATTCCGAGGTGTGATCCTACTTATACGTCATCTTCGTTTATGATATCGTCTCGGCCTTGAAATATGAATTTTAATATCGTGTATATAGGTGGAAACATTTTATTATGCACTTTAAAATAAAATAAATTGAAATGAAATAAAATAAAATGAAATGGAATGAAATGAAATGAAATGAAATGAAATGAAATGAAATGAAATGAAATGAAAATTAAATAGAATGAAATAAAATAAAATGAAATAAGAGAAAATAAAATGAAATGAAATGAAACGAAATAAAATGAAATGAAATAAAATGAAATAAAATGAAATAAAATTAAATTAAATGAAACGAAATAAAATGAAATGAAATGAAATAAATTGAAATAAAATAAAATGAAATGAAGTAAAAATGAAATAAAATTAAAGAAAAGAAAAGAAAAGGAAATGAAATGAAATGAAATGAAATAAAATGAAATAAAATGAAATAAAATGAAATAAAATTAAATGAGATAAAATGAAATGAAATGAAATTAGATAAAAATATTTAAAGATTGAATAAAATTATGACGCATTCCACTTAAATTTTCTACAGAATCCATTAAAGGTCTATTGAGACGTTATGGGGCTCTACAGCTGTCATTAGAAAATTCAATAAGTATTTCTAAACAAAAATCCGCAGAGGAAGTCATTCTAAATAATTGCTATAGATAAATAATTAGTGTTATTAAAGAACATAATTGTACTAAAGCAATTTATAGAATATTTCTATAGAAACCACTAAGAAATACCAATATAGTATTCTAATTTCTTTCTTAAAACGTTTTGTACGCAATAGTGACGTGAAAATACCCCAGCACAAATTAATGTAAGTTTCTATAGAGCTCTATAGATACTTTTATGGCTATCTAGCTTTTTTAAATGTTTTCAGAATTAATATCATTAAACGACGCTCATTTAAATGTTTTCAGAATTAATATCATTAAATGACGCTCAATTAATTGGGCTTTGGGTGGTGCCTTGGGTATTAGCCTAGCTGAATACTATTATTACTATTATTTATTATAATCCCTCAGTTTTATTAAAAACTATAGTTACACTAAATAAAACACTGTATAGAAATTATATATTATTATCAGGATAATCAGACGCAAATTCCCAAAACTAGATTTTCCGTTTCATTAAATTAGCTAACATTTAATATCTGAGACATTTTGGGTCAATTTGGCCTGATCACATCCTAATAATACACTTTAATGAGTCTTCGCCAATACACGTTTGTAGGAGGAGGGGTATAGCAAAACCGATATAATATTTAATTCCCCTTCATTAGTTCCTGTAATTTTTCCGCCTATTAATTCGATCCCAGACATACCGATGATAAAAAGTTGCATATTATTTCCCTCAGAAATAAATAAATCTATTTTAATATACGTAAGAAGCAAAAAATGAGACGGCAAACTATACCCGATTTCTCATAAAGTTTCCTGGTTTTTGATACAAATATAAACCGGTCTACGAATCAAAAACATCTTGGAAACGCTTATTAACGAAAGGCGAGAATAAATAATGCCCCTAAGATAAGTCCGTTAAATTTCTATTTCAATATAAATTAAATTCCTATATCCGGTTTTAATTCAATTCAATACCTTATAAAATAGGAATATTCATATTTTTTCATTTATGGATTTTCGCAGCTGTTTCATTTATTTTGACCATAATAATCACATAATAATAATAATAAAATTAACGGGTCTTATGTAGACATTTCTTTAACATCAGTAAATTTTTACATCGTCTTAATTTATTTTGGTAATAATAAAACATAATAAAAATAATATTTTATTCAGACATTTTTATCATCAGTGGATTAATTTATTTTACTCCTAATATGTATATTATAATAATTATACATTAGACACGAAAGAGCTGCTGGCGCGAAAGTGTGTCCACATCTTTATACACCGAAACCGTTTTTTGAATAAAGTGAATGCTAAGTAAAGTTAATTCCTAACGAGGTCATATTTTAATTCAAAACCGAGAGCGTGGTCTGTAGAAAATGTAGACCTCATTATTCCATATATCCCCATCTGTTAAGGCCCAGGGGGTTTTTGCCACTGCCAGTAAAGAAACTAGCGTTCAGTTTTTGTTCTACAAATACTTTTATGCTTAACACGCTTGATTTTTTTTAAAAACTTAAAGAATGTAGGTGATAATAATTTGAAAAAAATATTTGTTCTGCTCCGGAAATTATTACAATGTGGTTAACGTGGTTGCTCGAAAATTCGGGTCGCCTCGTTATTCTTATACGAACTGGGCTGGTTTTTTGGGAAAATTGTGTTATTTAGAATCTTAATTAACTTTTAAAGAAAATTATTGGAGTCTGGTAATTGATACACGAAATGCGCTTTGTAATTTCCGGTTAAACGTTCATGCTTTGAGCGGTGAAATGTTAGATTTAATGTATTTTGTATGACGTGAACGATATTAACAATTATTCAGCTTACATTTAAATTACCCTAAATATTTTAATAGAATATGAAATGTACTATGAGCTATTAAATGTTAAATATAAGTTTAGGAAATAATGAATTAATATTTAGTTGGAGCCTTTATAGAAGTGTTACTGGCTCAGTAATGAATTGATATTTCGTTGGACCTTTTATAGAAGTGTTTCTGGATCCGTATTGAATTAATATTTTTTGAGCCTTTCTATAGAAGTGTTTCGGACTCAGTAATTAATTAGAATTTTGTCGGAGTCTTTATAGAAGTGTTTATCGCTCCGTAATAAATTAATATTTTGTAGGAGCCGTTATGGAAGTGTTTCTAGCTCTGTATAGAATTGTTGTTTCGTTGGGGCCCAGCCGCCCATGCATATGAACGTGTTTCTAGCTCAGTATAGAATTGTTGTTTCGTTGGGGCACATATGGACGTGTTTCTCGCTCAGTATAGAATTGTTGTTTCGTTGGGGCACATATGGACGTGTTTCTCGCTCAGTATAGAATTGTTGTTTCGTTGGGGCCCATATGGAAGTGTTTCTCACTCAGTATAGAATTGTTGTTTCGTTGGGGCCCATATGGAAGTGTTTCTGGCTCAGTAATTAAAATTTTGTCGGAGCCTTTATAGAAGTGTTTATCGCTCAGTAATAAATTAATATTTTGTAGGAGCCGTTAATTAATAATTATTTATTTTTCTAATTTTACAAAGCCTTTTTGAGTGTTGTTGTTTACCAGAAACATTTAAACATTAACAATTAATTTTCTGTTTTTAAGTATTTCTATCTTCTCCCGTTGAAGTGCTTATGTACAGAGATATTTTAGGGTGTAACAGAGGCGTTGCCCCTTAATAAAATAGGAAAGTTATTTATCTATACGTTGATATTTATATAACGGCCACGATTTAGCCCGTAAAGTCCACAATATATAAACTACTCAATTTCAAAAGTAGGTTTATTATACTTGACCGCACGTGCTACTGAAATATTTGATAGTCGTTTAATGAGTAATCCACGACAAGGAAAATGAATGTCGTGGACGATTACGATGAAACTTATCATATCGTTTTAAAGAACTCGTAATATAACTTTTAACCCTAATGATATTTTAAGCCGAAGTTAAAAGTGGGTTAAGAATACAATTAAAAATATCCAAAACGGTAGGGTCTCGTTTGAGTAGTATATTATTGATGTTATAACAGTCCTTTATGAAAAGTAATAATATATTGTATTTGCTCTTACGTAAGACTTGACTTCCTCTCGCGGCAACCAGTTTGTTTCTATTTTCAATACGTGACTACGTGTTCTTTCGTATCTTTCGATGTATGCTTTGAATGTATAATTGTAAAGACGTTTTTTCATTTGCCATTGTAATTCGGCTCTTTTTCTAATAAACATTTTAAAGGATTTTTACGAAAAAATCTTCCCATCATTTACTATTTTAGGCGGAATAAGAATATGCCCTCCGAGTTTTCTTTCAAAATTAAACAGGAACCAGACTTTTTATTTAAAAATATAATAGTAGGGATTTTTATTTAACGCGCTCCTATTTATAAAATCGGAAAGACTTCTTGTTTGCCTCAACTTATATTTTATTCTGAAAAGTGAAACCTTGAGGCGATCTTTTTAATATCTAAAAATATATCTTTTTTAAAGGAGAAATGTTATTGAAAATGAAAAGTTTGCGAGTAGATATATTGGTTTATATTTTGGTCATAATTGACGATTTTATTTATAGAACGGTAGGTCGTAAAATATTCTCCCAATATGGCTATAGATTTAGGAAACTCGACGGAAAGACTATACTTATAACGCTATTCGTAGATCATTACCCTCTACTTCCAGAACCGTTATTGTTGTTCGAACATTATACGAGACTGAGCACCGTAATTAGACGATAGGTATAAGCGTAACGTGGAATGAGAGTTCAAAGTCCTAATATATAAGAACCTGGATAATTAATACAACCCTTTGATTACGCTTAAACGTGCCCGCGTACGTACCAACGTCGTAAATTGTCAGGATTTCAATCCTCGACACTTTAATTATAATCTTACGTAAAGATTTATATATCTTTGGTTATTTGACGGTACGGGAATAGCTACGGATAGGGTGAGATCTATACGGGGAAATTGGCAATGTCGCGAAGCGGTTGACGATCGCTAGACAGATGGAAAGTTAAATCGAGATATTAGCGTTATGTTTATGGGCCCTCGGGCGCTTTCGTTTCTTGAAATATCGTATCTTCGTATAGGGCTAGATAGTGACCGTTCGCCTAATGAGTTGTAGCCCGTTGGGTATGAGTGCGTGGACCCACCCGAACCATTAAGGAGAGCTTTTTGAGGATTCTGTTCCGCCTGGCGGGTCGACGAGAAACACTAACGTCCTTTGACGCGGAACTTTCCGTTTTGTTGTCAAAGGTGCTGCGCGTAAAAGACACATTTTCGAAGGACCGCACAAATAGCTTACCTTATACAGGGTGGTGTTTCATTAATTTCTTTAAAAGAATAATTATTTATAGTAATAATGTTTATATTTGTACATAGTTTTACATCCCACAACATGGAAGCAGGGCCCCGCTAACAGTTTTCCGGGCCCGAGGAATAGACTTTTAACCGGCCCGAGTATATCATTTTATTTTTCCTCTAAAAAAACTTTAAGAAAATCTATCTTTAAAATCCGGACCCTAGGCACTTGCCTATATTGTCTAATCAGTAATGTGGACCTGCATGGAAGATTTAGCATGGAAAGTATCAATCATAATGGTGTGGCGTAATTCTTTAAGTAACAATGTGAAAAACTATAAAAATATCTAATTTTAAATTCTAATAGACACTTCAATAAATCATCCTCTAAGGAAATCGCCAAGAAGTAATATTTCCAAGATCCAGGCCTGCAAGTTACTTTTTATATAATGCTGGTTGAAATAATGTAAATATTTCACCTGTACGGTATCCAACAAGTTTTACCTTTTAACCAGGTATCTTTTTTTTACATATTAAGTCTTAGCAAAAACACAACGTCCTGTTTACAGGTGAAAAGTTTCCATTATTTCAACCAGCATTCAACACTATATAAACTGTAACTTGTGGGTTCTGGCTTTTGGAAATATAACTTCTTGGTGATTTCCTTGAAGATGTTTTATTGAAGCGTCTATTGAAAGCCGTTTTAAATAATTGTTAATTTAATTTCGGGTTCTTAGGACAAACCGATTTGTTCAATAAAATATTATTATTATATTTGGTATTTTATTTCCTCGGCGAATGCTAGAAAAAAGGCCGAATCTGCTGAAATATTCAAGAAATCCGGAGGTTTTGATCGTGTAAATTTGGAACTCCCTGTAGGCTTTTAACATTTCTGCTTTAAAAAGTGTTGGACCTTTAAAATCGTTTCTTACGCTTGGCTAATTTTTTACGTTTTACTTTTCAATATTTTTTTAAGTATACAAAGTCAAAAAATAAAAAATAAAAATGGAAAGCGTCATATTTTTGTACATATTTTAGATGTGAATTTATTTATTTAATTTTTTTCCCCGTGACGCGTGATTGGCATGCTTCGATTCGTATTTATTATGAGTAAGGGCATCCGAGCACAAAGCGCCTTCATTTGGAAAGTAGCGATGGAATCACAATTAGAAATTATTCAGCTGGTCCGCGCTCAATAGACCGTTTGACCTGTATATCTTCTTCTTGGGGACTGGCTGCGATTGGGGGTCATATGGTTTCAAGGGCATTGTCCATTTTCATACTATTTTTTGGAGGGTGTTTCCCAAATGTTGCGAAAGGAAATATTTTTAGATTTTGAATTTTTTTTAATTTTTTTAGTCTGATAATTTAAGAAATTTAATTTTACAGATTTAGGAATTTTATGATTTTGCTAATTTAGAAATTTTGTGATTTTACAATTTAAGAATCTTTTGATTTTACAAATTTAATAATTTGATGATTTTACAAATTTAAGAATTTGATGATTTTACAGATTTAATAATTTGTTCATTTTACAGATTTAAGAATTTGATGATTTTACACAGATTTAAGAATCTTTTGATTTTACAAATTTCATAATTTGATGATTTTACAAATTTAAGAATTTGATGATTTTACAGATTTAAGAATTTGATGATTTTACAGATTTAAGAATTTGATGATTTTACAGATTTAAGAATTTAATGATTTTACAGATTTAACAATTTTATGATTTTACACATTTAAGTATTTGATGATTTTACAGATTTAAGAATTTGATGATTTTACAGATTTAAGAATTTGATGATTTTACAGATTTAAGAATTTGATGATTTTACAGATTTAATAATTTGTTCATTTTACAGATTTAAGAATTTGATGATTTTACACAGATTTAAGAATTTGATGATTTTACAGAGATTTAAGAATTTGATGATTTTACACAGATTTAAGAATCTTTTGATTTTACAAATTTAATAATTTGTTAATTTTACAGATTTAACAATTTTATGATTTTACAGATTTAAGAATTTGATGATTTTAGAGATTTAAGAATCTTTTGATTTTACAAATTTAAGAATTTAATGATTTTATAGATTTAACAATTTGATGATTTTACAGATTTAAGTATTTGATGATTTTACAGATTTAAGAATCTTTTGATTTTACAAATTTAATAATTTGTTCAATTTACAGATTTAACAATTTTATGATTTTACAGATTTAAGAATTTGATGATTTTACAGATTTAAGAATCTTTTGATTTTACAAATTTAAGAATTTAATGATTTTACAGATTTAACAATTTGATGATTTTACAGATTTAAGTATTTGATGATTTTACAGATTTAAGAATAGGTTCATTTTACAGATTTAAGAATTTAATGATTTTATAGATTTAACAATTTGATGATTTTACAGATTTAAGTATTTGATGATTTTACAGATTTAAGAATCTTTTGATTTTACAAATTTAAGAATTTAATGATTTTACAGATTTAACAATTTGATGATTTTACAGATTTAAGTATTTGATGATTTTACAGATTTAAGAATAGGTTCATTTTACAGATTTAAGAATTTGATGATTTTACAACTTTAATAATTTGATGATTTTATTGATTTAAGAATTTCATGATTTTAGGATTTTCAGATAATTCTAAAACTTTTCTATTCACCCCCAATAGACAAGCACCATATTGGGAAGTTTAAACTGTTTCGAGGTTCGCCATGTACTTTCTTTACGTAAATAAATCAATGGAAAGGTATTGTAAACAAGAAAATAGTAACTTATCATTAAAATGCAGTTACTCGCATAGATCACTGCATTTAAACAAACCAGTTACATAAGAACCTAGGAGCAACAAACACAGCACCCCACACAAGGAGAACTCAACCCGTCAAAAGTCGTGCATTTTCTTGCGTCAATTTTTCATTGGTTAGACGCTTTAGCGCCTGCTGCCGTCGGAAGGGGAAAATTCCGAATTTGTCTTCCCCCTTTCCGTAAAACGTTCAGCTTAAAGGCTCGTCCAATGAAATTTGTACATAACACTGCGTTAACGTTGAGAAGTTATTTTTGATATTACGCAGGAGTTTGTAATTAGAAGTTTCATTTAAACCAAGGAATACCTCTGCGTGTGGTGCCATACCAGAGTTTCTGAGAAAAATCATACCACCTCGGGCAGGAATCAACCCTACGACCTTTGGGTTGCCGTCCCAACGTCACTACCATTGGACTACCGAGGCCACGAGTAATCATGCCTAGGACACCCAATTTATGACGGGATACATTTAACCCGTTGTTGACGGTGCCGTAGCATTTTACGTCAACTAATTTTATAACAAAAATAAATTATCTTTGTTATTACTACAGGCTATCAAGGACCTGTTATAAAATTAGTTGACGTAAAATTATATACATCAATATTACGAACCAGATCGAGTAATTCATAAATTGGGTGTCCGAGGCCTGATTATTCGTGGCCTCCGTAGTCGTAGGGTCGATTCCTGCCCGAGGTGATATGATTTTTCTCAGTCACTCTGGTATGGCACCACACGCAGAGGTATTCCTTGGTTTAAATGAAATCTCTAACTGCCTTAACGTGTTTAAAGGCTAGCTGAGTTCTCCTTGTGTTTGTGGATTCTAGATATGAACAAGCTAAATTACCTAAATATTACGTAAAATCTAGAAACATTTCGAAACATTCCGTATAGTTAAATAATAATACAAAATAGTAAAATACATTTGACCTTCAACTGGCTTTCACGTATAGTTACGCGACTCAACAATAGGGATTTAGCCGCCTTTGAAGCCTCACCATCCCTGGGAACCTGCCTCTTTCACTGTAGTCCGTCAATTTGACCATGACGTCCCAGTGATAAAAACCCTCGCATTCCTAACCACATAACCTCCCTTTCCATCAATCCACGCAAAAGCCCAATTTGAGAATTACAAAAAGTTAAAAACGCATCCCCCATCAAATTGAAAATAAAAAAATGCGACTGCACCCTTGGCTTTTTTAAATCGGAGAATTACCCCCTGTTATTGAATGCGTTCCATCCCCTACTCCCCTCCCCTCCCTTCTCTCCTCCGCTCCAGCGTAGGGTCAGAGATCTGTAAGTATACCATGATTGGTAGGCTGGCGCGAATTCCAAACAGGTATTTCTCGGCTTTACCACGACGCCCGTAATATTAGATTCTTTTTCAAGTTACGCGAAATTCCAATCCCAGTTTGTTATTATATTAATTCTAAGCCCCATCTCCGGCGTTACCTAACACTTCGAGTTATAGTAGGATACGTCTACGTAGAGAGGCGCGCTGGAGTGTCTGGTTATCCCAGCTTTTTCGGCAACACTCGCGCATGCGCCAAGGTACGAGTCTGTAGTCGCTGGTGGCGGATCCTAGCGGGACAGGTGCGCGAGACTGGAGTGTTTGTTAGAGCGTAGCTAGAACCTGATCATTCGGACGTTGTAGGTCGCGCGTCGAGGCTGGGATATTCGCGACTGGCTCTCTGTGGATATTTTGTCGGATTTTTGGAGCCCTCGCCTGTGTTGACCCCCGAGAACGACGGATGTGCGAATTGGATTTTGTCTATACGAAGGTATGATTTCTTTTGCCACTGATTATTTGCAATTTGAGTGGTGCGTTTTTACCCGCGATAAATGCGGTTCATTTTTCTTTTTAAAAGAATTCGAATTTGTTTTTGCCAAAGTTTGTTAATGGTGCGATTTACGGTGTTAATTTGAAAGATGCGTTTTTAAACCTCTCCTTGGATTGGGTAAATTTAATTTAGCCGCCGTGTTTTCTATATATTTAAATATTTCACATAATTTAATTTATTTTTAAATTGTAAATCGTGAATTCTTAAGATTCGGAGTATTGTGGGCGGTTCTTAACTACAAAGAAAGTTCGGGTCTATGAGGTAAAATGTAAACTATAACGGTGAGTGATTTGGTCTACCGGCATTAAATGATAAAACGGTTATTTTCGCGAATATTTCCTTTTGCTCATTTAAAAACCATATTAAAATAAAACCTTTGTCAGATTTTATAGAAATGGATACGAATAACTTTCGTAATATATCCGCATTTAACTTTTGTTTAGGGGAAAAAAATCGTTACACTTATCTTTAAAAGTTAGTTTTACCAAACCGTCATTTATGAACCTTTTTTAGGTTTAAAAAATCGTGAGTCTATCTTTAATATAGTCTTATTTACAACGTCTTTCTAATTAAACGGGAAAAAATATTTTTAAATATTGCTAAAAAAGGGGGTTAAGTTAAATTTTAATATGGTAAATAAACTTAAGCGTAATAAACCCGGTGTTGTAAGCCTCGTTTAAAAAGTGTATAAGTAAAATGTTTAATTAGGGCTTCATCTAAAACGTGGAAACTTTCTAGATCAGGGAAATTTCATTATCCAAATCCTAAGTTAAGCGTTAATCCAAATGTATCATCTGAGGAACCCGCAAGAATTAGCCTATTCCATCTGCGAATGTAGCATCTGAGGAACCCGCGAGAATTAGCCTATTCCATCTGCGAATGTAGCATCTGAGGAACCCGCGAGAATTAGCCTATTCCATCTGCGAATGTAGCATCTGAGGAACCCGCGAGAATTAGCCTATTCCATCTGCGAATGTAGCATCTGAGGAACCCGCGAGAATTAGCCTATTCCATCTGCGAATGTAGCATCTGAGGAACCCGCGAGAATTAGCCTATTCCATCTGCGAATGTAGCATCTGAGGAACCCGCGAGAATTAGCCTATTCCATCTGCGAATGTAGCATCTGAGGAACCCGCGAGAATTAGCCTATTCCATCTGCGAATGTAGCATCTGAGGAACCCGCGAGAATTAGCCTATTCCATCTGCGAATGTAGCATCTGAGGAACCCGCGAGAATTAGCCTATTCCATCTGCGAATGTAGCATCTGAGGAACCCGCGAGAATTAGCCTATTCCATCTGCGAATGTATCATCTGAGGAACCCGCGTGAATTAGCCTTTCCATCTGCGAATGTATCGTCTGAGGAACCAGCAAGAATTAGCCTATTCCATCTGCGAATGTAGCATCTGAGGAACCCGCGAGAATTAGCCTATTCCATCTGCGAATGTATCATCCGAGGAACCCGCGATAATTAGCCTATTCCATCTGCGAATGTAGCATCTGAGGAACCCGCGAGAATTAGCCTATTGAATCTGAATACTAATAAGGAACTAGACACCGCAATTAAATATCCATAAACAGGACGAGTCAAACGGGGTTCTGCTGACTTTTCGCAATGTCCTCGGGATATTACCCTACAATCCATTGAGTTAAATCTCGGAATTTGGAAATTGTTTCGAATGAAACTGTCAATTTTCTCCGCCGTCTTATAAGATTTCGAATCGGGAGGCCTCTTCGCCCAAGGGCCGCTGAACTTGTCTTCTGAAGAGAGACGTTGATTTCCCTCGCTCTACAATGACGTTTTCTCTAATCCAAAAGACGATCTTTTCATCTAGGTTAGAGCAATTAGCAACACCTTTTTTCGTTTTATTCTTTTCCTTAATTCTTTACGAAATATAGAATGGAATTATTAGTTGTCTATATCTGCACATAGGAGCAGTCAATGACCCAAGATAAGCGATTTTGTTTAATACCGACGCAATTAGCGCGATTTAATTATATTCTGCCGACTAATTACTACCAAATTTCTAGAATTACCGTTAAAGTACGTAATTCTACGTTACGTAGCTTAGCGTTTTAATGTACGCTTATCGGGCGAATTTTTTTTAATTTTATTCAGGAAATATAAATCTTTTTTTAATTAATTTAAAAGCGTACAAGATCAAGTTTAATGTTAAGGTAGCTTTAACAGGACGTCAGCGTTGCCAGGGCGACGATATTGGTCAAATTTACGTGTTAAACCGTTTTCAGACAATGCTTATAAAGGCGGGTTAAGTAAAATCAAGTTGATTTTTAATTTTTATTGAAGTATGAAAAGTTAACATTGATTTAATCTAAGCCCAGTCTGAAAAGGGTATTAGGGTACCAATTATTAAATAATATATTTTGTCCCAATTTAATGTTAAATGTTGATCAATTCTAATAATTTAAGGGGTGGACCTAACTGCTACCCTTGTCTAATTACTACGGAACTTCGAATACTAGAAGCTATTGTAATTGCACATCGGTCTCTTGTAATTGGGCTGGTTTTGAAATTCACGCTATGATTCGATACGGGGAAGACATAGTTTCAAAGGGTTTTCGCGTTTAATTGCGGGTTTGGGGCGCAGCGTTCGATTTTCGGACGAACGCGAAGCCCGTAGTTTTAATAGGGCCCGTGCCTGCTCAATCGGAACTGGAAGCGGATCCCACTAAGCCGTATAACGCTCCTGAACCTGTCCACAAAACAGCTTTCAACGCGTGTGTTTCTCCGAAATTCGTTGAAGCATAGATTACGACGAGCAATTTCTTTCAATTTCCGTCATTTCCGTATCGCCAGAAATTTTATACTCCGCTATTTTTTTATCGCTAGTTTCGATGTGATATTTTTTTGCTACCTTACTGGAAGGAATACCTGATGTTTCGATGCGAGTTAATGCGAGGAGACTTTACCCTTTTTCTAATATCTCCCAGCAGTTTAGTGGTGACTGTTTGTTTTCGTAGCTAGTTGGCCTTTCTGGTTTTCTACAGATCGGCATGGTTCATAGCTCGTGCCAGGTCCGTTTTGGATACGGCCAATATGACCGAAAGAGTTTTATTCCTTTAGCATAGCGTGTTAAGCTCAATTTTACGCCTTGATTGAGGTTAGGTCACTCGCAAAAATAGTACTTAAATATTCGAATTTCACTAAAAATACACACCACCAACTTTGTTCAAATATACACCAATTTTATTCAAATAAACAATATTAAGTACGATAAACCGCAAATTTTATTCAAGTAGACAATTTTTATCAAATAGACACCAATTTTATTCAAATAAACAATATTAAGTACGATAAACCGCAAATTTTATTCAAGTAGACAATTTTTTATCAAATAGACAACAATTTTATTATTAGACACCAATATTATTCAAAAACCATAATTGGTCCGACTAAACACAAATTTCTACGAATAAGCACCAATTTCGTTCATTAGACAATATTTTTCGAATAAACATCAATTTTGTTCAAATATAATAAACGTATTTGTATTTAGACAAATTATAGTCAAAAAGCTACGAATTTCGGCCAAATAAAGTCTCTTAACCAGGAAAATAAACAAAATTGTTGATGAATTAGCAACAAACAGACAAAACGTTCAATAAAAGTTTAAAACCTTGATCAAATAACGAAATGCTTTATTAAACAAACAGTAGCAAAATCATTACCATAAAAATCACAAATTAAACAAACAGTAGCAAAATCATTACCATAAAAGTCACAAATTAAACAAACAGTAGCAAAATCATTACCATAAAAGTCACAAATTAAACAAATTAAACAAACAGTAGCAAAATCATTAACATAAAAGTCACAAATTTAATTAAAAATGTAACTAACAATCATTTTCAAATGGCGTTATTGTCTGTTATTGTATCGTGATTTCCGGCGGTTTGACAATGGGTATCGCGTAACTAGGTTAGGTATCGGACTGCAAATTATACAACTATTAGATAATGTATAATCAATTGGGGGGCCTTATTCTATCTTCCAGTTTCGTTTGGGGGGAGACGTTCATCGTAGAGGTAAACTCTGAAGCGAAAACGGTTTGATCCGGCGTTGAAAAGAAAAATTTTCGAAAATGACTTTCAAGAATGCGTGTCTAATTGTGTCTATTAGAGTAGAAACGTTATATTAATCTTGTCGCAAAAATGTTATTTTATGACGAGATTCGGACGGTGAAACAGGACTTAAACGTATATTGCAATATTTCGACCGTGACAGAAAATGAAAATATTATAATTTTTCTTATCCCATTTCTTATTTGTGGGAAAGTTGCTGCTGTTATTTGTTTACCATTTTGGAGCGACAGTGAGTTTTGATTTTTATCCAATCCCAAATTATATATTTTTTCAGTATAGATCATCCTTGTAAAAATGGAACACTTTTTTGGTACGAAATTTGCATAGTGTTCTTAGGGTATTTAAAATTTTATTTAATGCCGACAAAATCCAAGAGGCTTCGCTTTTATTAATTAATTAAATTAATTGCATAATTTCTATTTAATTAAATTATCGAAATATATTTAACATTTATTCAAACATATCAGATTGAAGTCGATTTTTGTCTTTAGCTATTTCAGTAGAAGTTTCGTGATTCTGCCATTTTAAGTAGGGCAAACAATTATCCAGATTTAGTTTCAATTTAGCCATACGTACGCTAGCCCATTTAATAAAATGAGTCGCGTATTTTCGGCCATGCGTTGAAAATAACTAAAAAGCACGTTCCAACCTTCAAAAAGTCAGGGGCCTCCGATGACACGCCATTCGTACAAACTTCAAAAGTCACGACTTTTCTCTCCCCCAAAGCTGGTGTATCATACTTGGCGTATAAAACCAAAAGAACATGAACTTTGACATTAACGCGAAGATACTATAAATATCGTTACACGCCGGCGTTTGGGTAATCGAGTGATAGCACATTTTTGCACTCTTATTTAAGATTCACATAATGTAGTGAAAGCCTCTTCATTATAAAATAATTTCTTATTATGTTAGGCGTAATGTTCTTATAAAATATTTTAATGGATGTAACGTCCACACTATTAAAATATAACAATAATAATAAAATAATCAGTAGGAAAAATTATCACCGAACTGATTTTCTGAGCTGGTGCGCAATCTAGGTTTAGTTATCACCACAGAGACCCCTAGTGTTTAAAAATGACCCAGGCGAACTACTACCACTAACGATAACATGGTACTCAGTTCGAGTGCTAGTCCAAGTCGGAGCTTGGCGAGTATGTCAGTGTCGAAAATAGGTTTTGTCAGGAAATTAGCATTAAAACAATAGGAAGTGTCATACTTACGGTTATTATGTTATTTATGCTAATACCCGAGGCCCAATTTATACTCATTTTACAAGTACTTTCGCCATAAAAGCGCATGCCTTTTCCAAATTTTACTTTGTTGATAACGGCAACAACGTAACGATACAATCGTATAACTGAAAAGGAAAATCTTATAGGGTGAACGGCTCTCCCCTATAGAGCTATCTCTGGGGAGATTCCATTTAATACGCGAAGCGTTTATACCTATCTCCATAAACAATTAACATTCGGGGAAATTTAATTAACGTTATTAATGAACTGCGAGAAAAGAGTCCGTACGTTTTTAACGAGCGGAATGGTTAAGCAATCAATTGAAGCTATAGTGGGCGAGATTTATATACTTTCATTTATAAATACGAACCATTAAATCCTACGTATAAAAATGGGGTCATTAATAATTTCGGATGAATTCGACCTTAGGCCACTTGAAAGAGGATCACCGGGTTTGTGTGACGCGTATTTAGATCTAAGGCTATACTTTCTTATTATAGAAAAGTTGCGGTAATGGTTCTTCGAGCTCGTGAGATGGGCCCGACGGTTGAAATATTTTCGCATAAAGGAAAGTACTGTTCTAATGGCCTTTCCGCGTGTATATTCTTCTCGGGTCAACTCTCGATAGAATTTTCCCAACCTCGGTCTACTCTAGGCCTTTACAAATAACGCTTACGACTCGAATATCTCGTACGGGGTCAGGGTATACGTCTAGATTCTCTTGAGGGGGGGGGGGCGTCATTTTCTCAGGGTGTACCGGCGCAACGTCCATTGTCCGTTCACCGTGGTTTAGCCGGGAGTCGCGAATGTTGAAGTTGTGTGGGAAATATTCCGTTTCGGACGATTGCTTGGCTTAAATTATCCCGTCGCTGGCGCATTATTTTCGCGCTTCGAAGGCGGTTCTGATTATCGCGCCATTAATAAAACAACTTTGGCACAGAAAAATAAATAAAGCAAAAACGCACCACCTAATTCGAATCTTCTTTTAGAGTTCCAAGGACTCGTTAGAATATGTTTCTTACGTAGAATGTTTATTGCGTAGATATTGCGAGGGAGCAGGTTTGGAACGAAAGTTTTGCCTCGTCGATTAATTGGAGGATCGAGGGTAAATTTGTAAAAAGAGATTGGCTCATCATCGCCCCGTTTGTAACAAACGCGGGACCCCCACCTGTTTCGAAGAGCAGCGAACGAGAATTAGAACGAGCGTGGTGACGACTGGCGCTCGGAATGCCAAAGACTGGCGTCCTGGTCTCGACCAGGAAGATTGTTGGACCGGTTTGTCTAGCGGCGTTGGCCTCGGTTCGCGCCTAACCAACGGTTCGGGCATTTTTTGAAAGGAACCTATTTCACCGTCCTACAAAGATAAAAAGTACTCCAGACTCATTACTTCGACGAGCCGGCAAAACCAGTTGATTTTTACTCTTTGCCGTTGTTGGTCTCTGGTGGTTTTTTACTGTGAAAACGCGTGGAACGAACGGTTACTACAGGATACACCCAAGGATTTAAATTTGTTCTAAACCGCTTGTTTTGGTTATGCGTCAGTCGGTGAGGTTCTGAATCGCGATCTCTCCTTCGCTGACTGTTTCGGAAAGCGTTCGACAAGAGCCTCGCGAAGATGGCTTTTCGCGCCGGAAAACGCAAGGACGTCAAAAAGCAGTCGTACTACGTCTGGTTTCTGGGTGCCAAAGAGAGTAAAGGCCTTCGTGGCGAGGAATTCATTCGCCCAGTTCTGCACTATCTCCAGGACAAGGAGAAAGAGTTGGAGCCCATGAAGGTGACCCTGCAGGTCAGCAATAAGGGCATGAAGATTATCCAGAACGTTCCCCGCAAAAATAATAAAGGAAAAACGGAGCAGATCAAGCACTTTATCCCGCACCACGCTGTCACGTGCGTCCTCCAAGAGTCGAAACCGGACGACGACATTGTCTGCGGCATTCTGCTGATTTACAACCCGCTGACCAAATGCCCCGTCCACGTGCACGCCTATCGGTGTGACTCGGTCGAAACGGCCACGACATTGCGAACGCAACTGCAAATCCTAATCGATAGACCCGAGAACCAGAAGAAATTCCGGGAAATCGAGAATCGTCTAGCTGCCAAAGGACTCCTGCCCTCGAGGCGTTTGAACTCGGATGGTCGTAGTACTCGCACGGATGACAGCGATCGCACCGAGGACTCGTTCGGCTCTGACAGGGACGCTCCGATCAGCCCTCGCCGTGAGAACATCGCCAGTCTCTATGACTCGTTGGCGGCGGAACTCCGAGAACGCTTGACCAACAAGAACAGTTGTCCGATTCTACTGCCACCCAAGGATTACGACACGGTCAGCAGGCGAAGGGGCAAACTGGAAGACATTGACATCCGCAGGAGCACTAACCTAAACATCGTCGGCCTCAACCCGGTTCCTAAAGTAGTGTCGAGCAAACTGGACAAAACGCGAGAGTCGGGCTCTAGCGGAAAAAGCAGCGGGATCGGTTCGGACGAGGCGCTCAGTTCGGCCATCCAGGAAGTGTCCTCCCATCCTGATTTTGAGAGCAAAGAAATTGATCCCGACACCAGTTCCGACGAGGAAGACTGGCCCGCGTCCGAGCCGTTACCCGTGGACGACGAGGTCGTGCCATCGGAATGGCGAAAGGCGCCTCCAATAGGTAGTCCGGTACGATACCGATCATCATCGCCCAATAGCTACAGCCACCACGCTCCTCCTCCGATCCATCCGGTCAGCTACAATTCCAGGGACGAACGGGATGGCTACGTGCCCAACAGGTTCGTCCGATCGGGGGGCAGTCCACCGGTACAGGATTTCCGTCAACTGTCCCTGAAGAAGAACAGCGTGGATCGTGACCCCGAACCACGATCGTTCGATTACCGACACGGCACTACCGAGCACAGAGTGCCCGTCTCCACTCCACCCAAAGGGTATCGGGAGGAGAATTTCGAGCGGGAACGAGAGCCCGAGGTGGTGTATCGCCGCCGGAGTAACCCTCTGGAGAAGAAGAATTACAGAGAAAGTCGGCCCGTTTCCTACCCAGGGCCTCAGCGCGACGCGGAACAGCCCTCTTCGCCGCCGACCTTCCAGTTCGGATACCCACCCAAGGAAAGGTACTACGAACCCCGCCAGGAGCCCAGATCCTTCAACCACAATTACCTTCGACAACACGAGAGCAGGACCACTGACAGACCCCGACCCGAGACCGTCCACCACGCCTACGACAGTTTGCCCTACAATTCCTACGACCGGTACGGCGAGCCCGTCTCCGATCGACAACCGCCCCCTCAACAACCCAAAAGCGGTTTCGCCTCGACCCCGAATGGTCACCACCTCGAAAGGCACCCCGCTAGACGAGCGGAGCCTGTCAAAGAGAGGCCTAACTACGTCGAAGAGCGCCGGAAATCCGGTTATTTTGACCTACCCGTGGACAGTCGCGATTACCGACATAGCTTCGCCGAACCCTACCATCGACGACTGCAGTTAGGTGCCCAATACTAAAGCCAACCACGATTGACCGGAAAGTTCGGTTGAAATTGCGTAGACTTTAACCCTCTTAGTAAGATGAACTGTACGGTCTTTTTAAACGCGCGAATGTATACCATGTAAATATTTTATTGACAATCGGCTAAAGTAACGCGAGACAACAAACTTTTCTAAATATTTTGATGTAAATTTCGTTCAAATGTGCCACTATTAATTCGCGCTTGCGTGTTTTAGGAGAAACCTTTAAATAATAATAAAAAATAATCCGAATATGGCGCTCAATACTTATTCGGAATTTATAAAAACAAATACGAACAATTTCCCGATTCCGCAATTATTATAGTCAAATAATGAACAAAATCAAAAAATATCCTAGAGTGCCTAAAAACATTTTTTATCCAAGAATTAAAAAAAAAACTTGTTTTTTTAGATAATTTTTTGAATTAAAAAAATTGTATATCTATCGGAATTGTTTATATAAAAAAATTCTAGAAATTGAACCGTTTTTTCATTCTTTATAATTTAGTATGGAACGCAACAAATTTTTCATTGTAGGAGAAAAACTAGTCTCTAAGCCGAACTTGTTTTAATTCTAGCTCAATCGACTTTTGGTCGCTGTTGCGCGAAATAGACTTTTCGCCGATATTAATCAGCTTTCAGAACTCGTGGAAAAAATTGTATTCGTTTTCAACTATCCCTTTAGATGCGGGAGATTGTTTCTTCATTTTTTTACGAATTTTCCATGTTTTTTCTTAGGGCGCTGTACTTGTTATATTGAGGTCATTTTCTCGGAGATCGAAACGAGGTAGCGCCTTTCATTTAGGTCTCCCTTCGCAAGCCATCGAATAATACATTCCGTAGCGCCAGAGAAACCAGTCCTGTCCCTGTAAACCAGTTAGTCGCTTCTCGCTCCTTCAATCTGTTTTGCATACGTTAGCGAAAGAATTTCCACTTTTTCGAGAGTTGTTTTGTTGTCACGCGGGGCGTGTTACAATGATAAGAATAACTTTAACTTTTTTTGGTCACTAAAAAATCGTATGGGTTCGTGTAGAAATACATTTAAAGGGTCACATTGGCGTTTTGAAAATATTGGTAAGAATATAGTAGCCAATCATATTCTGGGATTTTTCCAGCCTTTTAAGTAACGGTATTTTTCACGCGGATTCCGTGTAAAAAATATTTTAGAAACTTTAATTTACACAATCTGGCAGAGGCAGTTTAATAAAATAACTTTCTTCAATCAACGTTAATCAAGCCGACGGGCTGATCTCATAAATATAATGGGTTCGTTTACCTTCACCCTTGAAGATATTAAAATTAGAAAAATTACCTTCAAAATAAATTTGGAAAGCAATCAAATGATCAGATAAATGTCTCATAATTTTCCTCGTAATTATAGTGGAATCCCGCATCCCATTTGGTATTTTTTGATAAGAAAAATTGCTGATTTTTGTGGCCCGAGGGTAAGGGAGTTTTAAGCCTTAAAAGTCATACATTCTCGCGTACTTCGTACAATCTCAAATCTTAATCTTTTAATCCAATTTTGAAGGCTCGATTTGATGTATAGAAATGGGTTAATTTTCCCCTCGGTAAACTCTAACTAGGTCTTCCCTGTAGCGACGCTATTGTTTTTATCTAATTTTTGAAAATTATTCGATTGAAAAATTTAATTCGATTTTTCTATTTTTTTCGTCGTTTTATTTTGTATTTTAAAAATCAAATCTTCTTCTCTTATCTCTTTGTCCTCAAAAACAGGCGCTCGTTCGTCTGTATTTTACCCCTCTGAGAAAATTTATTACGCGGTTGAATATAAACAAGGAAAAGTAATAAATATACAACCATTTTTAATACATACTTGGTCCATGTTTTATAAATTGGGACGCGACTGAAATCGTTTAAATTTGTATACGTTTTCTACCTTTTATATTTTGTTGACCTTGTTAAGGATATTTTTAATTTCAAACGAAAATTTCACGCTTGAGGCTTCGGAGGTGATATTTAATTTCAATTACGTTTATTTCGTATATTATACAATTTTAATTGGTGATGTATAAAAATGTATGTAAATTTGGAAAAAATTATCATTGATCTGAAATATTTTCGGTCGGGCTGTAAAAGGGTTGCCAATTCAACCGGTAACCAACCAAATAAGCCAAATTCAATCCGACTTGTAAAATAGATTTTGCTTTTCAATTTCACCATGCTTTCACGGAAGAGACAAGCCTTTGCACACGTGTTCGTCCTGGTCGAAGTAAATGATAAATTTTATATGATATAAAGGTAAAATTTATCTTTTTTAAACTTTTATAAAACTTTTACCGCCTAAAATGTGATCTTATTTTCGGCACCGCTTCAAAACCTAGAGACAAGGACTAAATAAAACCTAGCTTTCCATTCTACGCTTTCATTTCTATTACTCCTTGGGGACTCGCTGATCTTCTTTTATTGAGAATCACTAAAAACTTTCCTTTATTTTAAATTCTTATGTTGATTTAAATTACGTTTATTTTGTATATTATACAATTTGAATTGGTGATGCATAACAACCGTAAGTGATATTTGATAACATCCATTCATTCCACGCTAAGATACCCGAAACTACAGCATTATCAACTTTTTACCTTCAGTTCCCGCAAACGCTTAGCTTGAAATTGGCCGTAAGCTGCTTAAGGTAGGACAAAAGTATTCACCTATCACTAACCCGGTGCATTAAACGGACCATAAGTAACATAATAGCAATAAATGTGTAAATTAGGAAAAAGTATGACCGAACTAATTTTCAGATCTATTGCGAAATCAAGGTTTAGTTCTCAGCGCAGAACCCCCAGGTGTAGTGTCTAAATATGCCGAATTCAAAATATACTATTTCCAAGGTCGATATCTTAGTACTCAGTACGAGTACAAGTCCAAGTCAGTGTCGAAAAAAGGTTTGATAAGGAAATTAGAATTAAAACTATAGTGTCACACTTATTGTTGTTATGTTACTTATGAACTGATACTTTAATTAGATATCTTCTCAAAACTTAACGAACCGTTCTCGATCGTTAAGATTATACCTTTTATATACGCGATATAAAAGTAATCGTTTTTGTATGAAAAAAACTGTAATTTTATTACAGCATTTGCGAGAAGAGAATGTGTATTTTTACTGGAGAAACTCGAAGTTTTATGACATTCCAAATTCTGTTAAAAGCAAATCAAATAAAAGCCCGCGGTAATATTTTCGGAATGCTGTCTATCAGGGTTTTTTTTCCATAACCATAATCTGTTCCTATATATCTATGGCATTCCAACTGGAAAAAAATATTACGATCCCTTATATTTTTCTCTTCAAATAACCATACTCAAGCGTGTTATTAAATAGCGTAGGTTATTTAGTCTTCTATGTACGATATATAGAAAATCGGCTTTTGATTTCGGCGCAGAATGGAAAAGAGAAAGCATTGATCGGGCAGCGAACTTGCCTTCGCGGCTCCGCGGTTACCCGCGAATTTAGTTCAAATTCAAACGCGCGTCGACCGTACCCCCGGGGACGCCTTTGATTTAAGCGTTTGATGATCCGTATATATAGGACCATTGTAAGAAACCTGTATTTCTCTCCGGACTTCAAATTTCGTTCGAGACGTATTTTCTATTTTCTTTAAATTGTATTTTTTTCGGGGTTCTGCTTCGAACGGGGTGGGTGGATGCAGTCACGAAATTCTACTGATAATTATTATTATTTTTTTCGCTTTTGAGATTCGATTTATGGGCAGTTTGTTAACTTCTCTTATTAAACGGCTTAGATAAAGTCGATATCGTGTTTGGACCTCTCCCAGTTTTTGGGTAATGATTTTATTTAATCTATGAGATTTATTTACAAATAGGGCTATACTATAATAAAACTTCGCGGGTTTTACGGCAATTTCAAAATATTTTTTTTTATTTTAAAAAGCGGGTATGTTAGAGACTTCAAAAGTAATGGTCTTAACCGCCAAGATCATGGACCTTGGGTACAATTACTAAAAAATACTATTTTCAAAAGGTTCCCCGTGATTTTGAAATTGTGGTCTGGTATATCATGATAAACTTTAGAAAGTTTCGAACAAAATTGTGTTATTTAATCTCCATCAATTTCAATTAGAAAATAATTAACATAATCCATTTAAATCTTTAATTGATTGATTTATTTAAAAACACTATAAGAGGATAATATTTGGGATACACATCCACACACTAATGCTCCCAAGCTCTTTGAAAGGTTATCATAATTAATATATTTACGTTTGCTAAATTGCTAAAAGAAAAATATTAGTTTATTAAAGTGCTTTTAATACTTCTAAGCATGAATGTGTTTCCAATAATTTTACACAATAATGTGTTTCCAATATTCTTACACGAGAATGTGTTTCCAATATTTTTTACACAAGAATGTGTTTCCAATATATTTACACAAGAATGTGTTTCCAATATTTTTTACACGAGAATGTGTTTCCAATATTCTTACACAAGAATGTGTTTCCAATATTTTTACACGAGAATGTGTTTCCAATATTTTTACACGAGAATGTGTTTCCAATATTCTTACACGAGAATGTGTTTCCAATATTTTTACACTAGAATGTGTTTCCAATATATGTACACAAGAATGTGTTTCCAATATTTTTTACACGAGAATGTGTTTCCAATATTTTTACACGAGAATGTGTTTCCAATATTTTTACACGAGAATGTGTTTCCAATATTCTTACACGAGAATGTGTTTCCAATATTTTTTACACAAGAATGTGTTTCCAATATTCTTACACAAGAATGTGTTTCCAATATTTTTACACGAGAATGTGTTTCCAATATTTTTACACGAGAATGTGTTTCCAATATTTTTACACGAGAATGTGTTTCCAATATTCTTACACGAGAATATGTTTCCAATATTTTTTACACGAGAATGTGTTTCCAATATTTTTACACGAGAATGTGTTTCCAATTTTTTTACACAAGAATGTGTTTCCAATATTCTTACACAAGAATTTGCTTCCAATATTTTTACACAAGAATGTATTTCCAATATTTTTACACGAGAATGTGTTTCCAATATTTTTACACAAGAATGTGTTTCCAATATTCTTACACGACAATATGTTTCCAATATTTTTTACACGAGAATGTGTTTCCAATATTTTTACACAAGAATGTGTTTCCAATATTCTTACACAAGAATTTGCTTCCAATATTTTTACACAAGAATGTGTTTCCAATATTCTTACACAAGAATTTGCTTCCAATATTTTTACACAAGAATGTGTTTCCAATATTCTTACACGAGAATATGTTTCCAATATTCTTACACGAGAATATGTTTCCAATATTTTTTACACGAGAATGTGTTTCCAATATTTTTACACAAGAATGTGTTTCCAATATTTTTACACGAGAGTGTGTTTCCAATATTCTTACACAAGAATGTGTTTCCGTATTTCCAAAATTTCAAAACACGAATTATTTTTCAATATTTCTAAACAATAATAAATTTCCAATACTTCTAAACAACAATAAATTTCCAATACTTCTAAACAACAATAAATTTCCAATACTTCTAAACAAGAATAAATTTCCAATACTTCTAAACAATAATGTATTATGAGGTAGTATAAATCTCGAGGTAAAATGGTTTTTGATAAACGCTTTTCAGGTCTGTAAAATGCGGTAAAATAAGCGAATAATCTAACGTATGGTATAATAGAAGAAATGGTACGAAGCGAAGTAAGTTCCTGTTTACGTCCAGGTACTAATTTGAAATGGAATGTCTCACCCAAAGTCGTTAAGGACAGATTTAAAAAATAGCGGTTCTTTTATCACTTCGTTTTTCTCTGTTTCCGTCTATGGACTCAGAAGTGGGTTATGGGGGATAACGAAAGAAATCTGCTTACTAAAGGACCCGCTGCGTGTGTGTACGCGGAGATAGTGGCTGCGAATTGGCACGAGGGGTTTTGGAAGAACACCCACTGCCGCAAGTTCCCGCTTTTCGCGCATTCCTTCCACAAGGATACCAGCCACGGCATTTCCTACGATCTCTTCTCGGATATATTCCATACACGGTTGAATAGTAGTTGAGGCCCACGCTGAGAGTTCTAGGTGTCGCGCCTATCCTGCCGTGCGAAGCACAAAAGCATTAACGACCAAATTTTCGATTTACAGATTTTGGTTTTATTTCTCCTTATTTTATACGGTAAATTCAATTTTGAACTAATTTTCGAATTTAAAATTTTTGTTCCTTGAGAAATGACTTGTTGCAAAACGCATTATTTTAGGTTTTTGCATTATTTTCAAACCAAAAACGCATTAATGTGTTTATTTTCTTTAAAAATCAAATCAAAACGCATTTTAATACATGGTTTTAATGATATTTCTGAAATATCGTTTGGCCTGTAAATTGTTCAGTATCAGAATATAATTTGAGTTGAAAAATCCAAGTCTACGATATAAACTTGAAAGAAGTAAGTTGGGGTATCTTAAGGCAAAGAAAGTTTGAATTTCGCGGGTTTTCTCCATATTTGGGTTTTGGTCGTTAATGCTTTTGTGCTTTGCACGGCAGTATCTCCCTCCTCAACCTCACCTTTCTCTGGCCATTTTCTCCACCAACTCTCAAGATAGGCTCCCACTAGTTTGTCGTAACGTTTGGGTCCAGACTTCCACCAGACATTCTTGGCGTTACGAAGCGAAAAGCTTATGGAAGGCGGGAGATAGACGTTACGGAGAGACGGTGGGAGACTATAGTTCTGGTGCCCCCTCGTTTCGCCTGTTGTTTTTGAAAGGATCGAAGCCATTCTCTTCTTTCTTGGTGGGGTACCTGTTAGTTACTTCCGCCGTTTTCGTTTTCATCTTATTTTTCTTTTTTTATTTGCTTATACAGAAAAAAAATACCGAGAAGAACTAAAAACGTTACATTTTCTTAAAGGGAATGTGAACGTATTCGTATTTTTTTGTAGATCAATGAATTTCTACCACCACGTTTGATAGAAGCGCTAGATTAGCGCTAGTTACGTTAAAAACAAGCCGTAACGCGTTTTAGTAGACCATTTTTCGATTTAGTGCATAATCCCTTTAAAGAAATTTTTGTAATTTGTGGTGCTGTTTCGTTCAATGAAGTTCATTACGTTAATTTGCGTAAAATAATTTAAATGTAATTTTATTAAATACTTTTGTTTTAGCGCGCTTTTTAGCAGAGCATTTTTCGATTTAGTGCATGTTCGAGTTAAAGAATTTTTTTGTAATTTGTGATGCTGTTTCGTTCAATGAAGTTCATTACGTTAATTTGCGTAAAATAATTTAAATGGGATTTTATTAAATACTTTTAATAAGCTACGATTGCTGAACTTGTTTTTACGTACCTCATTCGTCACAATACACGTAGAAGTTCAGTTCAGTTTATGCTTAAAAACGGGGTGCCTCATGTCCAGGGCTCTTCTTAGTGAAACGTCATCGATACGTCACCCGTGACGCAGAACATCAAAATAAGAAGGCTCAATGTTACTTTATAGAAAGGCCTTTTTTAAATATTTTAACACATTTATATAATTCTAATCTAAAACTAAAATTTCAAGCCAAAGCGATAACATTTGGAAAAATTAGAGGGCTTGGTTCGAAACGCGCCCGTTGCAATCGCCAAAATTTGTTATAAAGTCGTAAATTAAAATAATTATTTTTAATTTAATCTATAAATACAGAAAGTGGTCATTTTGAAGCCTTGTGGGTTTGAAAATTTCCGTTAAAGGGTTTTGGAGGGTTTGAATTTGTGGATTTCTTTTTAAGAACCTTGGGGGTTTATAATCAAACCCTTTTTTCTAACTGTGTATAGTATAAAGCTACGTCTAGACTCAGCTTCAAGTTTCCCCGTACATGTTTTCGAGGGGTGGCTTAACTAGACTAATAGTATATAGTATTTAGAAAAGTTATTTAGAGAAATTGATGGCGCAATAATTAAACTATAACAAACGTTAATTATAAATCTTTATGTATGGGAGAAGGGTTCATTTGCATATAAGAACATAGAAATAGATCATAGTTACTTCTTTAACTATTAAACAGGGACATTCAAATATGGTTTAGAAGTAAGATTTTACATTTACATCATGAGGCTGATTAATAATCACGGTAAATTTTAATCCATAAGGATTTGCATGGTTCATTGGTTTGACGGTAAAATCGCAACCATTGAAAACCACCTCGAGGCTTAGAAAGAAAATGTTTAATTTTAATGGCCTAGATGAATACTAATTATCTTCTCATTTTATTTTATCGACAAAATAAAACTAATTTCAAATAACGTATTCGATAAAAAATATATAATTTTCAATAATATATAATTAGGTATCCCTGATGATTAAATAAAAATACGCAAACATGTAGAATGAACCAGCGTCTATTTTAAAACGGAAATAGCTTTATTATTTTGGTTGCGCTTCAAAAAACAGAGTAAAAACGAGAAAAGAAGGGGTAAGAAATAACCGTCCCTCCCCCGGCTGAACGAAAAGACTCCATCCAACCATTGTTTTCGAAAATCGTCGGTTTCGGAGTTATTAATGTTCTTCGTATATTTGGCGAAATATTCTTCTCCCATTTTCGGAAAGAGAAAGAATGAACAATAATTACCGCGCGTCTGCCGCTAGTTCCGGTGGCTTCCAAGTGAAACGATTTTTGAGATTGCTTTTACCACATTTTATATCTATCTTCTGTACGCAATAATATTTGGCGCGGGGAAATAACTGAAATTGGTGTCATCACTTCCCGCAAATTAGGTTGCGTTCTCTTTATGCACCCTTTAATGGAAGATACACTGGCGATATATACTTAGAAACGCCACGCGCGGCCAATTGTGTCTTTCCTTACATTATTTTAATTAAATTTGCTTTAAATTATAAGAGTATAGTAGGCCTTAGTTTTTCGTGTCAATCGTTTTGTGGGGTGTTTTTCTCTGCCATTGTTTTAGAGATTTACCTTAACTACCGACATAGTTATAGTTTTTTTTTATATATTTTGCCTTCAATGGTAATTAGTTGTTATATCATAAGTAAGGTAAAATTGAGTATGGCATTTCCTGTTCTTCCAAGGCAATTTTTGATTATAATAGTCTGTTTCGTCAATGACCATATAAATCATATTGTGGTTAGCTACTGACCACTCTCAAGCAATTTGTTAATATTCTTTGGAACTTTCGTGTAACGGTGCACGAAAAATTGCCCAGGCTTATTGAAAATAAAACGCTTTCAAAAGAGAAAATTAAACTTACTTTGGCCATCAAAATAACCTGTCCGTAGTTTTTTCAATTAAGGGAATATCCTGCGCTGAGAAAACATCTTGATTGCGCAATAACTATGAAAATCGGTTTGGTTGTAAATCTCGTTAATTGTCATACTTATTGTTATTATGTTACTTATGCTATCATTAATATAAATCTTCGTAACTTTCTATATATTAATTATGATACTATGGCTTTAAATTGCTTCGAAACGTGTAGGGGAAACGTGTAGGATTATAGACGTAGCTTTATTCTACACAATCTTCATTGCTACAAGCTCCACGTACACGCTTTCGAGGGTTGACTTAACCCGGCTAATGTTCCAGGTGAAATAGATTCGAGATGGCGGCCATTGTCCGAAGGCAAACCGTGATGGAGAAAAGGGAATGACGTAAGTATAGCGCGGATGGGCCTCAGGAATTTTTACCAATCTCGTGGACAATTTACCATTCTGAATTAATGGTAGTCTTAATGCATTTCGTATTTATACTAAGCGTGGATAATTGCGTTTATTGCCTTCGCTTTTACGAAATTTATCATAGTAGCTCAACACGAAATTAATTTTCTTCCAAGTACTTGGGTAAAATACTTAAGTATTTTTCTTATTATTCCCGAAGTAAACAGGCGTGACAGTGAAGCGACCACCCTTAAAACGATGGTTCAAAGTTGAACAGTCTCTATAATGTTGTAAGAAGGAATTTCATTGGCAAGCATGCGTAGAGATATTGCCCCAAACACGCACGCCAAATTGGCCGTTCTGAGCGCGCCACGTTACGGATGCCGCACTTTCCGACGAAACGAAATTAAAAAATAAAGAAAACACGTAAAATGGAAATGAATATACGCGAATGTATGGAAAAGTGGCCATCGAAATACCAACCCCCCCGCGTCAATATAGCTGCCCTGTCGTAGTTCAAATAAAAAGTCCCCTTTCTTTCGTTTTACATTTGGGAAGGCATTATAATATGTTTCACGCCACTGCGCAAAGTTGAATGGTTTCCTGGGACTACTTCCTCCCCCGCTATAGTTCCCCTTCTCGGTCTTCCATACGTATACGTTGGTTCCAAAACCAAGTAACTCGACATACGCGAATTTTGCAAAAGAGCATTTCAATATTCGTTTATACCAATTTTTTTTTAATACCCTCATACTCCTTCCATTTAAAAATCAAAGCAGCCAGGTAACTCATTGGTTCCCCAAAACGGATAACACTAGGTCGTGGTGCGCCACGATCGTTTCAACTTGGCCATTACTCCCCTAAATTTAAAAAAGTACATTATTTTTTGTACTAGAAATATGATCCAAAGTTATAGATTTGTTTACAATTTTTAAAAATCATTGCGTTTTGATATATTTTAATATTTAAATAATTTATTTCTTAATTTCTATTTTGTGAGATACCTGGTTTTCATTGCGTTTTGAAATATTTTAATATTTAAATAATTTATTTCTTAATTTCTATTTTGTGAGATACCTGGTTTTCATTGCGTTTTGAAATATTTTAATATTTAAATAATTTATTTCTTAATTTCTATCTTGTGAGATACCTGGTTTTCATTGCGTTTTGATATATTTTAATATTTAAATAATTTATTTCTTAATTTCTATCTTCTGAGATACCTGGTTTTCATTGCATTTTGATATATTTTAATATTTAAATAATTTATTTCTTAATTTCTATCTTGTGAGGTACCTGGTTTTCATTGCGTTTTGATATATTTTAATATTTAAATAATTTATTTCTTAATTGCTATTTTGTGAGATACCTAGTTTTGGAACTAAGGTATATATTTTATTTTCCAAGTTTATATCTCCGATAATGTTCATATTCTGGATATGTTTTCTACGATTTTTTATATCTCTGGGAATCGTGTGAACTGATATACGTATGATTTTTATAATTTTTTAACTTAAATTTATATAAAAAAATTATAAAATAAATTATATTTTTTAAATGTTTTTTAAATCGGGGTTTTTTATATTGTAATTATTTTAAAGTAAAGATAAATTGGATCTCGGGTCTTAACTTTCACATCTTTATCATTCATTTAAATTATAATTATTTATTCATAATTAAAATAATAATTGTATTGTGAAATATTTTATCGCGTGAATTGATATACTATTAATGTTTGATATTTTTATTGAAATTCATACTAAAAATAAATTTAATTTATTATATTTTTGAATAAATCGTTTGTTTTTTAATTGAATCAATTTTAAAGAAAAGATTCATAATTTTATCAGCCGTTCAAATTAATACGTATAAATTAGGGGCATTTTTCATTCCACAGGGCCAAATTTATTTTACCTTACGACTCTTAATGTTTTATATCGTAATTTCTATTTACTATTATTTATATTAATTCCGTTCATTACAATAACTTATCTTTGTTTACCCTTTAAAAGTTAACGAATGGTTAAAATTGCGAAAGAATGCTATTATATAAATATTATCCGCTTCCTGTGGACCGGATATAGAAATCCGCCAGGTTACGCGTATTTTCAAGCTCGAGATTGGCGCGCGATTAGCGACTCCCAGGTAAACAAAAGCAACCCTAAAAAAGACCATATTTATTTCTCAAATGGGAGGAGCGAGAAATAATTAAAACATATCATTATTTTCATTATTGTTAAATGACTTTATCTCCGCGGTTACGGCCATTTTATTTGTTATTGGGTTTGATGGCTATTTAATTGACCGGTTGCTATATTTAATTACCCGGGTACGGTCATTTAATTATGGAATTTTGAGGTCATCTGATTTCTTGATCGTGAAAAAGAAAATATAGCCGGGGATTCAATAATTTGCCACGTATGAAGGACAGTTCTATTTTATTGCCTTACTCCAGTGTTCCACAATCATAGACACCTTAAATAATACAGATCGGGATTTATTAATTATATTTTCGTTAATTTAATTTTACTATAATTTATTTCATTTCATTTCATTTCAATTTAATATATTTTACTTCATTTATTTCATTTTATTATAGTTTATTTCATTTCATTTTAATTTATTTTATTTCATTTTATTTTATTTTATTTTATTTTATTTTATTTTACTTTATTTTGTTTCCTTTCATTTCATTTATTTCACTTCATTTGTTTCATTTCATTTATTTCACTTCATTTCATTTATTTCACTTCATTTCATTTATTTCACTTCATTTCATTTATTTCACTTCATTTCATTTATTTCACTTCATTTCATTTATTTCACTTCATTTCATTTATTTCACTTCATTTCATTTATTTCACTTAATTTCATTTATTTCACTTCATTTCATTTATTTCACTTCATTTCATTTATTTCATTTATCTTTATTTCGTTTATATTCATGTCATTTATTTCACTTCACTTCATTTCATTTATTTCACTTCATTTCATTTATTTCACTTCATTTCATTTATTTCACTTCATTTCATTTATTTCACTTCATTTCATTTATATCACTTCATTTCATTTATTTCACTTCATTTCATTTATTTCACTTCATTTCATTTATTTCACTTCATTTCATTTATATCACTTCATTTCATTTATTTCACTTCATTTCATTTATTTCACTTCATTTCATTTATTTCACTTCATTTCATTTATTTCACTTCATTTCATTTATTTCACTTCATTTCATTTATTTCACTTCATTTCATTTATTTCACTTCATTTCATTTATTTCACTTCATTTCATTTATTTCACTTCATTTCATTTATTTCACTTCATTTCATTTATTTCACTTCATTTCATTTATTTCACTTCATTTCATTTATTTCACTTCATTTCATTTATTTCACTTCATTTCATTTATTTCACTTCATTTCATTTATTTCACTTCATTTCATTTATTTCACTTCATTTCATTTATTTCACTTCATTTCATTTATTTCACTTCATTTCATTTATTTCACTTCATTTCATTTATTTCACTTCATTTCATTTATTTCACTTCATTTCATTTATTTCACTTCATTTCATTTATTTCACTTCATTTCATTTATTTCACTTCATTTCATTTATTTCACTTCATTTCATTTATTTCACTTCATTTCATTTATTTCACTTCATTTCATTTATTTCACTTCATTTCAATTCATCTTATTGAGCAATCAAGATGTAGAGCCCCTAGTGTCTAAATATGCGAAATATTCTACTCTGTTCGGTTTCAGTTACAAGTCGGAGTGTCCGTGTCGAAAAAAGGTTCGCTCAGAAAATTAGCTTTATAAAAATAGGAAGTATCATACTTATAAAATTATGTGACTTATGATGAATCGTTCTGAGCAAAGGGACGAAATAATAATGCAAACACCGTTCCTGCTTGGAAATTCTTCCGGGCTGCGAGTTAAATTCGCCATTACCTTAACACACGTCTTTTAAACCTGGCTTTGAGATATTAATAAAATAATTGAGAAGGGAATATTTATCTAAGATGTCCTACATATTTTATAAGTGATGGAAGGATGAAGTGAGTTCTTGGCAATACGCGTGAAATCCCCAAAAAACTATTAATTATTCCGCTTTCTAGTTAACGGATAAAAAATAAAATAAATTCGCGATTAAATAAAAATGGGGCCTTTCTGACGGGACATGATAATAAAAATAAAGCCAGCTATGTAGAATGTGCTCATATCAGTTTGAGAAAAAGAAATAAAAAATATGAGAATTTTATATCGTCGAAGACTGTTGTTGGAAATTCTAGGTCAAATTCTGTCGGAGAGATGAGCGGATTCCTTATGTTCCTTTTTTTATTTTTTCACCCCCGTAACCTTGGTAATTTACCAGGGTCGTGTCAAGTTGTAATCCCATTGCTTTGAAGGGGGAAAACACTTTGCTGTAGGCTGTATGCGGGTTGATACGGAATCTAAAGGACAAAACACGTCTTTAAAATATATATATAAGAAACAATTAACGGTACTCTAATTTCCCAAAATTTTAGTCAGTGAATTTGATTTGACTATATTTGTCTCATGTAGGTACTATTTAAGGTTGCTAACGGTTGTTAAAAAATAGGTCGACTTTTCACTAAAAATAGTTTGTTAAAAAAAGTTTTTAAAATATAATTTTGATTTTGAAATATTTCGACAACATTACTCATTGATTCCTACTAACACGCTTCAGATTTGTAAATTCTTCGTTTTTAAAGTTTTGGAAATAGTTGACCGGGTAACAAGTTGAATGGAATACTCCCTGACAGGTGAATTGACTATGACTTTTGACACCGCGTTCTTTCGAAATTCCAGTTTGGCCAGCAAAAATAAGAACTTCTATATACGTGAACCGGGTCTCCTTCTTGCAGAACAAACTCGTTTCTCATCTTCTCTTTTGTAAGCCTCGCTTAAATCTCTCATTCTTTCAAACTTAACGTTAATTTTTTTATCTCTTCCGAAAATTTGGGTAATTTAGAGAGCTAGAGGTTATACTTTTGTTTGACTGGGTTTTTAGGGACCAAAAGTCGTTAGTTTAGACCCAGTTCGAGCTCTAATTCTTTAAGAGTTTGCGTTACGGGAGTTTTTCGCCCTTAGGTGATGCTATTTTACCCGTTAGTCTATTCAAAGTGGATTTATCCGTTCCTATTTTTAATGACGAGGTATTTTGGAGGGCGTTCAAGAAGAAGGGTTACGGGTTTTTTTTTGGGGAAGGGATATGTTTTCAAATTCCGTGTATTCCTTACTTACCCGATATACAAACTCCGAACTTGTCATTTCTTCTTGTCGCGTGTGGACTGAAAATTACTCATTTTTCCTGCTATAATATCTTATTTTTAACTTAAGGACATGTTTTGTAATTTGACGTTCTGTCAAATTATTTTTATTTTAGGTTCACGATGAAATATTTTTGAGTTTAGAGATGGAACTAACGAACCGTATAAAAAAGGTAAATTTTGATGTGTCAACGCCTTACTCCGACATCAATTTATTTATTTAAATAGGTCTCATTTCATTAGTATAACAAGAACCAATCTTATTGCTTGACATATTTGACAAGTAAACTAATATATTGGAAATAAAGCCCGGTAGTCTTTCTGGGTGAATTAAAACTATCGTATTTCTAAAATTTCTCGACACATTTTTTAATTAAAAAGTGTAATTTATTTCAATATGTAGTGCATTGGCATATTAATATCCTCGAAACTTATTAATCGAAGCGTTTAACGATATATTTTTATAATGAGATGTCAAATGGTTTAAAATATCAATACCATTTTTTTTAAATATTTTCGAAAAATTTTGAGTAATAGATCCTCCAACATGGTGAGTTTTTAAATAGATTTTAAGGTAAATTTTAAACGTTTTTCATCTTATTATTAGGATTATTTTCAATTTGTGTGAAAGTCCCTTTGGGGGATAGGAAATAAGCCTCCAATAATTTTGGCCCGTAGGTTAAGATTTTCACGACCTTTTTTTACGAACCTATTTAAAAAAATCAAAGAAAAATGTTGCCAAATAACTTAAAAACATTAGGAAACAGTTGGCAAAATTAAGGCTTCCCAAAATAAAAACCCCTTAGATACGCACCTGGATTAGGCCTTTTTATAAAGTAACATTGGCCTTATTGTTTTGATGTTTCTGCTGCGTCACGGGTGACGTATCGATGACGTTTTACTACGAAAAGACCTGGACATAATAGTAAATTCGGTGAGGCACCCTGTTTTTAAGCATAAACTGAACTGAACTTCTAAGTATTTCGTGAACAATAAGCTACATAAAAGCAAGTTCAGTAAGCGTTGCTTGGTACCAGTGCCGTAACTGGGGCGGTGCCAGTGGTGACCAGTTACAGGGCGCAGACCCTGGAGGGGTGCAGAAGTTCATCTTATTGTCAGAGGCGTTTAATATTTGAATATTTTTCAAGTTCGCAGTTATAGAAGCTCGCACCGAGCGCGTAAAAGGCTTGTTACGCTGCTGCTTGGTACTATATATAAAAGAGAGATTCAGCAGTCCAGCAATTTCAGTTTAACGAAACGTCTACAAAGCGTTCTAGAAGGCTGGACGTAGGCGATCGTAACGTCGAGCGCCTTAACGTCTTTATCCTTAGCATCCTTAATTGCCAAATCTCCCACCCCCGATTTAACCGCTTCTACGATAAAAAAAATTAAAAATCCGCCCATAAGTTCGTCATTCCGGATCTAAACAAGCACGCTGCTTTTACCACGCGTTTCAAGAAAAATTAAAATTATCTCGGTAAAAATTTCCAAAAAATCCCCGATGCTAAGGTACGAGGTACAGTCGCGCCACGCGGCGGTTCACGATTGAACTATACGAGTATAAGAGAAGGGGTCGGAATATTGAACAGTTGCCGTGTCGTCTTCGTGACCGCCACAAAAAATATTGAAATCCTCGCTTTGAAAGTTCGAAGCTCTTCGACTCGGCTCTCGGATGTATTTCATAACGACGTAAGATTACAGAGCGCGGTTAACAACCACATACTTGCCACTTCGATCTGCAATAGTCTCTTACGGAAAAACATTCTGGAGATCGTGAGGCCACTCAAAAACAGATTCGAGCAGGAAGAGCATCTTAAATTCCTCAAAGTAAAAGTTCGAGAAATAGTTTCTATTATGTTTTCTCGAATGTAATTTTTTTTATTGAAATGAACCGAGAGGCGGGCGTTGGTAATCAAGAACGCAGTCCGGAATCATGTTCTTGGCGAAGTAATTTCTATATAATCAGAAGTAAATGAACTGAAGTTATTGGAATTGACCTGAAACACTGGGAGGCATTTTCGTTATGGCACTAGATAATTATTTGTACTATATTCGGAAAAATATAGTTAAAACTAAGCTGATGTACTGCCCCATCTATTCCCACGATAAATTGCACTTGATAATTGTGGGTAGTATATTCCATATGTAAACGCTGTATATAGTAAGTGCGCGTTTTGAAATAATTTAAAGACAGGCACCATTTCAATGTCACGTGTTATTTTTATCCATTGAAATGTAACTTAAGCCTAACAATGGGTTAGATCAGTACGTTGCTTAGCTGTTTTCTCCGAGAGACGGTAGTGGGCGATAGTAAAATTTTAAAGGATGCTTTAAACACAGCACCCCACACAAGGAGAACGCAACCCGTCAAAAGTCGTGCATTTTCTTGCGTACATTTTTCATTGGTTAGACTCTTTAGCGCCTGGTGGCGTCGGAAGGGGAAAATTCTGAAATTGTTTTACCCCCGCCCGTAAAATGATAAGCGTAAAGGTTCGTCCAATGAAATTTGTACACAACACTGCGTTAGCGTGTTTAAAGGCTAGCTGCTTTCTCCTTGTGTTGGTTGCTCCGAGATTTAATCTATGGTTCCATAAGGAAAACGTCTCCAACATAGCCAATACTTTACTTCTGATTTAACCAAAACTGAAAGGAAGACCGTATCCTTGGCATCCACCCGTATAATCTCGAATTCCCCGCCTGCTATCCGACTTACGTTTTTATTAGTGGCGCCCCCTATGGCATACCTTTCTATTATTTCGGTTTTAATAGAAAACAAATATTCGTAGCGCGTAACGAAGCACGATTTCTCTCGAAGAAAGGGGGAAAAACGAACTTTTTTCAATACGGTAAAGAAAGAGAATGAAAGAGAAAAAATCTTAAGAAGAAAATCTTCGGAAAAGAAACGTCACAAAGATTACGCCCACTCGTTTAAAGCAGCTCGAGTAGAGTCAATCTCGCTTGTCATTGCTTAGCTACCGTAAGTCGGGGTACCTTTAATAGGGACAATGGCGTCAGGTGCCATTGTCATTGTCGCAAAGAAAGCACACACGATTCGTCTTTTTTTGAAGAATCATTAAATACGCGCATCCGGAAGCGCTCTTTTTTGCCCGATGTATCAGAATCGGTGAGGTGTGATTTAAAGGACGACGCTTGGACTCGTCTATTTGACACTTTAATAGTTTTTGGGTACTTCTGGTCCTTCAACTTTTTAACTTTTTCTAGTTTAAACGGCCAATATGTCTATGTCCCGGTTCAGACGGTAATGGTTAAGAGAGTCGATTTCGCCAACTAGTTATTACTAATTGGGCGGGGCTTATAGTTTTTGCCGCATAGTATTTTTGTAGTGACGCGTGGTAAGAGTTGAAGCTAAAGACCACGCCCTGTTTCCAGTATTATGTTTAAGAGCTTAATCATTCCTAGCTAGAAGATATTTCAATTTTTACAGGTGACGGAAGTGTGCTAAACCGAGGTGTAACTCACCGATTTTGTTGAAACTCGGGGGCTTGATAGACCATCGTGTAACTTGAAAAACCCTAAAGGGAAATGTCTTCATAGGCAACCGTTTTGCCATGGCAACCAAAATTGTTTTTGACAACACAAAATGAAATTTTCCCATTGAATATAACATGGGAATCTGGCCAATTTTAATAAATTTCGAACTTTTTCAATTTTTTTTTATTTATATTTCGATTTTTAGCATTTTAAAAAATTTACATTTGTTAGTGAAGTAAAGTTTATGTTTCAGACATATTTCAGTATAAAGAAAAGATAATAAAGGTTAAGGTGTACAGTGCAACATTTAATCAGCTAGGCTAATACCCAAGGCACCACCTTAGGCATAAGTCATCAAGTGACTTTTTAAAGCCATTAATTTAGGAGCAACAAACACAAGGAGAACGCAGCTAGCCTTTAAACACGCTAACGAAGGGTTGTGTACGAATTTCATTGGACGAGCGTCACGAGCCTTTACGATGAACGTTTTACGGGCGGGGGGGTAGAATATTTCCGAATTTTCCCCTTCCGACGGCAGCAGGCGCTAAAGCGTCTAGCCAATGAAAAACGTACACACGAAAATCCACGACTTTTGACGGGTTGCGTTCTCCTTGTGTGGGGTGTTGAGTTTGTTGCTCCTAGGTGGTGCAACAGCTCCCTACACTAACTATTACCGTTAACCTCAATAAGTTTTTACGGAAGGGGAAACCAAAGAGCTCGGGAAGACCCCTTAAACCAGTGGGGAGAGAACTTACAAACTCAACGCAGAAGGAGTTGTTCCTAGTTTTCACCCAGTGCCACAAGTTGGGATCGAACCCGGCTCCTATTGCTGAGAGGTGAAAGTGCTAACCACTCCGCCACCCCAATATCAAGAGCGCGCGCCCAAAAAAATAACTCTCAATATTATATTTCAGAATCACCTATTTTTATTGTTTTATTTTATAGAAACCCCTATTCCTAAAGTATTTCGATAGTTTAGCTCGTGCCTCGCTATTTGGTTTCCATGGTAACCTTTTCAATAGCACAATGAAGTTAAGCATTTTTCATTTACATTTAACATGATCATTAAATCCTTAATCATTCCTAATCAGCAATATACTACAAAGGACGATATAAGAAGTTAACTTCGGTTTGGAAGTATCAACTGAAATGGGTATAAGTGTGAAAATTGTGGCCCATTTTACTTCTAAGACGTTATTCATTTTCAATTACCACTATTCCAACTTTGACCTTCCCATATTGAAAGTTGACGGTCGCTGCGCAAAAGCGGACAACAGTATCAATACTTTATAATTTAACCCGACTGCGCGAGTGTTTTTCTCTCTTGATTTTCCGATTACGAGAAAGAAAAACCGTTTTCATCAATTACGGGGGATATCGTGGGCCGATTACTATCGTATTTACCCCCTTAAAGGGTATCAGTACGGGCTGTTCTCAGGCACAGTCGCGATTCCGGGTTATTCAAAGTTATAACCCCCTCTAGACCATACGAGCCGCATTCCATCAGCATTTTAACGCCACTTTTTTATTCTTCTTCCATGCCAAGAATTTCGGCAGTTTTTTTGTTCTGCCCTCGGGGATGAAAATACCGGGATGACGAAATTTCCTTTTAAAATTTTTGGTACCTTTTTGATTTCGTTTAAAAAAAAACTGATTTCCCATTTTGAAATGCGCGAGAAGTGGCTTAGTTTTTACGCGCATCATAGACCCGGGATCAAAGGCGGATCTTATAAGTATTTCAGAAATGAGTGCCAACCGGATAGGAAGCGTTTTAAAAATGTACCAAAGATTTCTCTTATTTGGGACAGGCACCTCTCGCGTGTCATAGTTTGACTTAGAATGTCGGCCACCTTTAGAACTACGAGCGGAAAATGTTGAAACGTCAATTAATCATTTATTACTCCGATAACGTAGGGATAATGTAACGTTTGAAAAAATTTACAAGCTCCATTTTGGAGCAGAGAAGGTAAATAATGTTTCAAAGTAACTACTTTGTTCAAAAGGAAGTCTACTGCCAGAGCACAGCTTAAAATTAAATTTATGTTGATCCTTATTAGCTCCAGAGTCCACATTGAATTTACGTTGACTTCATGTTGATTGTACGTTGACTTCATGTTGATTGTACGTTGACTCTATGTTGATTTCAAATTTAATCTACGTCGACTTCACCCTAACTCCAACTCGACTCCACGCCAACTTCACCCTAACTCCAACTTGACTCCACGGCAACTCCACATTGACTTCACCTTAACTCCAACTTGACTCCACGCCAACTTCACCCTAACTCTAACTTGACTCGACGCCCACTTCACCCTAACTATAACTTGACTCCACGCCAACTTCACCCTAACTCCAACTTGACTCCACGCCCACTTCACCCTAACTATAACTTGACTCCACTCCAACTTCACCCTAACTCCAATTTGACTCGACGCCCACTTCACCCTAACTATAACTGGACTCCACGCCAACTTCACCCTAACTACAACTTGACTCCACGCCAACTTCACCCTAACTCCAACTTGACTCCACGGCAACTCCACATTGACTTCACCTTAACTCCAACATAACTCCACACCAACTCCACATTGACTTCACCTAGACTCAACGCTAACACCACATTGTCACCGCATGCACATTTTATGGTGCAATATAGTACAATTTATTTTATGGTGTGTTTATCAGTCTTGATTTCACTGTTTTACAACGCCCCGTGCATTTCTATAACCGTTTATAAAAAAAATCATGTTTATAAAACAGCTCTACGTACGTCGTACAGTCACGTGGATTGTTGACATATATATTTATATTTCTTACAACCATCGTATTATTTGACATTTATATTCGTAACAACATTTTAACCATTATATTAATGAGAAATTAAAGATATTATATTTCAAATAAATCCGCGCGTATGTGGCCAATATAACCATAATTTCAGCTGCCCAACCTAATTAGAAAATATAATAATTTATGAACAGAAGAACACGAATCCTCCCTATCGTGTTCTGCCCAGGGCGATATCTCGTTGGGAGGAGTAATTAATCCAGAAAAATATCAGGCGTTAAGTAACATTCAACCGATTGAATTTCCCATATCAAAATCGAGATTTATCTAGATCCCGCATCGTGCAATGAGACAATAATATCGTGTAGCAATTTCCTTATTGAGGATTTATTCGTCAGCAGATCGATCTTTTAGCGTGGCTCGATTCACGATCGTATAAATTGGAAAGAGAAAGATGAGAAAAAAATCGAAATCTCTCGATATCCTTCAGCGGTTGTTTGGCTCAGGGGCTAGGTGGGGTGAACCAAAGATTACCTTCTCTCCGGTGATAATTGGAAAATTCTGCTGGCTTCCTTCTAAGGATCTCTCGGTGGGCGAAAGAAGACCGACTAGTGTCGTGACATCGTTTCGAAACTGAATTAAACTGACCTGCAGGGATGAATTTTTTTTTGATTATATACCGTAGACGATACGGTTCCCCTCGAATCTAGGTTTCGAATCGTACCTACTAATTATAAAATCGACGTTAAATTAACGGATAATATCAACTCTAAATACCATCTGTTTAAAAAAAATAAGTATTTGAAAAAATCTATTCTTAATTATAGGTTTATCTCTTCAATTTCTCTTAATTGTAGAAAGTAGCCCCTTTGAAACCAATGTCATAGTGCTGTATTACTTTCCTAGTATTATGATTGAGGAATTATAATAAAAAAAATTGATTTTTCTAAAAGTAGCCGGCGTACAAAAAATTACTCTGTTTTTTAATTAAATAAAATTTAAATTGTATAATTTTTCTATATAATAACGAAGAATATATTATTTAATATAATACGTTGGAGAAAATGTCCCATTGTTTATGGGTTCGTATTTAATTCTTTTGTTATTTGGCGGCATAGCCCAGAAACTATAATAATCCCAAAGTGTTACTCAGTGAACTGTGAAAAAACTGAATGTATTATATTCGTAGTATCGCCGGGCTTTTGAAAGACAAATGTAACCAAAAAAATATCTGTATATAGCTTTTTAAAGAGTCTGACAATACTCCGGCGATATCATTGACTTCACGACGAATAGTTTCCTGAGTTCCTGGTACAAAGTGCATCGGTAATACCTATTTTTAAAAGACGAAAAATATTTAACCAGAAAAATCACGTACAACCAGGATGGGTAAGGTAATTTTTGCGTGTGTAGAACGCGTTTTTGTTTTCCGTTCGAAATTGGGCAGATGATGCGGTTTTCCAGTTAAAATCTATGTCAGGGCCGTCGTCTTAATGGTATTTAGCTTGTCGCGAAACTCCCAAATTTTGAAGGAAAACCTGGTAACTCAGTATTTTCCTATTTGTAGAAGCTGCGTTGGATTCAATAACGAGTTACTAAATTTGTACTCTGGTTTTGCGGGAAATGTGGGTTCCGGCGTGGTTAATTGAGTAGGGTGTCACTACAGGGAGTTGCTGATGGCTAAACAAAAAATCTCAACAATCGAACCTTTGAATTTCCATCCGGAGGGGAGGTCACGAGCTGTGACATCGCTGTTCTCCGTTTGTTTAAATTATGGCGTACGTTAAAATACCTCAATTCGGGTGTAATTTGCAAATTGGAGGTCGCCATTGTGCGCGTACGGGTTCTGTTTGTTTTTTTTTTCAACTTATAATTTAAATGTGTTAGTATGCGGGTTTGCTTATCTACGAAATGTTACACCGTGAACAATGGATGCAGTTCTCTGTATTAAAAAAATAGTTATACGAGTTTTGGGTTCATTATGAGATTATAACTAGTGTATAATTATTAAAAGCGTAAAAAATGAAAGTTGGTAAATACTATTGAATGTAATCAACTGTTTTATTTATGTGTTTTAGGAATTTGTCAAGTTTACGTTCGTTGGGAATCGACAACAGAGCCATCTGCCAACCAAAATTGGAGAAGATAATTTCGTTTCTTTATTTGGCCGATCGAGCGAAAGCACTTCTAGTGGACATGAAATCGTTTTTGTGGGTTTGTTTTTTGTGCTAGATTGTACCGAAAAGTTTGAAATTTTAGTAGTACATCAATTGGTATACCTTTTCATTGACGTATAGAGTCTGGTGTAATTCTGTAACATTCTTTTTGAAACTTAAATAAAACATTTATGTAGATAGGAACACAACATTATTTAGTTTTGTACAATTTTGAAGACTTCGTAGAAAATGGTTTTTTTTTTTAGATTTAATACTAAACAACTTTGTCATTTGTCCAAAATAAAAATGTATAGGAACTTTCTGCATAATCAAAATAAATTATAAACTTTTTCGTCGTTTGGTTGATATCAAAGTGAGTATATTTTCGCATCAGCTGTGTAAAATTGGATCGATTTGTACAAAGAATATAAAGCCCCAGCAGGAATGGAAGGTGTAGCTCCGTCTAGTGGAACTTTTGCGCCTCTCGTTTTTAAAGAGAGACCGGGTTGCGGTAACCGTTTCCTGTAACTCTGATTTCCTTTGCCGGAAGTTTCTAGCGCAGCCAAAACACGCGGCCAATAATATCAATCCTTCCATTACTGGGGCTTTATATTCTTTGCCTAATCGAACAGGGGCGTACTGAAATGTTTCTAAAATATTTTATTGGAAGAAAACGGTTGTAATTTCTAAAACTGAGCCAATGGGCATCAATTAAATCCTAATATACACCTATCCATCTCGCCTTCCTGATGCGTAAATGCATGGATCATCTAGATTTGCATTCTCAAATATTGAAATATCTCGTTCGCTCACTGAAGCCTATCCGATGAGCGATCTAGGCCTGTAAACGTATATAATTTCACTAAATTGCCGGTTCGAAAAATAAAGCTTTGAAAGGAGCAATCGAGAGAAATGTCGAATAGTGGAGATGACACCGTTGAATGTAAATAATGTCGATGGGGATTCTGGTCTCGGGGTCTTTGGTTCAACGGCCTCCCTCGAATATAAATCGCGTTTCCAGTGTCCCGCGAACATAAACATCTCGAACCGGATCTGACGGCGTTGGTCATTTCTTCAAAATATATACTTGGCACTTTCTCCTGTACTTGTACGGCGCCGGTAATGGCCTCTATTTTCTGGAAACAGCTAGACGCCCGTAAAAATGAGGGGTGTTCGTTTTTAGCGTCTCTGTCGGGAATTCGGTTAAGACGCCGATAATGACGTTGTCTCAGAGAGCGTAGGCCTAAAATTATTCCTAAATCGAAACGGCGCTAAAGAGAGAGATAATCGTTTCTCTGGAATTTCGGACAAGGTAATCCACTTGGAACCGTAAAAAAAAAATCGGGCCTTTGCAAAAACTGTATTTGGTATATTACGTTTTGCAATCTGAAAGTACACGTTCTTTTTGCGGCGACATCGGAGACCACCTTTACGCCTCTTGTAGATTATAAATTTACGGATATTCAATCCCGAGGCTATGTGCACTCGTTAAATCACCGAGAATTCCAACCCCTCCGGTGCCGCGTTATCACTGCCTAAAAGTAGTCTTCGACGCTGCTGTCGCTAAATGCTACTATACACGATGATGTGGGTATTATCAATTCCCCCGCTTCGGTTACACGTATAGGGGTTAATACGCAACCGATTCGCAAATTGCTGACAGGGAAACAAACATTAAAAGCGAAGCCCTAAGGGGTTCGAGTTTATTTATACTAGATGGCGCCTATTTCAACTATTTAGTGGGAAGAAAATTAATATGTATTGACAGAAGTTAATGATATATCTCTTCTAGGCCATAAAAATTGCTTGACGAGGATTCTATTGGGCGTTAATTTCCCCAGGGCCGTACAGAGGTGTCCTGGGGCCCGGGGTCAAACTTACTCGCGGGCCCCTTCGACCCCGGAAAACGTTTCCTAGATTATCTTGATTTGTATCCCCCCTTGAGCTTCTTCGATTGGCCCTACAGCTACGGGCCCCCCCTACCAGTCTCTCGTGGGCTCTTTTCGGCCGGGCCCCGGGGATTTTGCCCCCCTGCATGGACCTGAATTTCCCGTCAAACCTCGAATCATAGCTCCAAGTTTATTGCTAATATGTCCAATGTTAAAATTACTAATTAATAAAACATTTTCACGATGTAATAGTTTTAGAAACTTGTTCTATAGCGAATTTCAACCCCTACTATCTATTCTTCCAAAAGGTACGTGTTTCAAGAGATAAACATCAGCAGAATACTTCTCCCGCAAGAAATATTTTATACACTTATGGTATTGATTTATTAGGATAAACAACTTCTAACACTATTTTAAGCAATTTTTTATGAAAATCTATAAACAAAAGTTGAATTATGGCTAAAAAGAAACGAAAATTAATATATTTCATTGTTTTTTGGAAATTGTTTTTTTTTTCCGTTTCAAACTTCTGGCGCCATCTTGTAAGACTTCGGGTAATTAAAAATGGCTCTCTTATGGCATTGCAACTTATCGGTCTACAAGCCAAAACTAAATAGAACATGGAAAGTTAATAGAGTACACGGTATTAGTAGTGCTCGGAATTGTTTATTCATTATCCACAAATTATTCCAATTTATTTAAAAAACGTTGGTAAAAAGAATATAATTTTAACTTATTTAATTATGTTTTTTACGCAATAAAAGTGGTATTTATTTAAATGATTGTTTGTTTTATTTAAATAATAGGCTTATTCACTTTCGATTATTTAAACATTTTACAATTTTTATTAAACTATTGGTTATTTAAATAAATATTATTTAAATATCGCCGAGCTTATTTTATCCATGGATAAAAATTAACCGAATGCCGAGCACTAGTGGTAAATGTATTACCAAAAATCACCGCTAACATTATTTTAAGTGATGTCTTATGTAAAAACTATAAACCCAAGTACAGTTCGGAAGAAATTCTGCCTAAAAACATTTTTTGGATAATTAAAATTTTGTAAGTTTCAGACCATAGATGTATTTTGTCTATGTTTCAGACTGTTGATAAAAGACTTTGGTTGGTTAAAAATAGGCCTCTTATATGGCGTTACAAAGATGTATAAGATTTTTATTTCGTTAGTTAAATAAACCATTTTGGGTCTTGCTTAATAGACGAACTCCTTTGTAATTTTGACGAGTGGTTTGCTGGTAATGGGGAGACAGAGGGTTGGTACATACGCCATTGAGTCACGACTGTGGGTGTCGGCTTGAAAACGAGTCCCTCGTAGCGTTCATTATCCGCCGCCATCCGAGAGCTGCGAAGGGGATACGTGAGTTCAGACAGACGCGGGTGTGAGGGTCAACCCGAAACTCGTGCTCTGGCTCGGGCAGACCTACAAGAAAAATGTAAATGATTCCTTCAGAGGGCAGATCCCAGCGCGAAAGGCTTGGTCCCTTTCACTGGCTGTCTGATCTAGACTGGATTTGTTAGCCGACACCTTTATCAAATACATCTCATCATTTATTCGGCTAATTACGACCGCTCGCTTAGTTGACGTTCCCCGCGTTGCTTACTCGGCAAAAGTCACGGTGAATCGACATATTGTACAGAACAACCCGTTCGAGTGTCCTCCGTAACGCGTAGATATCGCCTTCCAACCAGTTGACTTCGCGTCGAATCCAAATCCCCTTTGTAAGCAGGGTTTCGGAAGTTAGGAAGTGGTCGCGTTGAACCGCTCTCTTTGTTTTGTTGTCTATTCGCAAGCGCGTGTCCTTAACTGACATTGACGAATGGTATTTATAATTAGGGAATTTGGTCCCGCTCGAATTTGCGCTTAGTCGCCCTCAACGTCTTTTATACGATTTCAATGCGTCGGTGTTTATTTGGGTTAACTCCATTTATCCGTCCTTCGCCGTTCCGCCGATTTAATTAAAAGCCGCTATATTAATTGTATATTTAATTATACGCTTCTCGGTCGAGACTGTTCAATTTTAATCGTTAATTTATTTAATTACGAAATAAAATATAATCACTAGTCACGTTAATTTCATTCAAATTAAACCAGAAGTAAATGGACCGAAGTTATCGAAATAGCGCTCAGAATCGGAGGGCGTTTTCCTGATGAAAATTATGAGCAAATCGAGTCAAATAAAAGCTAATTTCCATCCCCGTCTTTTGACGTGATAAATTGCACTTGGGAATTGTGGGTATAGCTATTTCTATGTATAAAAAATGGTTTCATAAAAACAAAAACATTTTTTTTTGGCCTAGGAGCGCGCAAAATTTCAAATTCGAGGTAAAAATGTTACTTCATAAAGTAAACACCTCCAACATGGGGAGTAGAACAGTCTGATAACTTTGGTTTATTTACTTCTGATGAAATCAAATTGTGGTTTCCTGGTTCAAAGGGAGTGGTGCCAACTGAATGGTATGGCGTGGCTTTTTCGAACGGTCTGTATAAGGAAATTGAAAATAAATCTTTGGATCGAAATGGCGGAGAAAATCGAACCGTCCGCGTGCTGTTCGCGGGTCATCGAATTCGAGAGTAATTCAAGGGGAAAGCTCCACTATGTCGTTTCGATTTTGGCCCCAACAGGACGCGCGTGGGTCACGGACCTTTCGGTAAAACGCCCACCAGACTTAAAACAACTGGCGCTTTCATCTCGATAACGAAACAAAACGGTCGTTATGAAAATAATGAAATGGATGTTGATCAACTCTGAACCCGAATGAATCAACGGCGCGATTGTCTCTGTCGTAATCGAAGTCCGTGATCCGTTTAAACCTTAAAAGTACGTTTCTTCTCCTTAACGTACCAACCGCCTGGAAATCCAGGCGCCCGAGTTTCGGTTTGCCGGTGGACGTTGCGTTTTAATCGGCGGATATGTCGTGTACCCGCATGGCTGAATAAAATGACGTCACCACTGATTCGTTTGGGATTTGTATTTATCCGCAGTCGAAAAACTTCGGATAACGTATTTTTAATTGCGTAAGTGTCAGGTGTTTAAACGCGAATGAGGACGTCTTGTCAGTAGACGTTCGATAAGGCCGTGTGGGTCGAAAACATGGAAGGGCTTCTTTTCTTTGGTACCCGCTTTTGCTTAAAGCTAAATCCACGGAGGAAACAAAAGGAGAGCCAACACAAGGAATTTCTTGAAAAGTAGTCGGTGGTACTATCTTGAACTATAAATAGCGCGATGGAGCTATGCATTTTTCGTCTGCTCTCTATGTTTTCCAAATTGACACCATCCTAGTCGTCATCAATAAAACCATAAGTAACATAATAACAATAAGTATGACACTTCCTATTGCTTTAATGCTAATTTCCTAACCGATCCTTTTTTCGGCACTGATACTCTCTTCAAGCTGTGACTTGGACTCGCGACTTACCGTTTTGGATGACTACGTTTTGATAAAAATTAATCCTAATATTAGAGAGCACGTTCTGGAGTCGCGAGGGGCTTTGGCTTTGTTTTGAAGCGTGATAAAAAAAACATGAGCTCGTGGCGCCGAGAACAATGTTTTTAATTTTTATCATTTTAGCCTAATATTCTGCCTATCTATCGGAAACCAGATATTTCGGCTTAGCGGAAGTCTCGCGTATTTTAGACACTAGAGGGCTCTGTGCTGAGAAAACATCTTGATTACGCAATAACTATGAAACTCAGTTTGGTTGTAAATCTCGTTAATTGTCATACTTATTGTTATTATGTTACTTATGATAAAATGTAATATGAAGAACAGTACTGTAGAATGCGATATTCCCGTACAACAATTTTTATATAAAATTGATTTACAATCCTATAGAAACCATAAAGATTCTATGAGGGGTTCTGTAGAATATATAAAAATGGTATAGAAAGACAGCCTTTCTATAGAACACCTCAAATTTATATATAGAAAAGCTATAGATGTTTTTATATTGAATTTGTATAGCTTATATAATAATAATCAACTAGACAAATACCAAAGGCATCATCCTTGGCGCAAGTTAGGCCAAACCCTCACTGCTGCTCTTCGTAACGTCTACGTACTACCTTCCACAAGCCTTTGCTTCGTAACGGAGACAATGCCTTGTGGAAGGCAGGACGGATACGAAACGGAGAGACAGTGGGCGCCTAGCCTTATCTAGCGACTCTTAATGAATTTAAACAGATAGCCGGGTTTAATTACAAATATTGAAACAAAACAAATATATATCTGCACAACATTTTATTTATATATTTGGCACTTAAAATGAACTAGTTTGTTCTATAAAATAAATCAGTTTTTCTATAATATATACTAGTTTTTCTTATAAAATATACCAGTTTTTCTATGGGTTTTCTATGAACAATTAATAGAAAAATTACCGAAATTTCTGTTGGCTTTTTATAGAAAACACCGGTCATAATTCTTTAGAAATGTTATAGAAATTTTTGTACGGGTTGTCTCAAATAAATCACTTTTCATAGTTCTCCTTATCTTTACTCCATGGTTAGAGCAGATGGTATCGTGGTAGAGACGTACACCAGGTGTGTTTAAGCTAATCGGGCAGATGCGATCACAAGTCTATGTCTGAATATCATCTTTTTTATTCCAAAGTTAGTGTTTGACATATTTTTTAATGCTATTTCTTAAGGAAAACTTGATAAAATAACTTGGCCTTCTTGTTTCAAAGTAGCTCTTAATTTTACAAATATATATTTTTTAGCGCTTAAGCAGTAGCGTAGTAAAATAAAAAAATTGTACATACAACCATACGTAAGAAAACTGTACTAATGCAATACACTCTTTTTCGCGGTCTTTTCGACCCCTCTTTTTGGCCGCCCGCTAGTCGGGCAATACCTGGGACCACCGGTGGGGATTCTAGACTCGTGTCTTTGGTCCCAGGATATGGAGAATGGGGGTTAAGGGGGTAAACTCAACATGAACGCGCCCAGCAAAATTCCCAAAAAAAGAGTGTATACCATGGGATTCGAAATTACACCTTTCTACTGAAACGTGGCGCCATCTTTGTTCGATAATAGGAATCGTCATTTAAAAGAGTGAAACTTATAATAATTTAATAGCGCATTCTTTTTGTCAAAGGAGGTTGAACCTGAATACCTGGTTTACAAACCGACGTACCAGTTTTTCGCATTTCTCAAGTCGGAATTCGCGACCCCGAAATTGAAATTACCATTAGGAATAAGTAGGTGTTCAATACTTTAGTGGGTATCTGAAGGATTGAAATAAGGATATATATATTTATCTTCCGCGATAGAAGATGAGGCTATTCGATTCGAGGTGTCCTCCCTTGGTGGGTTTTCGCGGCCATCTTTTTCGCCTTTTATCGAGACAGAAATCGAACCATAAGCCTATCAACCCTAAGTTTGAATCGAAAGGCAGTGTTGGTTCAAGCTAACGACTGTCGAAAGTACAGCGCTAAATCCACCCGGTGGCGGAAAAGAGAAACGTAACGCGTCCCGCAATGCATGATGCCAGCTGCTCTGGTAAGAGAGAGGTGCGTAGAGAGAGAAAGGGGGAAGGAAGAAGCTTCAATTTATCTCTACCAGGTGCCGATACTATCGCCTGATTTCTTCTTTTTCGCCCGTCCAGTGGTGGTACAAAGGGCGCTGCGCGTTTCAAACTTAGGGTTGATAGGCTTATGATCGAACACATATTCGCTACCCGTTGAAATACGACCCACTCTTCCACGCAAAAACATACGTTTTCAGACCTAATTTATACGAAAGAAGTGGCTTCCTACGTTTGCCCATTTCCCAATTTCGATATTTGCGTCGACCTTGGCGGTGATTCACTAACTTTATAAGAGTAGGTGGTTCAACCTGAACAACTTCAATAGAAATATTGTCCATCATGGCTATCGAGGGCTCGGACATTCGCTCAAAATTGATATAAAAATCCTAGAATTCCCCTCCCCTATACCATAAGTCTATAATATGGTTCCATAAGTTTGTCATTTTTGGGAATATTTTACTGATAGCTAGTAACGGAGTTACGTCATCACAAGAAGAAAATTTCCCCCTAGCGAGGCGCTGTCAAAGGCTACGTGTGACGCGTTAGCGAGCGAACGCGCAACCGCGACGAAGCCCGTAATGCATGGAACAATAGGAAGTGTCACACTTATGTAACATTTTTATACACTTATGCCTATCCCCATTCACATTTGACAAAGCCAAAATTTATTTCACAGATGTAACACCAATTTTGGCCGATTTTTAAATACTAGAAGTCCACGAGATGTCGTAGTCGGTAATTCAAAATAACGGAAGAGTTTAGTTTAACATATTAAACACCACGAAAAATATTAATTTTTTCGTGTTTCTTTTATATGCCCAATCTTTCATTTATGGTTTAAACACCGTTTAAAATAATGTTAGACCTGGCGCCATCTAGAATAAACATAAGCATTGAAATCAAACCTCTAATGGCTTCGTTGTAAATGTTTCTTTTTTTTCAATGTAAGTAATATATTAATTTTTCTATGCACTTTCTATAGAAAAGACAGGATATTTAAATAATCCCAAAACCAGTATGCAAAAAAGGAGAGCGTTAGAAAACTTACTAATAATACCAGAAGTAAATGAACCGAAGTTATTGAAATAGCGCTCCGAATCGGAGGGCGTTTTCCTGATGAAAATGATGAGAAAATCGAGTCAAATAAAAGCTAATTTCCAACCCCGTCTTTTGACGTGATAAATTTAACTTGGGAATTGTTGGTATAGGTATTTCTATGTATAAAAAAATGGTTTCATAAAAACCAAAACTTTTTTTCGGCCTAGGAGCGCCCAAAATTTTAAATTGGAGGTCAAAATGTAACTTCATAAGAAAAACGCCTCCAACATGGGTAGTACAGCAGTCTGATAACTTCGGTTCATTTACTTCTGATAATAACTTATCATAAATTTTCTGACACACCAACATTGATCACGAAATACTAGTTCAAAACATTATTGACCCTAAAAAAATAATTAATTTCTAAAGTAACTATTACGAAATGTAATTCGGAGTCAACGTGTGAAAATACCTGACAGCCAAGGCCACATTAAGATTATGTAACCGTTGATTGTCTTAATGGCAACCCATTATTTGCAAATCATAAAAATGCAACTCGGACTCAAGGAATGCAGCAGGGGTTAATGAAACATTTTCTGCTAATAAATTAGTTAATTAGCAAATAACTATAAAATTTCGCAATGTTGGCCTGCTTGAGAAACAAAATACAGAGTTCGCCGGTATACGAAATAGCGTTCGGCTGTTTCAGGTAAGCTAACTTAGATGCCTATGTTGCGGACGTACATAGTGGGCGACTATAGTGGCAACGAACGTTAATTGATAGTGAAAACTAAAAGATACGGAGGTAATCGCGCTTTTATCAGTACTTCCAAGTAACTATCAAATCGTCGCTAATAAGTTGATACCTTTTAAAAATTTTCTCAGCGATTCGAACCGCGTAGTACTTACATTCTAAATTTTGAAACCAGTTATTTTTTAGTTAATTAACCTTAGGTACGCGCGTAATTGGATACCTACAGGTAATAATACCTCGATTCTAAGAGAAAATTTTAACCCATTAGCGGAGTAGCGAAAGTTACGGACAAATTGTTAAGGGTGAAAATTTTCCAAATACTGTCGTTCTCGGAAAGTCAAATGTTGCGTGACCACTAGACACCGAATCGAATTTTTTGTCTTTCGAAATACGGGCTTTCATTCTCTTTTTCACAGCTGGCAAAATCGTTTAATTACCGGGAGGCCCCCCGTGCAAGGACAATCTAGATTTTATTTCCCTTTATCTTAACGAATTGTGGGTCGAATAGGTAATTCGGGTTCAAACTTATTATTAAAACATTGAAACGAAATAGTAAAATACGTATTTCGACAGTGATGGAAATGCTACATTAAAAGTTCAACTTATACTTTCAAATTTATGGCCCTTGGAGATAAGTTTCGCGTGTCATAGTAATTAATGAATTAATTAAATATGGATGTAATTATTTCCCGGAGCTGTTGTTGATATGAGAATATATCAAGCGTCAATATATTTTTAAATTGTCGGCTAGATTTTGGCATCAGCTTTATTAAAATTAATTTTCATGATTATATTAGTTTTGACACGTTTATAACCAATAAATAATTAGTTTATTAACTTATCATCTACTTTAATGCATATCACTCTATTATATATAATAGGTAGAATATATATAACTATATTATATATAATAGGTAGAATATATATAACTATATTATATATAATAGGTAGAATATATATAACTATATTATATATAATAGGTAGAATATATATCACTATATTATATATATAATTGGTAGAATATATGTAACTATATTATATATAATAGGTAGAATATATATCACTATATTATATATAATAGGTAGAATATATATAACTATATTATATATAATAGGTAGAATATATATAACTATATTATATATATAATTGGTAGAATATATATAACTATATTATATATAATAGGTAGAATATATATAACTATATTATAAATAATAGGTAGAATATATATAACTATATTATATATAATAGGTAAAATATATATCACAATATTATATATATATATATATATATATATATCACTATATTATTTATATAATAGGTAGAATATATATCACTATAGAATTTAAAAAGTAAATACATTTAATAAGTAATAAATGAGTAAATTTCTAATGACTATGTAAAATTAACTGTAGTTATGGCATTTAAATTTGGCATAAAGCCGATTGTAATGAACTAGACAAAGTTGAAAAATGGTTTTATAATAATTACATATTTTATTTACACGCAATGATTCAACCTACAAATTTCGTAATATTTGTTTCGCGTATCCGCTAATCAAGTTTAACAATGCTCTTTTCCCCTCTCGTGTACGGCAATTTCTTTATTTTCCGTTCTCAAAGATTTTCTAGGTTATGGTTTGTCTGAGGTATGGGCGCAAATAAACTACGCTCGAAATGGTCAAGGATAACGATATTTTGATTTACAAATTTTGGCCAGAATTTCGAAGAATGAGTTGGGATCGACGGTTTGGATAAGGTAATTATTAAGCAATTAAGGACGAAGTCATCGCTCTTTTGTAGTTCGATTACTGTCCGATAGATCATAGATGGCGGTAGCGTCCTAGTGAGTCACTATTTTTTTGTGATAGGGAGATTCTGTTTGAGTTGAGTTTTTTTTAAGGAAGTGTGATAGGAAGTTTCTGTTAGATAAATTGAAAGTTATGTATGCATTGTAGTAGAGTTCTAATACCCTTAAACAGGCAAAAAAATCGTTAAATATCTAAATACAATTGTTAAAGAAAAAATCAAAATTATTTTAAACAAATTGCAAAGACAACAATTTTTATACTGCCAGCTCAAATTTAAGTGACTACCGCGCCATCTACTATGAAAAATGAGAAATGGTTAGATTGTAAATTTCCTTTTCTTCCGTTTCTACGAAACTGAAATTATGTGAAATAGTAGCTGCTTTTAAAAAACGTAGGAATATGGCGGCACCAAAAATACTGTAAGCAGCCCCGTAAAATTTCACTTCACGAAATATATAATTAAGTTTATTTAGCTTTTTATTGACCACTCATCATGAATTCATGTACACGTTTCATTGTCGGGTTTAATCTCGTTTGCAACGCAGTTTTTAAAAATCACAATTCCCGCGTTACAAAGGAAAAAAGCCTCCAGAAGGATAGTCCCATCTATATTTCAAAATGGGAAAGTTTTAAAACTAAATAATTTTCATGATTAATTTCAAATCAAAATAGCAGTAAAATATATAATTAGACCATTAATTTTTAATTTTACGTAATTTTTATTTAGAGTATAAATATATTTTATTGATTTAAATAGTTTCTTTTTCTACCACTAGATGGCTGATGCATCACGTTGAAAAACTACGCGCGGGAAAAATTACCCATTCGAAGGGTTTCATACACTGTTTTTTTTTTCCAAGCTGTTTTTTTCGCCACATTAAAAAACGTAAGCTAAGATAAGCATAGGTATAAATTCGAATGACATTAGTTATAGTATAATACAAGCTGCTTAAGGATCAGCGTATAAAGTTCATAGTGCCTTTTGATTAAACTTTCTGAAGAGTGAAAATATGTATGTAAAGTCGGTAGTGCTCATTTTCGGGTGTGTCGTGGTAATGTCCACATTGTGCATGGCGAACGTGAATCTGCATCTTGGTCTGGGTGGCTTCAGCCTCTCAGCTGGACGTCCGCAACCGGCTTTCGTTGGTCCCGCTTTCGTGTCACCTTGGAACCAGTTGGCTCCTGCACCATTGCCCGGACCATCTACGTATACCACCTACCAGTATAATCCTCTGATCGGAACCACTTACAGTACCAGTTACAACACGTATCCCTGGAACAGATTCCGTCGACACGTCACCAAGAAATAAACTGACGTAATTTTTAATTTGATTAATTTAAATGACAAGCTTCCGTTAATAGATGGCGCAAAAATATTTATTACATTTTCGTGTATAAGTGGCGTGTATTTGTAAATTATGTTTTATATTGTACAATTGTTTTGAATAATAAAATTTATTCTATGCAAATTTTCCTAATTTATTACCAATATTTAATTTGCAGAAGTTTTAAGAGTATTACCGTGCTTTCGCAACTACTCACTGGTGGCGCGACAGTCTAGAACGTAGGTGTATAGTTCTATCATTGGGAGATAATCACTTGTAGCACAATTTTCTACTACGTTCTAGACAGTGGCGTACCGGGGGGGGGGTATTATTTCTTAAGACCTTTGCGATCCCCAACGGTCAGCCTTTGTATGTCCGTTGTCTAAATTCAACTACACAATAACCACCCAAAACTTTTAATTTCAAAAGTATAACATAGGCCTACTGAAAATAAGATTTTTATTCGCTGTCAGGTTTAGAAATTGCTCGTACCGTATGATACGTGATGTGGTGATGAGTCTAATTCCTTTAGACGTAACTAAAAGATCAATAATATTAAATGAGCATATATAATATTTAACCAACTAAACCCATATGGCTAGATTAGATGCTATATGGCTGGCCTTTCCGGGGACCCAAAACTGGCTGGGGGCCCTGGGCTGTGACCCATTTAGCCCATGCTTTAAGACGGCCCTGAGCACAGGCGGCACATGCTCTCCATGAAACCCAATCCTGGCTACGCCACTGGTTCTAAACTGTTGCAGAAACTTCACCTTCCCTGCTTGGTTATCAGACTTTCCCCTTCCTGTAATATTCTGTATGTATTTTCTGCTATTGCAGAGTTTCGTTGACTTTATTCGCGAAAAAACTATTTTGTTGAAAAAACTTTTTCCTTGATTTTTTTAACGTTTTAAATAAGACGGTTTACAAAATTCCATACAAGAAAACAAACATTTATAGTAATCCTTTTGGAGGTTAAATCTTAATCTTTTTATTTATTATAAACATAGTCAAATTAATTTTTTTGGTCTAAAAAGAAACACGAAAAAATGAATGTTTTTCGCGGTTTTTGGATAATTTAAAAAAATTTCACGGTTTCAGACTGTTTACGGCAGTAAAATTTGTCTTGAAATTATGCGCTTTAGTGGGGCTTGACGGAAGCTCAACCTTTTAAATATATTTTCCATAAAGGTAATATAAACTTATTTAAAAAATCGTCTGCTAGCACACGATTCGGTTTTAAAGGGAATATAACCTAGTAGTATTTCTGTCGATCTCAAATGGTTCCAATATTGGCCGCTCCCTCCTTTGGCATTTGGCATTGTCGACGCTGCTTACAGTTAGTGGTTTGTTGTGGAGATAAAGCCTGAAATTGTCTTTCGTAAACATAATGTATTGAAGGCTAAATTTCCTTTAACGTAACAATCATGCCTAGCTTCTATTTAACATGATGAAATTTATTCATTTATTTAAAAATTTAACATCCTTTCAGTAAAGTGGTGTTCAGACTATGCAGTTTTATTGTGCTAATTTATTGGTCACCCTACTCTGTTCACATATTTCCACAATAGTACAACAGTTATCCACACGAGGGCTAAAATGTTTGGTTTCCTTTAACGGGATTGGTAAATTTTTTTATAATCGTCTACTATTCGCGACCGAAACGAGTCTAGGTGGCGTGACAGTGCTAGCTTCTCCGAGGTAGCGCCTATGATCTAGCGTCTGCAACAGACAAATTAAAAAGTCATAAGAACGTTTTTTCTTAAATAAACTTATAAAAATAAAAGCAAACGATACGAAAATTATATTAAAATGCAAATATCATTATTTATACAGTCAAATTTACGAATAACGATGACGAAAAACTAATAGCGTCTGTTTTAGCCACTACCTATCGAGGTTTCAATGGCGAACCAAAGGGGGCGTTGCGATAGTTTTCCGTCGCGAATACTGCTATACTATTTTTGGTAACGTAGATCCTAATTGTAAATATTTAAATTATCTTACGACTGGCAATATTCCATGTTTCTTGAGTAAAGCGTATCATTTTTAGGATACAATACAACTTAAATCAGAGTACTAAATCAATGTAAATATAATTTTGTATCATATTTCAAACCTTAAGCCTTTGCAATGATTGGCTTATATATTTCCCATTTTTGCCTTTAACATGGCCTTTTTAAACACATTCCCTAAAATAGAACAATAAATTTTATAAAATTATATAAAATAATTATAAGATCTGTTAAAATAATTACAATTTGTTTTCTTTTGACTTTTGAAAGTCGATTTATGTAACAATGGTCCATGCTTATTTTCACCACGTGTGTAAAATTTGAATTTCTTAACAAAAACCACATGGCCGCTGATAATAGATGGCGTTATTTAGTCGAGGTGCCCCGTATTTTGCAGAGGCGCCGGCTGAAGTGTAGGTCATTGCAGCAGAACCAATGCCCGGGCCGGTTTTAGGTCCCAGTCCGGACCTGGTAATAGCAATATTATATTGTAAGCAGATGACGGGTCAAAGGTTTCAAAGTTACCATGTCAGTGACGTCACGGAATAGCTTAATTTAGTTGGATGCATTTAAAATATATCTGAATCCAATTGTACATCCAAAAGTCGCCCACCTGCACGAAAAAAGCTGTATGTTTCTCCCCCAAAAAACGTACCAACACTGCCAATTAGTTGGAAAAATTTGGTGGTTAAACTAATTGGCTTTTAAAAGTTGTAAAATCTGAACGCCCCTGGAGTTAAAATAACTAATTGTTTACGCCCCACACGAAATTACTCTGCCGTTCAATCGCCGTCTGTTATTATTCATTCGTTATTAATCCGTTTTCGGCTTCATTGAGTAATTAAATAATTTGATTTTTATTCGAAAAGTGGTGCTAGGATGTACGATGAACGAGTATTTTCATTGCATGAAGTCATATTGGTATTTTTGGTGTCCAATTGTCTCTACAAAACAACGCGCGAGTGGATGATGAGGGATATCACGGCGATACTACTCAATTAATTCGAGAACCATTTTCCCGTTGACTGACCAACGCAATATGGATCAGTGAAGCAAATAGGAGACGATATATCCAAATATACTCTAACCACCGACCATCAGCGCCAAGTACAGCCGCTGAATATCAATGTATTTCATTACCAAAAGAGAGAAAAACACTTTCTGAATGTCAATGTCCAATCGTTACGGCGAGTGTTGTAAAGCCTAATTTGGCGTTCGAACTTCCTCGTGGACTGCTGGTAACGACTAGCAAAATGATATGGTTACGCTTTAAGAACTGTAGCGAGCTGAGATTACAGTGGCGTATTACAACACGATAGGCTTGTCCGTCCCTTTTTGAGGAAATGAAAAGGCTTACGCAAATTACGAAAAGACAGTGTACGCGTGATCGTGAATTTTATTTTTCAACTTTCTCGGGAATGGCATTATTCCGCTCCAGTAACTACGTGATTAGGGACGAGTGATTTTTTCCGAGTAATAACGCGTTGAGCTTCTTTGATCGTGAAAAGCCGATTACGATGCGCTTTTGCTTTTCAAAATTCGTGAAAAATTGGCCATTGGGGCGTGTTTTTTTTTTAACAATTTGTTTATCGTCGTCTATAACGTTCAATTTACGAAAATAAGTCGGGTGGTGTTTAGGGATGTATGTAAATAACCAAAAATCAAGTATTGTATTTTATATTCGTGCTTTTTTCTCACGTCATTAACCAATTAGCAAATCCGTAGTCAGGAAATTTCTTATTTGTCAACCTATTTCAAATGCTGCCAATCAACTTAAAATTTTCCAGCTATTATTGGTTTTGGATTGACTCCACTCGAATGGATTTAGATTAGTTTAGTAATAAACTTTACGTTCCGATTAATCATTCTTTTTCCAAAGTAAACATTAGTTTTCATTTAAAAAGCGTTTGAAATTTCGCAGATATAGTTAATGAAGTCGTTAATTATTTCCAAACTTTTTAGAACCACTGTACGAAAAATGTACCAAAATATTTTACCAAAGTGCCAAACTTAAGGTTCTAATTTTACTTCTGACTTTACGCTTAATTTCTCTACCATAACAAAAATACATATTTTACCGATTTCAATACATAACTTTCCAAACTATTAAGTAGGTAAACAAGAAAGGTAGGTTTTTAAGCGAGGAAGCAGGTATTTCTTAGCCTCCCCCTTGTATGAAACCTTCAATTGTTTCCCGATAGCCCGGGGGAAGGAAATAAATTTTCGGAATTTGCATATTCTCCTTTGTTTGACGTAATTTCGTTGGACTAATTTAAATGACGGGTTAATTTAACGTGTCACAAAATAATATGGCCGACGGACACTATTAATTGCTCGTGTACGAAAAGGCTTCTACAGCCCCGAATTACTCCTCTTGTACGAGGATATTATTATTTCATTAATATGTTCACTCTTTCAACATAATTAAATCGCTTTGGGCGGTTTTTATAGCGTTACAAATTCTTCATTTGTACAAGTAGAATTTATTCCAGACGAAATATTCGTCATTTGTATTTCAGACGGGGTCGGAAGAAGAAGGCCCCCAAAAATAGGGTCCAAGTAAAATATATTAGTCTACTACCTGACCCTGATAGGACGTAAGGCATTGGATCTAAGGGCGTAGCCTAAGGGGGAAGGGGAGCTAGCCCCACCAAATTTTACATAGTTGACAATCGTTGGTTGAGTGGACAAATTTTGGTTAAGTTGGCAAATTTTGGTAAAATTGATAAACTTTGATTGAGTTGGCAAATTTTGGTAAAATTGATAAACTTTTATTGAGTTGGCAAATTTTGGGTTGAATTGATAAACTTTGGTTGAGTTGGCAAATTTTGGTTGAATTGATAAACTTTGATTGAGTTGGCAAACGTTGGTTGAGTTGGTAAACTTTGGTTGAGTTGGATGATAAAATTAGCGAATAAGTACATTAGTCCATTATGAAAAGGGATAATAAAGCTAAACCCAAAACAAATTTGAAGAAATTTAAAAACTTAATAATATCTCGTACCGATAGGTCTTCGAGCAAACAAAAAGACGCGAAACTCGGACCAAATAGAACTTCGAGTGAAAAACTAAATAAAATAAAATAGCCAGAACCTATTTGGGACTCGTCAATACCGTGCGGGAAATCTGGCTTGCGACTATAACACCAAAAAGAGAAATTAAGGGTAAACATTAAAAATTTCAAAACGAGTTGAGTTGGCAGATTTTGGTTGAGTTGGCAGATTTTGGTTGAGTTGGCAAACTTTGGTTGAGTTCACCACTTTGCTTGAGTTCGCCTAATGGAAATTTCAACGCCTGTCAGTGTGAAATTTGGAAAATATTCGACAGCACCCCCCTTTGAGTTACGAACCCCTAGTGTCTTCCCCGCTCCCTCCCCCCTCGATTTCCCAATTCAGAAATTTCCACCAAGACCTCCACCCTCACCTTGAGTTGGCCAGAAGTTTCTTTCACCCCATCCTCGATAAAACACTCTTCACTACCTCCTGATTGGAAATTTCTTATGACCTTGATTTTAACCAAACGACACTGAAATGACTTACAGTTTTTAAAAATGGACCTCAAGTTGACCTTCAGATTAAGTTATTTCAAAGATTTGACCTAAATTATTTTAAATATTTGTAATAGTCTTTTTTACACGTTATGTCGAAATTATCCGAAATTAGGCAGTTATTTTGGATCTGATTTTTTTCCTAATATGTAGATGTACCTAAATGCAATGTTTTTAGCAATCGTTTTTAAATAGCTCCGACGTTGGTTATTTGATCTTCCAGGAAGTATTTGACCGCGTACCAATATCGCAGTTTTTATTTAGCGGAGAAAGCCCTTCGAAAGAGGAAGATGTGGCTATTTATAGAGCGTCTTGAGACACGGTTCATTGATTCGCCAGAAAAGCCGTGACCAGTTTCGCTCAATAAATTAACTTCCACTTCATCATATGTAATTTCAAGTTTGTTCGAAGGAGCGGCGTCCTGTTTATGGTTTAATACCATTTAGTTCACTCCATACATAAGTAACATAATACACATAAGTATGGCACAGATCGAATTCGGTTAATGATATAGTCTGTCGTGGAGTGATTTTGAAATAGGAAGTTTCTAGGGCTGTGCGAGTACTCGAACATCATCGAGTACTCGGCCTTTTTTGAGGTCGAGTACTCGAACTCGATATCAAATAAGTAATTGGAGAATACTCGTCGATTACCGAGTACCAAAAAATTTCACAATCGGGTACCCGATTACTCGAATAAGCTGCTCTCTAAACTCTTCGAGTATTTGTTTTTTTCAATCCTCGTTGCTTCAAAGTTCAAAGAGGGGTTTTTACAACTTTTTGGGGGGAAATAAACGGTATCTACAAAGTTGTGGAAACTGTGGTTCATCTAAATAAAAGGAATATTTCTCAGCAATGAAAATTACTTTATACTCCTTTTAAATTTAATTTCCTAATAACTTAAATTAAAACCAGCTCCTAATCAAGTACTCGATAACCCGACGCGTTAAAAATATTACTCTTAAGTTTTTTTTTGTAACTCAACTCAATTAAGAGAAAGTTTCCCCTTAATAAAGTACTCGATTACTCGAGTCGACTTAAATATTACTCGACTCGAATACTCGATTAAAAAAAATTGATATACTCGATAACCGACTCGATCGTCTAAAACCACTAATCGCACAGCCCTAGAAGTTTAAGTTTCCCAACTGGAAACTCGTCCCTTCCTACTCTTTCCGTTGGGCCCCAGTGTTGCCAGATTGTGGGAAATTTCCCATATTGTGGGAATTTGTGGGGTCCCTTTTAGCTCTTTGGGGAAAAGGTAATTTTTTTTCTTCAAAAACGTTGATTTAGTGGAAATTTTCATGTCTGCGGGTATTTAACCTAGGTTTTTTTTAAATCTGACTATCAATAGAAAGCTCAAGATTATCTAGAGCTGTGTATTTTCGTGTATCTTGGGATTTTAGAAATAGTATAAAAGAGGCGTCTGCTAATACTTCAATCAAACACTCTATAGGACTAACAATCAAAATGTTTAAAAATTGTAATTTCAATAAAATTTAATTTTAAAAAGTTCATTTCCCAAAATTTGAAAATGATAACATGTTTTTCGACAGTTTTCATTGGGTGCCCGGGGCGGGGCTAAATAGGGGTGTTGTAATTCGTGGTAAATTTACTATCCAACAATGGGAATTTCGATTTTCAAACATTGGCAACACTGCCGTTGGCCAAATAGTTAGTACTTGGTTAGTTCGTGATTAACGCAGGCAGCGGTTAGTCCATGGTTAGTTTGATGGCGAGAAATACGAGCGTACACGCGTTTAGGTTTGAAATTCGAAAATAGCTAACTTCTGAAATGGAGCCAGTGTTTATAATAGTTATTTTTATCTTCCGATTCAATAATTCATCATTATTTTCCAAAAGTAAGCGTCATTTACACTTTTGAAAGCATTTCAATATTCAATAGGCTGCCGGCATCCTCCAAATACTAGGCGCAGTTCGCGAAGAGTTGTCAGTCCGTCGGTACTTAATGGCTTACGTTGTCATTGGCGAAACAGACTATCATTAAAAAATTTGCATTGGGTGAATAGGAAGTGTCATACTTATGTTTATTATATCACTTATGCTCCATATAATGCATTCCCAATTTTGTATTAAACTGTTTCTTTAAAATAAATTCCCCCTGGGCTTAATAAAGTAAGAAATTTATTAAATGAGAGTGCTTCCGATAGATGGCGTTAGCACTGCCAAGTCGCGACAGGAAATGACGTCACTTGTCGGAGGTCGTCGATTCCGATTGTACTATTAGCGCCATCTATAGGTATCGAATGATCTAAATCTTAATTATTTTGAAACATAGCCAAAATAAAGAACTATTTTTTAAATAGACTGGATTTAGCACGAGCCGTTAATATATATAATTACCGTTTCAATTATCCGTTGTTTTAATGAGAAAGGGGCCCTTTTTACTAAGAAAAGGACTTAATTCTATGATATCTGGTTGCTATTATAGACCCATCATCTTCCGACGCGATTGAACCAATTTTAAGCGTTTTCGAGAGAAAGAATTGGGTCAGAGGATCAAACGGGAGAAGTTTTCATTTATACCGAGTCATTCATCTTCATTTCTGTTTCTTATTTTTTTAAATGTATTCCGTTAAAAATATCGGCTTTAAAGGGAATATAACCTCTAGTATTTTGGTCGCCATACCAAAAAGGATCCAATATTGACCACTACCTCCTATGACCTTTGATATTTTTGGCGCTGCTTTGTGGTTTGGTGCTCAGTTAATAACTTAAATTATTATTAACTGTAAAAATGAGTGTAGGGAGTCGTTAGTTCGCGTGGCATCTAGGAGCAACAAACATAGCACTGCCCACACAATAGGGTGTTGTCGTCTGATACGATTTTGAAAACTTGTAACGTCACAGCTGTAGTGTTAATAGTGGCCGCCATGACAGTTACCGTTTTTTATCGATAGGCAAATTACAATGGTGACGTCGCAGGGTTTCAGACACAGTTGAGCTTAAAACCCAGTTTAGGTCGGTTTGAATGCCAGTTTTGACCACCGACGATAATTCATGGTTCACACTTGCGAAATCGCTTCACCCCGGTTCGCTTATAGCCAAGGCTTAACGTCATTACAAATAATGACCAGAATTTTTAAAATACTAAAATGTATCCCAAAACAATTAGTTAATCATGTTTACTATAGATACAGTAATATTATTTGATATTATTTAGAATTTTGTTCCCATTATTTTGGAAAATACGAGCAATTTTACTTCCCCGACTTGTCGTTTTGAAAGCGATTTTAAGCGAACTGACTTGGACGAGTTGCTTCCCGAACCAACACGAAGCGATTTCTCACGCTGGCTTCGAAAACTAGTTATCTAAAACGAAGCGATTTTAGGGGTAAGTGTAAACCTGGCTAAGGAGAACGCAACCCGTCAAAAGTCGTACATTTTCTTGCATACATTTTTCATTGGTTAGACGCATTATTGCCTGCTGCCGTCGGAAGGGGAAAATTCGGAAATTGTATTTCCCCCTGCCCGTAAAACGTTCAGGGTAAAGGTTCGTCCAATGAGATTTGTACACCACACTGCGTTAGCGTGTTTAAAGGCTAGCTGCGTTCTCCTTGTGTTTGTTGCTCCTAGGTGGCATGAAGGGCTGGCCACCCCCCTCCTACGCATTATAACATGGCCCCTTAAAATTAAAGGCATTAAAAATCGCTTGGGTGGTGCCTTTGGTGTTGACCTAGCTGATTATTATTATTATTATTATTTGGTCGTCATATTCCCTTTAAACATCCCACTTGTCCTAAGCTTTCCGGTATCTTCTCGTTTGATTGAAGTTAATGGGCTATGAGGTTAAATTTAGCCGTTAGGTTGCATTCCATGCACTTCTGGGTTGTAGCTTCCACTGCGCTATACATTTCTTTTTACGAAATAGCGTCGGACGGCGGGAATGATACGGGTTCTCAATTAGCGCTGGCCAAGGCATCGTTAATTGAAACGGAGAGACAAAGGCTTGGAAGCAATTAGGTTAAAAGCCTTCGGTTGCATCTACGCTTTTGCGTTACTAATTTGTTTGGCAGTGAATTATTGAGCCTACGCGGTTTTTTAATTTCCCCGAATTAGTAAATGAGAATCTTCCAAAAGCCGGCGTTGTATTTATAAAAATATAGGACGAGCGAATGGGTTTATACGAGGTCGGCTGACCTTAATTATTAAATCATAATGATGAGTCTTTATGGGCGTCTAAACGCTGAGCTATTGTTGAAACAATTACGACAAAGTGATCCCCGCGGAAGGTCGGCCAGACGGGGATACCCGAAAACCGAAGGTCAAGTTGGATTTATAGCTGTATAAATAGAGAAATTATTAATGAGTTGTTTGCCTGGGTGACCCTTGGCCGAGTTTGCCAAATATGTCTGTTATACTTATATTTGGCAAACTCGGCCAACAGTGTGCTTCGTGGTTATTGAAGATACGTAGAGGCTTCTACGAAATAATTAATAATGTTTGATAAATACTATAGAGTCGTAGAACCAATTCATACCTAAGTGGTAATTTTTTATGCTAAACAGAAGCAAAAGTACAATTTTGTTTCTGAGTGATATAAGCAGGGCCACATTATCCATAAGACTGACTAGGCTCACCAAGAGTAGTGGCCCATTTACTATAATGAACAAATGGATGTAATAATAATAACATAATTAACATAATAACAATAAGTATGACACTTCCTATTGCTTTAATGCTAATTTTCTAACCAAACGTTTTTTCGGCACTGATACTCTCTTCAAGCTGTGACTTGGACTCGCGACTTACCGTTTTGGATGACTACTTTTTGATAAAAATTTAAGCCTAATGTCGGAGAGCACGTTTTGGAGTCGCGAGGGGCTTTGGCTTTGTTTTGAAGCCCGCGTGCGAATCACGCGTGATAAAAAAAATGAGCTCGTGACGCCGATAAAAACTTTTTTAATTTTTATCATTTTAGCCTAATATTCCGCCTATCCATCGGAAACCAGATATTTCGGCTTAGCGGAAGTCTCGCGTATTTTAGACACTAGAGGGCTCTGTGCTGAGAAAACATCTTGATTACGCAATAACTATGAAAATCAGTTTGGTTGTAAATCTCGTTAATTGTCATACTTATCGCTATTATGTTACTTATGATAATAATAATAATAATAAATGATAATAATAATCAGGTAGGCTAATAGCCACGGCACCATCTTAGGCCCAAGTCTACTAGCGAAATTTAACTCGGCACCTTAACAATAGCGTCGCTAAGGGTGGGCTGAAGTGGGCTTTAGCCCCCCTGCATTTCTGAGGGCCACATGTTTATAATTAAGAGGCCACATATTTGATGTTATGAATTTTCTTTATTTCTAGAAATTTTTCTTATTGCCAAGAAACGTTTTTATGGAAAAAATCTTTGAAAATCAATTCGTTTACTCAAAAAGATAGTAGGGAACGGAAATTGAGAGAAAGTTGAAAAGAAAAGGGCTTAAGGGAATTTAAGGAAATATCCCAGGTATGAACGTGTCCCCTCCAGGTCGGATACAAGGTCAGTAGGGGGTCCAGAAAACGCGATGAGAGCCGCAACAATAAAACGACCTTGCTCTTCTCGCTTCCTGGAAAATCTGGGGGTTTTTTTCAATTTCACAATTTTTGCGAAATATGGTCAATCCAAGGTTCCCGCTAAGGGCCACAAAATTCTTAGAGGCCACAAAATAATTAACCCACCTGTGAAAAAACCTTAGCGCCGCTACTGCACCTGAATTAAAGGCAATAAAAGTCGCTAGCCTAGCTGATTATTATTTTTGTTTGTGTCGAGGGGCCCCGCTATGCGTAAAATACGGCACTGGTTATATGTAGGGCTGTGTGAGTACTCGAACTTCGAATCAATCACAACATAAACAAGAGGATATCGAAAATGCATAGCACATGTGTCTTCAGGGCCGGACTTAGAGATTCTGGGCCCATAGGCAGATAAGGAGTCTGGGCCCCCTTTTCACGCGCTGCATTTACTCTTATCCCTGGAACTAGGCTGTGCCTGAATTTCCCTGATTCAGCGTAGAAGTCTGAGCTCTACGGTTATATTACTAAATAAAGCTCTTAACAAGCGTCGACTAAATACGCGATAATCATCATTGCGATTTAAGGCTGCGTCCGTAAACTGCCAGGCAGAAAATTTGGTAATTTTAAAACCAAATCTTCTACCTAGGAATTTCTCCAATATCAATTACGATTGATATTATAGATTTATGACTTCGAATACAGTAGTGACGGTCACTGGAGAGCCCCTTCCAAGGATGGGCCCCTAGGCCACGGCCTAGGTTGGCCTAGGCGGAAATACGGCACTGTGTGTCTCGCAGCGAGTCACCTTACAGTGAAAGACCTTTAAGTCAGAAGTATAGAAAATATCT